>NC_091752.1:5438874-5796374 GCF_043380555.1 Nothobranchius furzeri
ACAGCTTTGGGCTCTGGTTGATGCTAGATGTCAACCTGGAAACATGGTGTGCATGAAGTCATTCCACTTCTGCCCTTACGCTGAAGGAAAGCCTATTGTTGTCTTTGCATCTGAGATTCAGTGGCAGGATGTGAAGTCAGTTTAGAGATGTGCATCCTGACTCCATGCAGGATGTTCCAGCATTTGCAGGATGTGCCACAGGACACAATACGATGGAGCTGTAGATGACAGAGAGGCAGAAATGTAAAGCATAGATATGTTACAGCGAGAACTCATCGCTATCCTGTTTCAGCACATTTTCTGCTGCTGAAAACTGTAGAGCATTGGAACGCATGAACAAAAGGACGTCGGATAGGGCTGGAACAGTTTGTATATCTGATATGGGCTTCTGTTGGTGGATTCACCTTTTGTTACATTTTTTAGAGCAGCTTGGTGTCACTGACTGATCACTAACTGCCACTCCTTTGGCCACCAGCCAGGCACAAGCTCAGGTAGACAAAAGAACACGTTTCCGAAACAGAAATCAAAGTATGTTTAATTTGATGCAATTAGAGGGATCCCAGAACAGCTGTAACCACACGACTCGGATTGCTCCCCTTTTCACCTTGTCACCGTGACGACAGCCCTACAACAGTTCAGCTCTGTGGCTGAGTTAGCGAAGCTGCTGTGTTAACGCAAACTGTTCTCAGACAGACGGAAAGTCAGACGTATAAACACCTGTCCAAACACATGTCTTTGTTTTTGTCCCTGCTGTGTCTCCTGGACCACGTTATGCCGTGTTGACACATTCAGCAGCAGGAAAACATCACCAACCAGTCAAACTGGATACAGCTGAACTGTTTGGAATAAAATTAACTTGTAGTCTCCATCAACCCAGCCTGATGTTTTACTTTTTGTCCCGGCTTTGTGAGTTTGCTCATATCTTCTCCTGTCTCTACCAGATAAGTGGTTGTCTCTGTTCTCCCAACAGACATGCAGAGTGATCAGTGCAGTTCAGACCAGGTCACATACCTTCTGTCTAGACCTCAGAGAATACAACAAGTGCCTGTAGCTGATGGCAGAAGATCTTTGTTCCAAACTTTGGCAACCAGGCAGTTTTGGCTTGCTTTTAGCGCCACTTAGTGTCCGTTTGTAGAATCGAAAGCAAAGTCTCTCCTCGCTGTGCGTTTGTCCTTTTAACACCTTAATCTAACAGTTTACACACCTGCCAGCCTTCCTTAGGAGTGATTCATCACCAAATTAAACAAACCAGCTGTGTTCATGATCTAAAGCATGCGGGAAATGTGCTGAAACCATTGTTTTTCCATCCTCAGAGCGACCCGTCAGGTAGGAAGTTGCAAGTGGGATATTCTGGCCACAGGGGGCGATAGGGTCTGGGCGGCCTTTCATTAACTCGACTCGACTTGACTATTTATTTAGCGCTTAACAGACAAAAGCATGCCACCACAGTTCTTCACAGACACAGATGAAATAGAACACATTAAATTTACAATAAAATCAATAAAACTAGTCAAGAAAATAAAACCGCAAAATGAGAGAAAAATAGCAGCACTATGAATCTCCCCACAGAGTTAAAAATGGGTCTTCAGCTTAGATTTAAAACTGTAACAGAAGAGGATGCCCGAATATGTAGTGGATGGCACGTTGAGAGCAAGGAGGAGGTTGTTGGGACCCGAGATGCAGATATCCCAGATGACACGAGGCAGGAGTGTTTAAAAATAAAAATCCTTTCATTTAGGAGAGCAAAAATAAATCCAAGGCAGCGAGCCAAAAAAACAGAGTCTTGAGTATCAGGAGAACAAAAGCTCACACAGAGCACAAACTTAGAAGCAAAGCCGAAAGCTCACACAGAGCACAAACCTAGAAGCAAGGCCGAAAGCTCACACAGAGAACAAACCTAGTAGCAAGGCCGAAAGCTCACACAGAGAACAAACCTAGTAGCAAGGCCGAAAGCTCACACAGAGCACAAACCTAGAAGCAAGGCCGAAAGCTCACACAGAGCACAAACCTAGAAGCAAGGCCGAAAGCTCACACAGAGCACAAACCTAGAAGCAAGGCCGAAAGCTCACACAGAGCACAAGCAATGCTGACACAAACAACAAACAATGGACCAACACCAAACAGAGACAAGACAGGGCTTGAATACACAGGGAGAACAATTAAGGAAACAGGTGTGTGGCGTGAGGGCTGGAGGGAAGGCAGGTGACACCAATTATCTAAATGGGGGAAACAGAACCAATGGAGGGCAGATAACCTCAAACCCAAAACTAAACCTAAAACTGAAGGAAGGACTCACACAAACACATACACCTGACTTTAAAGCCTACAACATAAGACACCTAACTGAAATGCAGAGAAAAAAAAACACATGAGGGCGGTAAGAGACACAAAAGGGAATCTAGAGAAGGACAGAGGACACCAGGAGGCACATGAAGAAAGGGGCAGACGCAGACCATGACAGTGGAAGCTCATTCCAGGGTTTTGGCGCTTCCACTGAAAAAGCTCTGTCACCACGCATCTTCAGCCGTGACCTGGAGACCTTGAGCGAGGACAGGTCTCCTGAACGGAGTGCCTGAGAGAACCTGTAAAGGGCCATTTCAGCACATGCTGGCTCCAGAAAATGATTTAAAAATATGAAAATGTTGCAAAGAATCCCTTTAATTGCAGGAGTTTGCTGTTAGCAAAATACCTCATGACCTGGACAAAGTAAAAAAAAACTCTAAGAGAATTTTCAATAAATGCACATCCAAGTCAAATTCAAGATGGCCGTTACAGCCAACTCGTAGGAAACAAAAATGTGCTCCAACTCAATCAATTTAACATAGATGAGGCTGTTTGAAGTCAATTAAGCTGACTGCAACGTGATTGTGCAAGATTCTGGAATATTGCATGAGATAAAGTGCAACACGGTTTTGCCATTATTTGCTGTAACTGCATAATGTCAAGATAGGATGATTCTGACTCTGTCATGAAAGGAAGTGGGTGATAATAATTCCTTCCCTGAGTGCTAGGCCTATATTTTCCATTTCCATTTTTTATTTCATTTCATGCAATTAAACAAAATTTACAGTAAAACAATTCTTATTATATATTTCTCCAGTGAGCACAATCTTCTACGAACTGCTGAACGCACAGTCAGGTTCTGGCCAGTCAGAGTCTGAGTCTGTACAGGATACGCCCAGTCATTGATGCTTTACAAGGAATGTTCAGGCTCATGTGAAGTAACAGCACTAATTTACAGGATTCAGTCATGCTCCTTATAAATCCAGCCTCACACCCCCTTTTTATAAAAGCATGATCTCACCTCCTTGAAAGTGGTTAACACCCCCCACAATGCCTTCTACCGTTATTTTTCCGGCAGTCCTCTACTTCTTGTTCTATTCTTATCAACGTGACAACATCCTTCAGACATAAGATAATGCTTTCCAAGTTTAAAAACAGCAAGGAAGCGCAGAACTGATGTGTGCACAGTTGTTAAAAATGTATTGACATTTACAGCTTAATGTGTTACCTTTACTTATGACCAACAAGATGTGATACTCTATATAAATATAGAATATCAACCTGCTTGGTCTTTGGATGTTTAATCAGAAGATTGTAGGATTCTTTGCATTTTCAGGGATCAAACTTACTTCGTATTAATTCAGACAAAGTCAGGTTTATAAAAGGCAAGAAATGTATTTTCTAAACAATTAAAAACATGACAACTAGGGAACACTTTATGTGATGGCTGGATCTAAGTGGATGGAATGTGAGGTGTGATTATGTGTGAATGTGATGTTATCAGAACCTTCAAACCTATAGAAGAAAGTGAGTTCTGGGTGTTAAAAGAATTAGGTCTGCAGTAACAAGAAGGGTGATTCTTATCAAAACCACATCAGACGCAATTCATGCTGTGTCTACCTCATCCTTTCTTTGGAGACCCTCTTCGCAGATCCGGAGGTCAGATGGGCACAGAGGTTCATTAGATTAACTGCAGCACCGATGCTCCAGTCCAGAGATGTCACCCGAGTCACAACGGATAGAGGAAATCGTTTGCGTCTAGAAGGACTCTTAAGCCCTTTTCAGATAGACATTCTGGAACATTTGTGGACAATTCAATCCGGTTTTTAACCGGAACTGTGTTTTCAGACACCACTTTTGTACCGGAACTTGTCCTTTCGGCTGCATTCACACAGCAGGGAAAAGTTCCAGATGTCTGACAGCGGCGGGGGGGTGGTGGGGGGAGAGAGAATCGGACCCATGTTAAGAAGAAGAAGAAAATATCATTTCTATAGCGCCTCTCAAGATAAAAATCACGAGGCGCTTAAGCATAATTCTGCGCACACCAAGACGCATAAGAGACCTGGATGATGAAGCTCAATGGTTAAAGGAATCACTGAAGTGGTGTGAAGCGCTCCGTCGCGCGTCTAGGCGGTACCGTAGGAGGCGAGCTGCCGTGGTCCCCCGGTCCCCTCCTCCTCCCCTTCCCCTTGTCCGGAACTTGACCTCACCAGTCTGAAGCAGCCACCCTGTCCGTAACATGTCCGGACCTGTTACTAGGGGCTTCGTCCGGATAAGTTCCGGAACACGTTATCCGGATGTTTGTATTCAGACACAAAGGTCTTACGGACAGAGTCCGGAACATTTCCGTTTTTCATGGCCTGTCTGAAGGGGGCTTTAGGGAGTTGGAACTGTATCAGCTTTGTTCTGCAGGAACCGTTTGCTGTGTCAGCTGTAGGCAGCTTTTAGCTAGTCAAAAGCTTGTCAAGAAATGCGATGGGAGCCGAGTTTCCCTCCGATGGCCAGTCAGAGTTAGCTCAGCTAACAGAATGCTGAATCTCACAGAATGCTGGAATGATGAAATGCTGAATCACTCCGTAAGTGATTCTGTTTTAATATTCTCATATTACGATTTACTTGGCCAATCGGGACGTGCCATGGTAGGAGGTGTCAACAAGCAAACCTCAGAACATCCCACCTTCTTTCAGATACAGGATGCTCTGATTTGTGGGTAAGAAAATATCTATGTGCAGAAATTACTTTAACTTTAATTTAACCTTGTGTCTGCGTGTAGATAATGATTCACTTCAAACATTACTGATCATAACACCAAAATGTTTTGTTGTAATAATGAAATTGATTTCAACCACAGTAATTTAAGCACAGATCAATCAAAACATTTCATTAGTATTCAAATAACATTTGTTCATTCAACCATATTGTTATTTAATGATTATTTAAATTGTGAGTTGTAAAAGTTCCTTTTTCATGAGAGTGAGCAATCCTGTGGTGTTGTCAAAAGAAGCCTTTGTTTGGGAACACAGGCTGACATCTTGTTCCTCTTGAAATGTCAACAAAGTTTGCAGAACCTTGTGGCTTGTTGGATGGTAGAATGTAAAATCCACCTTAGTGGGTGGAATTAGGTCTGTAGATGACCGGTGGCATGTAGGTCAATCTGTAGGTGAAAACTGAGCATTCTTGGATGTTACATATCCCCCCTTTTCAATGACACGGGGTCCTGGCAGAAACCATGAGTCATTGAATAATTCCAAAGGCCCTAAGGACTCAGTTGAGGAAGGAAAAGTTAGTTCCCAGGCAGAGGCATCAGGAGTGAGGAAAAGCAAACCCCCACACTGGAGAATAGTCAATGGTACTCCCAGCTTGAAGTAATTCCAAACAGGCATTAATAATTCCACTTAGCGTAATCCTTAGGCAGTAAGCAGATGAGCAGGGACCGGACCCAATCCCAGGTGAACCGTAGAAATCCAGCAGCCATGACAGGAACCAAAAGACGTCGAGACCCAAACGAACCGGAACCACAAGCAGCAGGCAGCAGAATCAGGCAATGAAGCAGAGAGGTCCTCCCAAGGAGCGAGGACCACTGGTGAAACTCAGGAGAGGAGCAGAGCACACACACAGGGCACTTGAATGTAGACACACATAGATTGCATCTGTTGTAAAATAACAAATAAAAAGAAACCTTGCACTATATGTACCTGTATGTGCTATGTGAAACCAAACAGCTCTCGATGTAGTCTGATATGTCTCGACGTATGCCAATAAGCAACCTGGCTCAGGGCACCGAGCGTGGCCTAGACACCTTTGTGTCAAGAGGAAGGAGAGTCATGAGCTTGAGTGATCATACCCCCCCTTAGGGACAGCGGCGCCACCAGAACAGGCGATGACGGAGGCTTGGAGACGTGCATCAGCAACCATTCTCAGCGTGACACAAACACGAAAGAGAGCACGGAGCTCAGGAACGGAGTCAAGCTCGACAGAAGAAGGCAGATGAGCTGTCAGATCAGAAAGGTACAGGATCATCCGGCTGATAGCAGGGTCTTGGGACTGAAGACTGACAAGGTCATTTTCAGAAAAGAGGTTGAACAGACACAAAACCATCGGATGGTCGAGAGGTGGACGCGTTAGCGGCCTGAGCTCGAGTCACGACACACACGCGGGGTGGGTCTGACTGAAAAGACACATTGTCAGGGAGCCACAAGGGGTTGAAGGACCATGGGGTACCAACAGCTGCCCCTTGTTTGGCAAGAGAGTCTGCAAGGTCGTTCAGATCCTTATCAGTTCTGGGTGCACGGGAATGTCCTTTGACTTTACGCCAATAGATCTGCATGTCATGTGATGTCGCTAGGGCATCGCAAGTCATGAAAAGGTCTTGATGTTTAACAGGCTTCCGGTTAGAGGTTAAGAACCCGTTAATTTTCCAAGAAGGTAGATTACAAGGGAAACTTAGACGCGTGTAGCGTACTTCAATGTCGAAGCTCTGAGGAGCAAGCAGTCATGATGCAATGCATGCATTGGTCACCACACCATCTCTGATGCCTTGACTGTTAAGGAAGCTCACTGGCTGATGTTAAGTTTCAACGATGATTTTCTGTCCACCGATGTAGCTGGAAAAGTGTTTAACTGCCCACATGGTGGAAAGCAAAGCTTTTTCACAGCCAGAGTACTTTAACTCAGGACCGGACAAGAGCTTACTAGCGTAGGCTACGACACACCTGTCGCAGTCATTTACTTGATAGAGACCGGCACTCAAGCAGTTAGATGAGAACCCGACCTCAAGGTGGAACTCTTTGTCACAGTCAGGAAGCGCCAGGCACAGAGCTGAGCATAACGCAGCCTTCAGGTCATCCATGGCCTGTTGTTGCTGCTGCTGCTAAGTCCACTCAAAAGGCACATCCTTTTTCAGCAGGGCAGTCAGAGGTCTTGCCATCTCAGCGTAGTGTTCTACGAACTGGCGAGAATAGTTTCACACACCTAGAAAACTCCGAAGTTTGGAGACATTCGCAGGAGGTTTGATGGTGGTAACTCCTTGAATTCTGCCATGTTGAGGCTGCACTCCCTGTGGTCCCACAAGGAGGCCAACAAACTGAACCTTTTGGGCCATTCCCATCTGTACCGGGCCGGCCCGGGCCGGGTAGCGTAGGTTGTTTACATATCTGGGTGGCCTGGTATTTTTCCGGGCCAACCAAGGCTCATTCTCAGCCCTCTTCTCGAGGGGGTCTGCTTCAGGCCGACCAGGGCCAACACACCCACTGCTGACAGCAAATTCACACCTTCCATTAGAGCAAGCCTCTGATTGGTGGGTAGAATCAGCCCACATGGACTTAAGGCAAGGATATGTGGAATCAACCGGGCCAGGCTGGGGCCGACTGGGGCTACCCGGCCCGGGCCGACCCGGTACAGATGGGAATGGCCCATTTGACCTGCACCTTTGGCGAGAGAAATCTTGGCACCAGCAGCTGCGAGCTGACCCGTGACATGGTCCAGCTCGGACAGGTGGTCATCCAAGGTACGCTTACGAACAAGAATCTCATCAACATAGATGAGGGTACCTCCTTCTCGAGCATCAGGGCAGGCTTTGTCCAAGAAGATGTTGAACTCAGCTGGTGAATTGGAATAACCAAAAGGACACAGAGTGAAGGTGTACTGGCGGTTGGCGAAGGTGAAGGCTAATTTATATTGCTCCGATTTATGGACAGGAATTGTCCAGAATCCAGATGCAATGTCAAGAGTGGAGAAGTATTTAGCATCTCTCACCTTCGGAAGTTCTTGTTCCAGGCGCGCCATCGGCCACCTAGACAAAGGAACTTGTTGGTTGAGTTTTCTGTAGTCAATGGTCACTCGCCACTTACCATTAAGTTTCTTTACTGGCCACAATGGAGCCGAGTAGGTGCTGTTGCAGGGTCGAATGATAACCTTTACCAAGAGGCTGTCAATGATGTCCTGGACCGGTCCATGGGATGCCAGGGGAATCTTGTATTGACGCACAAAAGTCTGCGCTGCATGTGGCGGTGTGGGAATCCTGACCTCATGGAAAGTGGTTAGCCCACAGTCCAAGGAGTCGACTGAAAGAAAGTCCTTGTATTTTAACAGAAGTTGCCTAGCGTGTCTTGCTCAACTTTATTGGTAAGAGCATTGGCTTGGTCCATGACCTGTTCAATGTGAGAGAAAACCTCAGAGGGTGGCTCTGATAGAAGCTGTGGTTGTGGTGGTGGAGGCTCTGAGCTCGGCAGGGAGCATGTGGTTTCCCCATGCTCAGGGTCACCAACCGCAAGGCAGTGAAGGTCAAGGTCAGGAGGTAAAACGATAGGGTGGGGGTCTTCTACACCCTCCCAAAGTTCCCCCCTTTCCAGATCCATAAAAGCTTCAAGGCGCTTCAAAAGGTCAACGCCAAGGATCAAAGGCATGGCACCACGCTCACAGACGTACACGTGGTGTGTCAGTGTCATAGGACCGATCGTGAAGTGGAGAAGAGACCTGGACGACAAGATCATGTTACAAGGAGAGAAAACACGGACAGTTACTGCACATTGAGTGAGTTCTGGAGGTCTGACTCCTCCTCCAGCAGCAAGGCAGAGGCGGTTGAAAATAGACTGGCGCATGAGGGTGTAGTCTGAACCAGTGTCCAGAAGAGCGTTACAAGGGAGCACCTGTTCCACCGGCACCAGGGGCTTACCTGCTCTTCCCTGAGTTATGAGGTGTCCCAAGAACACTTTGGCAGACTCGACACCAGGGGGCAATGGACCATTGTCACAGGCGGATGAATTAATCATCAATGTTACAGGAGTATTTTGGTCGACTACCTGGAGATCAGAGTCAAAGAACTTATCTGGTTGCAGGTTTTGTTTCCCATCTTGAGACAAAATGTTTGGCAGAAACCCTTTTTTCCTTATTATTTTTCAAAATTATTGGTCACTCTGAGTTTTACATGCAGGCTGGACGTAATAGTCTCCTACACCTATCTCCTGCATTAGCTTCTGATAGAAAACAGATGGTGAAACTCTAGGATTAGAAAATCCTGACAGATCTGCGTCACACTGTCACTTAACATTCATAGACTCACCCATCTTGACTCGTGATGGGGAAGGCTGTTGTTGGTTTAGCGTCCAAGAAACAGCTTAGAATGTCTCTGCTAGTAGAAGCAAACCATTAGCATTAGCAACTCCCCCGCATGGCAGAACTCCTCCAGGCTTGTGTTATTTCTGGAGATAAAACATCAAAGCTGCAGAGCGGATTAAGTGGTAGAGTCGTGTTGCTGATAGTCAATCCGAGATGAGATGTCCAAATATCAGAAAACAAGACTCCAAATTTGATCTGGCAATCTTCTAGTTTCTGAAACAGATGCACCAGAGCTTTTTTTCCCCCAGAGTACGACTTATAAGGCATTCATTCCTACTAGAGACCAATGCAAACGTACTAAAAATATGAGTGGTGGATCTCCGAGTGCTCAGACTGGTTCTAAAACTACAACGACACAAGTGCTCGCCCCGTAATTGGAAGGTTGTAGGTGCAAGCCCTGCTCAGTCTGTCACTGTTGTTGTGTCCTTGGGCAAGACACTTAACCTACCTTTCCTGCTGGTGGTGGTCGGAGAGACTGGTGGCGCCTGTGTACTGCAGACTCACCTCTGTCAGTGTGCCCCAGGGCAGCTGTGGCTATGATGTAGCTCGTCACCACCAAGGTGTGAATGTGTGGGTGAATGGGTGAATGACTGATCGTGTTGTAAAGCACCTTGGGGGGTTTCCAGGACTCTATAGCGCTATATCAACATGGCAGTACCCATATAGAGATTGTTATGGAAAAAGAAGCAAATATTCTCTAAAGTCTTTAGTTAGAAAGTGCAACAGAAAGAAACACAATAATCAGGAGTGAAATTATTACTGAATTATGCTTTTCATTTTTAGTCAGGACATTTGATTGGTTGACAGGGGGTTGATTGAAAGAAAAATAACATGTGTTTTTGAGTATAATGCTAGTAACCCTTTATATAGGGCCAACGTCCATATTTTGACATTTCCACTCACATCATGAATTATGTCGGTGTGGCTTTTCACAAACTCTTCGAATTACGGGATTTCACCCAGACAATCATCAGAGATCAAGGTGCAGAATTAAACAGAGGAGGAGTCTGGCAGGCCAGGCTAACACCTCAGAGCCCTGAAGGTGTGCAGATCATAGACTGATGGAAGGCCACATATATTCATGTTTTTATTTATTCTTTGTAAACATCAACATCCTATGGGAAATCCATGCAGTTTTTGCAAAATATTTTTTCTTAGTTTTAAAATCTGACAGTAGAAACAAAATGGTCATTTATTAAAAATGACTGTGAATGTCTTACAGTAGATGTTTACAGAAGAATTAAAAAAAATTTCTGATTTTAATCTCAGAATTCTGGAATTATTTATTTATTTTGTTCGTGGCTGACCTCGTGCGCAGATATTTCTCAGAAATATAAATTGTGTTTTTTTTTTCAAAAGCACCTGTAACAGTCAAAGAAGTTTCATTCCAGGGTACAATGAGGAAACGTTTACTTTTTGGATTGTAAATGTCACCCATCCAGCCAGGAGAGGCAAATTAGCCCTGGCTATAATCTCACGTATTTACGCATGTATGTGTAGCGTTATGAATATGCCATTCCTGCCCTTAACAGCTGCCCTTTGACACAGTGACAGTGTGCATAAATTGCCAAGGTCGTGCGCTTGCTTCTGATGTTTACATTCCAGCAAAGAAGACAGAAGAAGGACGAAGAATGCTTTTCATTAGTTAATCAAAGAACTTTACTTTTAATAAAGCTAATCAAAACAACTGTTGGTCAATAATAATCAGAGGACTGATCTGTGAAATCACAATGTTATGATTTATGTGTTTAATGAATAACAGGACTTTGGACTAACTGAGCTAGACATTCTGATTCACATAAGATAAACACATGACACATTGTTCACTCATCCACTCAGAACTTCCTTTCTGATGCGTGGCAGAGCTCTGTGGTGTTTAGTTAATCTGTCCACTCCGATTGGCTAAGAATCATAAACAACTAAGCTTAATAAAACATAACAACGCCATATTAATTTAGTTCAACACAGTTCCAACGGAGTTCCAACTAGGTTCCAACTAAGTATTCAACCAGCTCTCAAATCCATCTGAAGTCCATCATCGCTAAGTGAAGTACAGACTGGCCAGCTGTATTTTCTACTTTTAAGCTGAGAACTGTCAAGCTGGAAAATTCTGTCGTTTTATCAACAAGACGACGGTTCCTTCAGAATAAAAGCTGAACTCTCTGACCCAAAAAGGGGGGGTCTCTACGTGACGCTGAAAACCTGCCGTTGTACCAGGAGATGATCCATAGGCTGGTTTGTCGTGCTGCCGACGCCGTTTCACCAGTTCCAGCACCAAGGAGGGTCCGAGGACCTGGCATCCGGATCTAACACGGAAGTCTCCGCACGGTACGTAGATCGGCATAGATAGCGTCTCATGTCTTCCTCCTGAAGTCCATCGTCGGTCAGTTAGGAGCAAACAACACCTCGCACTCAGACTCGCCTCCACCAGATGGAGATTCTGAACTGACACACACACCAACACTTCAGCATTACATTCATCTGCATCCATCATTAGAGAGTTAGTCCTGGTGATTGTTTCGAATAATTATAAAATAAATATTCTTAAACATCCCATCTCTCTCTCTCTTTTCTTGTCTCTAATTCAATACAAGGTATTTGAATAAAATTCCCTGTGGTAAAAACAACCTCTTTTGATTCTAAGGGCCCGGTCCAAAGATGAATGATCCAGCTCAGGTTTGGATCAGTGATATCTCTGGACCTTAAAGAGCAAGTTACCCCCTACAAGAAGCGTACTTCTCTCCCACTTCATGTTTGAAAAATGCAACAAATGCTGTTGCCTAGCAAACCGAGAGGGCGGAGCCGCTAACAAATACACACACACACACACTCACGACATTGTGACATCATAATGTACCAGTTTACATCATAGCATACCTCTTAGCCAATAGCGATGGCAGATTTAAATTCAAATGTAGTGCAGAGTTTTTACCTGACAACGGCACAACACTGACAGTTTCATGCAGAATATTTAAATTTTAACTAAAACGCACTAAAGTGCAAAACTATTGACTACACGTGTCTGCAGCACGATTAGACACTCATTTATATAGTTTATCAGAAAAAAATTGTTGATTTGGGGGTGACTTGCTCTTTAATAAAAGTGTAAGAATATAGCAAATATATTCCGCTACATATGTAAAAAGTATTCTCTGTTCCTTTCCAAATAAAATTCTACTTCAACGTCAACCCCTGGTCTATAATATATCTGGTTTGGACTAGCACTGACATAGCAAGTGTGATGTCACAAATTTTCTCTAAAACTACTTTTGGTTTAGACTTGAAAAGAATGCACCTATTAAATCTTACTCCACCCAACACTTAAAGTTGTGTGCTTTTTCAAACCTTTGAAGTGTTTTGTGGTCAGCTATTGCTCCAGGTAATGAAAAACAATTTCAGTACATCCAAACTCTTTTGGATTCAGCTTGTTTAAGTGCTAAAAGAGCAGCAATCATCGACTGCTTCTGTTTTCAGATGTTACCTGACTTATCCAGCACTCTACGGAAAACGTCTTTGTCTGCTTGTCAGGTTATGACACCTGACGCACGTAGAGCTGTTCAAACCAAAGCCTCTCAGGCTTGTTGCTCAAATCAGCACCAGCTGGTTAGACATCAAAAGTTATCTGTGTGTTGTTTGTTAACGCATCGAGCCAGGTAACGAAACGAGCTTGGTAGTCTGCTGAAATATTTTAAATCCGACACCGGGGGGTTTCGGCGTGTGTTGAATAGAGAGCAGACTTATTCTGCTTGGCATTTTCTGTCCTCACTTCCCTTTTGATCTAACCTAATTCAACACAAGCTGTTTTGTTCTGCATTGTGTGTTTGGTTCGTGTTTTGTGAAGGGGAAGGCAAAGTTTGATGACGTATTTGGCCAAGTTCATGTTTCACAATCCAAGCTGTCAGTCAGAAGCAACGGCAGGCCCACCAGTTTGTGTTTTTCTGATCTTCGCGGGTTACAGGAGAGCAGAGTGAATGTGGTATGTTGTGTAGCAACTATCTATGAACACAGTGAGCATGAATATTGATGTTTATTTTCCCACCCCTCTTCTATGTGCCTTGGGTGTTGCCTAAAGCGAACAATGAGAGATTGTCTTCAAGTCTTCACTTGAGCAGCTGCATTGCCACACTTCCTCTGGCTTGGCTGCAGCACATTTCTTCTTGACACAGCTATTTTAGGTCCGAGAGTGGAGCGTGCTGTGCTTTTTGTCCTTCATTCCTTCCCTTCAGTGTTTAACTAATCCTGAGCTACAGGTTTGTGTTCTTAAGAGTCCCAAAACCCACATCCTCAACACCAGTTTCCTCCTCAGACCGCCTTTCTGGTGAGGTCATATGTTGCAAACCCTAATATAAAGAAACGGCAACATGTGGAAAGACTCGGTTGAAGTTTCAGTGAGATAACAAAGCATTGCAATCCTCTCTTAGTGCTTCAGTTGTTTGTTGATGTCCTCATGAAAGATGTAATTTGAGGTTAACCCACAAAGATTTTCTTGTTTATGTTAATCCTCTCGGCTTTAATGAAAACCTATTTTTATTTATTGTTTAGAAAAGCTCAAGGTCTCATATTTCTGTGCATCTTTTACATCTTTGCTCTGAAAAGCCCATGCCACTACTAAATCACAACCAAAAAGCAAGAATAACTCTTAAGAATTACAATGAGTGACTCACTATGAAGATATTTATGATTAGAGCTGATATTTTCATGCATATGATTATTATGATCCTGCCCCCACCCTGCCACAAGTACATAAATCACTAGAATGAGTTAATGAGTAGGGCTGGCCCAGTATAAAGGCCTCGAGCAAAAACTAAAATAAAAAAATGGGAATAGACCTCTACAGATCACACACCATTGAATCATGTGCTAATGTCACAATATTTAGTTGATCTTAGGTAGCATTTACCAAAGCACACACCATAAATAAAACACATGAAAAGATCATAATATATATATATATATATATATATATATATATATATATATATAGTTTTAGTGTCAGGAACAAGACAACTGAAAGGTTAGCTACTGTAGCATTATTATATAACAAGTTATTGTACGATTTAACATTATTTTAAAATTATATGCACCAAAAAGGCACATTTTGTAGCCATGTAGTCAAACTACCTTCATTTGGAGAAATAGAAATTAGTTCTGAACAGACTGACAAGCCACTGGCTGGTCCAAATAGACCAGGGGTGTCAAACTCATTTTAGCTCAGGGGCCACATTGAGGGAAATCTAGTCCCAAGTGGGCCGGACCGGTAAATAAAAAAAAAAACTTCAGATTGTTTTCTTTGTTTTAATACAATCAATATAAAACAAGGCTGGAGCCTGAGGACAGTGTAGTACAAGTACAACACCTGAAGTGTACTTGAAAATTTGAATAAAAAAAATCTATAAATAAAAAAACATTCCTTAGTGATTCAGAGCTTACAGATCACATGGCTAGATCAGTTTCATGCAGCACTTAAAGTATATTTGACTCATTTTACTTTACATCTTTTAGCTTTCACCAGCACATCAACATCAGAAGTCACATCCTGAGTGGCGGCCAACTTCAGGATGTGATTCAAATTCTTGTGTGAGCCTTGAGTGCAGCTTTGTTTTATTTATACTCATTACAGAGAAAACTTGCTCACAATGATAAGTTTATTTTAACTCTACATTGTAAAGTATGAAAATAAAGTTTACACAACCATCTCGGGGGCCGGATTTAACCCGCTTGCGGGCCGGATCCGGCCCGCGAGCCGCATATTTGACACCCCTGAAATAGACCAAGTTTTAAATAAATACTATTTGGGACGCATTTGCACTGATGTCTGTTTCTACAGAATTCTATGATTCTGCTAGCACAAACACCAGCATCAGCTTGTATCACGATTGTCACGTGCTTTCTGCAGAATTGTAACATTTCTGCAGGAAAAAACATGCACTGTGAAAATAACTGTAGTGTAAAGTTAATATATGTGTTTCTGTGAAATAGTTTTAAATTTGAGTTGTTCTAAGATGGCAACAGCCCACTTTGGTTCAGCAAGTGCTGCCAACTCCTCAGTAAGGGAAGTGAGAAGTTGCCAAATGAGTCGTAATAAATATAAATAATTATTTATTAAATAATAAATAATAATAAATAATTTATTTGGCAATGTGTGTTCAATTCCACTGGACACAACAGAACAACAAAAGAGGAAAACAAAATGCCCTAAATATGTTCTGTTCGTTTTCATCCAATTATGTGGGTCTGGACTGGGTACCAGATGAGCTCGTGGCCCTGCCTCTGATGACATCTCACTCCATGATTGGCTGGATTTTGGCTGGTCTGGATACATGGCAGAAGTTACATTTAAAGTGCTCAGGTAGCCAGATCTGCATGTAAAGCCACAAAGATGCTAAGTTGGAAACACTGCAGTCCTGCTATAGGAGGCTGTCTAAAAAGAAAGAAACACACAAACAAAACAAAGAAAATGTAAACACAAATCCTTTTGATTGTGAATTAGCAGACTTGGTGCATTTTTTTCTGTTTTTGTGTGTGTCTAATTGAAGTCATGTGTATCGGATGTGAGTATGTGTGAACCAGAAGTTTTAGTTGTTTTTGCAATGTGTTTGCTTACTTTTCATTGCTTCCTGTACGCCCGCCACACCAAACTTTACTTCAAACTTCAATCAATCAAACTTTATTTATAAAGCACTGAATCATGCAATGCATGCAACTCAAAGTGCTTATTAAATTAAAAAGGCCCGGCATACCCACATTCCCTCCCATCCCCAGAATTTTAACAACAGTCTGACAATAAAAACCCCGTCACAACACACACACACACACACACACACACACACACACACGCTTCCCCCGGAAAAAACACGATGGACTGAGATAAGGATAAGGAAACACCATCAGGGGAGTCATCTGCCCCAACAGCAGCAGATCAACAGCAGCAGCCGAGGCACCGACACAGGGCGCCCAGGGCAGGGAGGGTGGAGACCCCCCCACCTCCACCCAGTCACACCTGGAAAGCACCCAGGCCGCCACAGCTGACCACCGCCCGGGGCAGAGGGCACCCACAGAGGAAACACTGGAAAAAGGGGGCTACTTCTCCAAACTGAGGCCATTCAGTAGTAACTTACTGCTTATAACTTTTCCACTGAACCTCCAAATATATATCACCTTTACATTTTTACTTCAGACAGTATAAAACTGCGCAACACTAAAGTACTTTTAAGTGTTCTAAAACTATGTCCAGACACCTCAATTTCTTTCTTTTTCATAATAATCAGCAATTTAATTCAATTTCAGGAAAGTCTTATTAACAGCTAATAACTTCAGGAAATAGTTATTAAATCGGTCTTTCGGGCAGCAAAACTCCAAATCAGATTTATTGATTTTGAAGACAAGCACCAGGCAGTTTGAAAAGGGGATGGGAAGGAAATAAGTAAGATGGGGTGTGTGGGGTTTTATGTACTGATAATCCGTCAATTAGCCACCGACTAATCGATGACAGCAGCTGTAAATAGCAGAAGTCGGATAACAGACGGACAGAGTTCAGCGAACACCGCAGCGAGAAGCACAAAATTAGCAAACTGTGAATCTCCACTCGAGGCGGAGCTTCAGATTAGTCGACAGCAGTTTTTTTTTTCTTTTTCCCCGTCGTGTATTTTTTGTTTCAGAGGTTCAAGCCTACGTGCCTCAAGCATGAAAGTAAACTGGTTTCTCTGGGTAGAGGAGGAGGGGGTTAGCAAAGCAGCAGAGAACTTTTTAATCGAGTCCCACCTGGGACGTGGAGCGCGACGCTGCTGAGCAGAAGAAAATGTGACTGGAAATTTTTACCAACACGACGCCTGAAGAAATAAAAGAAGTAAGTCCCCCCCCCCCAAATAAGCACGAACGATTTTGAAGGCTCTTATCAAAAATACAGATTTACGGTTACATGTACCTAAAGTGTGTCTTTTTAAGTGTTCTCGAGTTTTCTGCGGTCGGTCGCGTGAACCGTTTTGAGGTGGAAAACACAGGCAAGCAGCGCCAGTTCTTTACTGTGATGTTCATACTTTAAAGTAGTCCCTCGGTGTTAACTTTGAACGTCTTATTTCGCCGTAACTAGCCGTCTGTTACCGCATTCTGCACCGTTTTCACCGTGAACTTAGAAATTGAGACTTGTGGCCAGAGGGAGGAGCCCCACCCTTTCATGCTGTGGTTTGATTTCATTCCTCTTTATTCCGCTGCGTACTTTAATCCAACTACTCGAACCGGCGACAGCCACTCTTTAGAAGCACAAATCCTAGTTTTATCGTTACACCAACACACGGATGTTTAGTTATATAGTGTTTTTTTTACACATTCATCCAATTACAAGTGTTTTTCATTTTTCCCACCACTGTTTTTACTTTGGTCGCTTTTTTGTACATTAATTAGTTTATTTGGAAGAACAATTACACTGTTTTATATATAATAATGATATTCCTTTGGGACATGCATGTCCAAAATGCGGCACAGGGGCCATCTGCGCGCCTCTGGGTGATTTTGTGTGGCCCCCTGTTGTTTCTAACATTTTTGTGCTACTGATTTTGGAAGATAAAGATCATCGTTAAATATTTTTGCATTAAAATTATAGTATTTTTGTGGCCAGAGAGGACAATGAACTTGACAGTTTTGGCCCTGCCTTGATAAATTTGGGCCCCCCTGCTCTAGGACATGAAACAACCTGCATCAAAACAACATTTTTGCCTGTAATGGTCTTGTTTTTATGCTGTAACATTGACTTTTGTCTTTCTTTTCCTAAATCACAGTATGGCCCGTCGCTCGCAGTGTTCCTCAGCTGGGGATAACCCCCTCAACCCCAACTACCTCCCGCCACACTATCGGGAAGAGTACCGCCTGGCCATCGACGCACTGGTCGAGAACAGTTTGGATGGCTACTATGAATTCCTCCACAAAGCAGATGTGGTGGACTTTCTTTCCACAACGGAAATCAAGTATATTGAGAACTATGTCCAGATTCCCAAGCACATCAGCCAGCCTGAGCAGTATTTCCTGGGGACCGGAGGAGATGGCTCCTCAGACACTTACTGGCCTGTTCACTCAGACCTGGATGTCCCCGGTTTGGACCTTGGCTGGCCTCAGGTGCATGCTTTCATTGAACCCACAGAAATCACAACTCTTCTTAACCCCCCTGAGCCGGACATGCCGAGTATCAAGGAGCACGCTCGACGACTTATCAGGAATGCTCAGCAGGTTTATTTTCTCCTTCATTTAGTTTCTCACAAGCCCCGTATTCCTGGTAGTTTAGTTTTCTTTTACATTTATCTTGTTTCTGGCCCCGTAGGTCGTTGCCGTAGTGATGGATATGTTTACAGATGTTGACATGTTTTTGGAAGTTCTCACTGCGTCATCAAGGAGAGTGGCCGTCTACGTCCTGCTGGATGAAGTCAACGCACATCACTTTGTTAATATGGTTGTTAACTGTAGAGTAAATCTGCAGGATTTCCATGTGAGTACATGTCTTATTGCACTATAACAGAGGTATATTCTGTTTGCTCAGTAAAAAAACAAACATTAGTAATATTATGCCTCAAAACAGCCCAAAATGCTTGTTTTAAAGTTAAGATTTAAGTATTTAAAAGTAGTTTGTGTTTGACGTTAAGTTGGAATGTAGAGGCTTGACTCAGCCGGCTGCAGACAGGGTGTGGAGGCAGGAGCATACTGAGAGACAAGCACACAGTTGATTTGTGTATTTTTATGGAGTTTCTTGACAGAATCATAAATTCTGTGCATCACCAGCTTTATTGTTTACTTTTGTTTTCCAAAATATTGAACCAAAAAAGCAGAACTACTTTATGTACTGTAGCTGCAGATATAAGTAGTTCTATACTGCAAAAATCTGCCTCATTTTTTGCAAATATTTCATTGTTTGGATATATTTATTTCGTAAAAGCCCAGTTTGATCTAAATCACATTGATGTCTATTATGAAAGGTGCCAGTGCATTCAATTCAGTTCAATTCAAAATTACTTTATTAATCCCAGAGAGAAATTAGAGTTTCAGTACACACAATTCTGAGATCAGACATGCATACATAGGCATAGACACATGACAAGAATTGGTGACTGTGGTCATTCGTAACCCGAGTTGCGCTACCTTAATAGGGATCAGAGGGTTTATAAATGAGGATTGGATCAGGTGGAGGGAAAAAAGGCACTTCAGAGCTACCCTCTACAGGGAGGGCAGCTTTGCTATGCAAAAAACACCTCAGACAGAAATGCAACAGACTTCAGACACCACACAACATAAGTGTCCACTAGGTGGGGTGGTAGGGTTATGGGACTCTCCTAACGTCAGTGCATGCAGCCGCGATAAGCAGCGCTCTTCACCTCAGTCTGGAAAGGGGTGGGAGGTAGTTGGGTTTACAGAGCACAGTGACTCCTGGAACGATTCAGCGGCCTTCACAGCTCGCAGTCCGGGCCGGGATAGGGAGACAGAGTTGAGATGCCGACGGCAGCATTCCACATTTCTTTGGGGGGGAGGGGGTATTCGTTTCAGCCTCACAGGCTCAAGGGCACCAGATTCAGATAAGAACTGAGCACCGAATCACCCTTATTGGTATTTGTTTGTTGTTCTCTCATTTCTGTCCTTGTCACTCATCTCTCCTCCCACTGCGTTGGAAAAACCCTTACATCACATCGCAGCATTTGCTTTGGTTGGGAACAGTGTGCTTTGGCATTTTATTGCAGTTTATTGTGCAAAGGACCCAAAACTTGCCAAAAAAATGGAACTGAAAAACAACTCCTCTGTGCATGACTTAAAGTTTTGGTAAATGGTAAAAATATATTTGATATAGCATCTTCTAGACTCCTAGAACCCCTCACAAGGTGCTTTACAACACAATCAGTCATTCATCCATTCACACACACTCACACCCTGGTGGTGATGACCTACTGTGTAGCCACAGCTGCCCTGGGGCTCACTGACAGAGGTGAGACAAGCACAGATGCCACCGGTCCCTTCGACCACCACCAGCAGGCAAGGTGGGTTAGGTGTCTTGCCCAAGGACGCAAGCAGCTCTCTCTGCCCTAGAGCCGGGATCAATCCTACAACCCTCCGATTACTAGACAACCTGCTCTACCTCCTGAGCTACTGCTGTCTCTTTCTCTTTAATCTCTCTGGAGCGGAAAAAGTTCTCAGTTCAGCTCATGTAGGAATTCATGATATCAAAGCTCATTGTTTTCTCTTGCAAACAGAAAGTGAAGGGTGTTTCTAACGTAACATCATTTCTCCTATATAAAACAATGTAGACAGAAACATTTGAACGTGGAGTCATCAGATCTTTGTGCTCTGATCTGATCACGTGATTGGAAATTGGGCCCGATCATGTGTTTTACAAAGGATCGGAATCAGGAGAAATGAATCGGATTTAACCTTTTAAAACAACAAACATGACTTTTTAAAGAGCAAGTCACCCCCTACCAGAGTATTACTCCACTCCCACTTCCTGTTTGAAAAATGCAACAAATGCTGTTGCCTAGCAGACCGAGAGGGCGGAGCCGCTAACAAATACACACACACACACACACAGGCTCACAACAACATTGTGACATCATATGGTACCAGCTAACGTTCTAGGGTACCTCTTAGCCAATAGCGATGGCAGATTTAAATTCAACTGCAGTGCAGAGTTTTTACCTGACAACGGCACAGCCCTGACAGTTTTAGACAGAAAATCATAATTTTAACTAAAATGCACTAAAGTGCAAAACTATTGATTACACGTGTCTGCAGCACTATTAGACACGCATTTATGTAGTTTATCAGGAAAAAATAGTTGATTTGGGGGTGACTTGCTCTTTAAATTCATCCTGACATGGAAAATTTCAAATAGAATAAAAATAGCTTAGTTTTAATTTCAATAAGTTCCTCTACATCAGTGATATTTGTTTCTTGTACAAAAAACCAACTTGTAACGTCAAACAATTTACGGGAGGCAAGGACTCAGACACCAAGTATCGCTGTCAGCAAGCCTGCTAACACAGCTAACGTGTCTAATCGGGAGCGCTAAAATCCCTGCAGCTTGGTGGTATTTTAAACAGTACGGCAAAGGCAGAGCTACAGACACTTGTAATGTATCCAAACTGGGTATTCAACATGCTGGAAAGGGCACAGCTCCACGATTCGCTGCCTTCAACAAACAAGCTATCTGCGCTTTGTCGCATTTCCCTTTGGGCATCAACAATGCAAATCACATGATTGGAATATTCCTAATTTAGACCGTTTTTGTATGAGGCCTGATTTGTTTTGTTAATAAACCTGTTGCTCCTGTGTGCCTGTATCTCACATGTGTGCTGTTTCCATGGTGACTGATGAGTCATTGTTGGCAGCTTTTAACTTTTTGGGTGGTCTTGGTTCTCACAAAACTTCTTGTACAGTTTATACAACAGGATGTTGGCTTTTTGTTTTAACTTGGATTATTCCAAATAACCACTCAGGTAAATTGATTTATGTGGGAATTTTGTGCAGTTTTTCTTTGGTAACGTTAAAATTTGATGAAAGATGGAAATACCATTTACAGCTCATCTTGGCATTTTTACAAGTGTCAATACTAATTAGGGTTGTCACTAGGGCTGCTCGATTATGGCAAAAATAATAATCACGATTATGGTGACCGAAATTGAGATCTCGATTATTTAGGACGATTTTTCAATTTATGTTGATTTTATTTATTTTTATTCAGTCATAAAATTGCTCAGGGCACAATCAGGACAAAAATAAGAAACAAGATGATCACTAAAATAACTCCTGGTTCCCAGTATAAAAAGACCAATATACTTATAGCTCATAGTCTATGACCCAAGGGCTATAGACCTTGGTTTAACTCATGTAAGTCTAACCAGTACAGACCCAAATACCGATATCTTGCAAATACTGACAGCAAGAAGTATGCAGTGGCATTTATAACAAATAAATACAAATAAATTGATGTTCACAAAATGTTGCATAACATTTATTGAGTCATGTCAAGGTGCTGTAGGAGCGTGCACTAGCACCGTGTCCTCAGAGAGGTTAGTTATTATTTATCAGCGTGAGGAACTTATTTCTACCTTATTTATAAACTATTTATTTACAAGTCCACAAGTTAATGTAATAATTGTCCCAACCACAGCTGCACCCCCCACCCCCCAACCCGGTCTCAAAAATCCGGGGCAAGCTGCACGTGTGTTTAGCGCGCCGCACGCGCACATTTAGCCATTTTTAGTGGCTCAGGAGTCCGCAGGTGCGGTGTGTGTGTCACTCACTCTGGTTACTCCAACAGGGAGCCGGCTCGGAGAGCTGTTTCTTTAGCGACTGATACGTCACTACATCATTCCCTTTCCTAATGTCCTAATTCGGTCCGGAGCACAGGCGGAGTGTTTAGCTAACCTGCAGGAAATGTCGACGACAGTTATCCAGAAAGTAGCTAAGGGTTACCAGAGATGTTTCTGAGGTGTTCGCTAGGTACTTTTAGGATTAAAAAGTCAAGAAGGGGGTCTGAAAAGCTGTTAGAAATAGCGTCAAAGTCACTAAGTTGGTAACACTGTGGGAGGAGCGCTTCATTTGCAACTCAGGGCAGCGCAAGCGGGAGGAGCAAATAATCGGCTTGTTTTGTTTTTATAATCGTTCAAAACTCGGATCGTAATCGTGATTAAAATTCGATTAATTGAGCAGCCCTAGTTGTCACGATACTAAAATTTCAAACTCGATTCGATGCTTGGAAAAAAAACTCGATTTCGATACTATTTAAAAACACCAATTTATTGAACAAGTTTATTCAAAAAATAACATTCCTCAATTTATATTGCAAAAATTAAATGTTAAGAATTAAGTGTATTAAGTGCTTAAACCTTTCAAGTATCAGCATTTTTTAAAACGTGCACATAAAAACTGGCGAAAGTTAACACTTTAAATCATGAATTGTCTCACTATATACACACTATTTGCAGAGTGATGTTTTGCTGCTTAAACTCTGTTTAAGGTGCATTTTTGTCATAAGATGTAATGCCATATGTTTTGTTCTGTACTTTTGAACAACTCTGTTGGTCAATAAAGGGAGAAAATGAATTTCTCCACAGTAGGACAAAGGTACATCTACCGGTAATCTTAATAAAAACAGACTGGCGCACGGCAGTGACGTCATTAAAAGCGCCGGTTAGATTAGCCGCGGCTAGTCTGTTCACGCCTAGAAATCCCAGACCCGCTCCAAACGAACGGGAAATCATGTTAATGATTCCTAACAAAACCTTTCGACATGAAGATGTTTTGGTGCAGATAATGTCTTATTTCGAGGCTGCACCATGGGTGCCCGTCCGCACCCGTTATATGGATATACACTGACGGCGATTCGCCGATGGATCTAAATACCCCGGGGAATCCAAGTAGCACCAAAGTTGTCAGCGTGAGTAAACAAACGTACTGCATGCTAGAAATTAAGTCCGGGTTGCAATAAACGGGAGTTTTCCTTTAAGCACATAAGCGTGAATATACAACTACGTGTCGGACTTGGTATGCTAATTAAGTTGGGCTGTGAAGCACCTCCCAAATTCGCTGTTTATGTTTTTGTTTATTTATTTGGCAGACAAAACTTGGATCCGAGACAACTCGCGTGGGAAATTGCAATGTAGCCATGCGGCGTCTTCTTCTTCTGTTTGTCTGGGAGGCGGAGGCTGCTTTACGGCATCTGGCTGTCGTGCGTGTCGGTGTACTTGAAGAAGGCTGTGCATAATAGTCCATAATATCGATACCACAGGGATGGAATATCTCATTTAGATACCACTTTTAGTATCGATTTATATCTAGGTATCGATTTTTTTGACAACACTGATACTAATACACCTTTACCACCTAACTTTAAAACCACTAGATGTATGATCCTAATTATTTATGATACTATTTAGAGTGATTTTTTGTATTTTACAGTTTTTACGTGTGAGAACCGTGTCTGGGATCACATACCAGTGCCGCTCAGGGAAATCCTTCAAAGGTCAGATGTTGGATCGCTTCTTGTTGACAGACTGCAGGGCTGTTCTGAGTGGAAATTACAGGTGGCATTTCCTAAATCATTACAATTTTAAATGAAATATATTTCTTTATGCATTCAAACTGAGTTTCGACTTCTTGTGTTTTTGCAGCTTCATGTGGTCTTTTGAGAAGCTGCATCGCTGCATGGCTCACCTGTTCCTTGGACAGTTTGTGACAACCTTTGATGAAGAGTTTCGGATTCTGTACGCTCAGTCACAGCCGTTGATCGTTGAAGATGTGCTTGCTCCAATGGATGATTTAAACATTATGCATAAGCCCCAGTACCCAAATGAAAGCTCTTCAATGTATAGAGAGCCAAGAAAGTTTCTGTCACCGGACAGCGGCCATCCTGATGAATGGCGAAGACATTCAAACGAAGAGCGAATGGAAGGGGATTGGAGGATGATTGAACTAAAAAACCAGGATTCTCTTCGTGGTCCTGGTGATATGCATAGTAGGTTTGCCACCCCACAGTCACGCATGGAGCCCAGTTTTGATCAGGGTCCGCCCCGGATTTTAATGACAGAAAATCCTGCCTTAAAACGCCATTCTTATGCTGAAGGTGCTCAAGGTAGATACAATTTCCCATTCATGCAGCAACAGGGAATGCCGGAGCCCGAGCTTAAGGGGAAGCCTTTTCACAGGGGTCAGCAGCCATATTCGGGGCCGGGCCAAGAATCTGATTACAGTGGCTATGACAAGTTCTGGAACCAAGACTTTTTGTCTACAGATCAATATGTAGAACCTGGTTTACCACAAGGTGAGCCACCACATGATAATTTTGACCCTGTTCTGAACTATCTATCGTCGACAAGAAATCGGGACTTTGACCAGAACTCAGAGCACTTCCTACAACCATCTCACCCAAAAAGACTGAATTTAGTTCAGCCATATGTCCATCAAACCTCTCCCACCCCTTCAAACTCAGCCGAACAGAAGCCGTTTCTTCAAGATGCTACGGCTAATCGCAAGGATCCTAATGTGAAGCAGGGACTGAGGGACTGGAGGATTAGCTCATACTTGAGCACATGTGATAATCCAGAAGAAGAAGGTCCATCTTCTGAGCCATCTCAGGCACCAGACGCTTTTGAAGAGCCCCCAAATCCCATACATCAAAGCATGCAGGGCATGGGTGTGTCAGTTCCCAAAAAAGCTAATTTTAAAGTTCCTGCAGCACACAGGATCAGCCAGATGCCAAGTTACGCCAAAGCAACTGCTCAAGAAAAGCCAAAGAAATATCTGGAGGAACCTGTTCCAGGGGTAGTAGAGATCAGAGTAACACCAACACCATCTGAATGTTCGTCTACCCATGAAGGGGAAAAGATGGAGGAGGCAGAACAAAAAGAGACCGCTAACCCTCTGCTTCGAAGGGACGATTCCTTCAGGAGGAAATACAGTTCTGCCATGCAGAGAAGCTCCAGGCTAAGGTCCTCTCTAATATACAGCTCATTAGAGCAACAGCCAGCTCCCCAAGAAACAACTACTGCAAGTCAGCATGAAGAAGAAAGTGACAAAAACCAAACAGAACAGACAAAACTCCCCTTTGTAGCTCACATGTTGGGACAGAGGAAATCTGCTATGAGGGAACCTTTTGAATGGAGTCGTTACTTAAAGTCCGCTACTGAAGCACCCAAAACAGTTGATGGCAGCAGCAAAGCAGATGATAAAGATTCATCAAAGGATGATTCAAAAGATGCCTCAGAAAAACTTAAAGAGTCGATAAAACTTCCAGAGTTAGGCAGAGATACCCCTTCCCCGTCGCTGCCTCAGTTCAAGCCCTCAGAGGTTGAGTTTTCCAAAACGGATCAACCTGCACCACCAATCAAATCTTTGCAAATCGGTCTACCTTATGTAGACATGAACGATCCTGATATGAGGTTCATGTTTTTCAAAGAGCTAGCGGCGAAACGTAAAGCTGAAAAGGAAAAGGAGAAAGCTCAACCAAAACCAGAAGGAAATTGTCACACCGGCCCCGTTACCCAGAAAGAAGAATCTCTTCCTAAAAAGACCTCAGAAAGCAATAAAGATTTGACATCTGAGGGTTCAGTTGTCCCAAAGCCTGCTTCAAAGAGTGCAGAGAAAGCAGTACCTACAGAAGCATCTGAATCACCATCTCTTTCTGTAGATGGTAATAAAAATGCAAACATAAAAGACTCTATTCCCAACAGGGATCCTAATATCTCCAATACCGGTGATAAAAAAGAAACCAAACTCTTAGAGAAAGTAAAGTTGGACATGAAGTCGGTGGAGGACCTTCCTAATCTTGCAGAAACGGAACCAGAGCAGAGAAAATCGCTGCAAGAATCACCAGTGTTAATTAAAAGTTCACCATCTGTGCCCCGATCAAAGCCCTCAGAACTAAAGCCCCCCCAAACCGATCAGTCAATACAACAAATAACCAGTGCAACCAATCAGCCAGCAAAACCTAAAATCAAAAGTCCATTATACATGGACATGAGTGATCCCGACAGCAGGCTCGTGTTTTTTAAAGAGCTAGCAGCAAAACGCAAAGCTGAAAAGGAGAAAGCTGAAATTAAACCAGGAGCAGATTCCAACACCACTCCCATTACCCAGAAAGAAGAATCTCTTCCCAAAAATACCTCCGAAAACATTACAG
The DNA here is from genome assembly GCF_043380555.1 of Nothobranchius furzeri. NCBI lineage: Eukaryota > Metazoa > Chordata > Actinopteri > Cyprinodontiformes > Nothobranchiidae > Nothobranchius > Nothobranchius furzeri. The sequence goes on from NC_091752.1 coordinate 5,465,921, forward strand.
GTGTGACATCTGAGGGTTTAATTGTCCCAAATACGGCCTCAAACAGTGCAGGAAAGGCAGTAACCACCAACACATCAGAGTCGGCTTCTCTTTCTGTAGATGATAGTAAACATGCAAACACAAAGGACTCGGTTACCAACAGAGATTCTAATCTCTCCTATACTGGTGTTGAAGAAGAAACCAAAATCCCAGGGAAACTAAAGTTGGACATGAAGTCAGTGTTGGACCTTTCTAATCTTGCAGAAACAAAATCGGGGCGAAGAAAATCGCTGCAAGACACACCAGCGTTTATAAAAGATTCACTGCCTCAATCCAAGTCTTTGAAACCCGAGTCCCCCGAAATTGACCAACCAGTACCACCAACAACCAGTGCAGTCAATCAGCCAGCAAAACCTAAAATCAAAAGTCCATTATACATGGACATGAGTGATCCTGACAGCAGGCTCGTGTTTTTTAAAGAGTTAGCAGCAAAACGCAAAGATGCTAGAGCTGCAGAGGCTGTAAAAGAGAAGGACAAAGTTCCGATCAAACCACAAATTGAATCTAAAAACTCTCCCACTGTTCTGAAGGCTCCGGCTAAAGAAACCCCAAATAGCACGGAAAGTTCAACAACTGAACCTTTAGTTGCAGAGACGGCTGCAGAGGAGACGATGACCAGGGAAGACACAAACTCCAAGGACTCAGCTGTCAACAGCGAACAAGAAACCCAACGCTCCATTTCTGCAATGCCAGAGTCATGTTTTAGCAAATCACCAGAAGAGCAAGTTGTGTCAAGTCCTTTTGCAAAAGAGAATGAGAATTTCACACAAAAGGTCACTCCTGCTGATGTTTCTTGTTTCTTACAAGGTACAGATGAAAGACAAAGTCCAACTCCTAAGTCTACCTCGAAGGACTTCATTTCAGCCCTTTCCAACTCAGAGGAGTCTACCTTTTCTCCAGCGTTGCCTACTGACCCTGGAAATTTGGAATCAATCCAGTTAGAGCCCGGTCCTTCTCTGCCCTCTGAACCAGAAACCAGATCAGAACTGAGCTCCTCTCAGTCATTAGTGCAAAGTTCTTCCTCTGATCCCCCTATGCTAAATTCTGACTCTCCGAATAGCCCTTCCATTGCAGACGATATTATATCTTCTGGTCATAGCCCAGATGTTTCAAGCTCCACCCATGCTCCTGACACATCCCAAAGGGCACAGAAATCCCTCATTCTTTCATCACTAGAGTCCTTGCAATCTACTAATGAATGTCTAGAAAAGCCAGATGATCCGAGCTATCAAACTTATCTGGATCCCGTTAACCAACTGGCGTCCCTCGAGAACGTTTCAGCTGCTGACTCTGTAAGTGTTGAGTCGGATGTTTCTCCATCACTTCCAGAGACAAACATTTTAAATCGCATCAGGATTCTTGAGGAGCTTCCTGCTGCTACACCTTCTATGGAAGGATCAGAGATGGCTGTTTTTGCAGAAGAATGTGTGGTCCCTGGATCTTCTCAGGGTGTCACGGCTGATTGCACATCTCTAGCTGTTGGCCTCTCTTTACCAGACTCAAGCCAAGATGTGTCTGATCTAGAAAGCTCCTCTTCCAAACATAATTTAGAAGAGATTGTTACTCAAGACCTTCCACTGAAACATTCACCATCAGAATCAGTTGAAAACACAGACATCGACCCTGCTGCCTCACCATCAGAGATGACTTTGTCTCCTCAGGGAACACCAGCACAAATTGCTCTAACCCTCAACCTTAACCTGACAGACTCGGATGCACGCAGTCCTGCTGGAGCAGAAATGGGTTCTCCTCTGTCTGAGCCAGACAAATCGGTCTCATCCCCTGAGGTTAAAGAGGCAGAAACCGTCCTCCCTACTTTGGACACGAACTCTGCTACCAGTGAAACCGAGTCCAGAACAGAGAAGTCTCCGGTTCACCAGTCAACACAGTCAGAGAGCTGCTCATCTGAGTTTGCCTCAAAACACTCAGCAGACGCCGATTTGCCTTGCAAAACGTCTGAAAGCCAATCATGTGAACCAGCTGAAGAGAGGAGTGAAAAACAGCCGAGCGTAGATGAGAAAATGCCTGATAATCCAGAGGACACTAAAAAGAGCACAATCAGTGGGACTCAAGACTCTGTAAATAGTGAAAAACACCAAAACAACTACTCCGAATCCTCAGAGACGGCTCCCAAGCAGCCCAAAGTCAATCAGTCTCGCTACCACTCATCAACTGCCAACGTGCTCTCGAGCAGCAACCTTCGAGATGACACTAAGCTGCTCCTGGAGCAGATTTCAGCCAACTGCCAAAGCAGAAATGAGGCCACCAAGGAGTCGCCTGCTGTCACGGACGATGAGAAAGAGGACAAGGCTGAGAAAAATGCTAAAAACATAGGTAGAAGGTTCAGGGGCTTTAACCGAGCGCAGCCTCCCACTCAGGAGCAAGAGAAGCTGATAGAGAGGATTCAGAGCATGAGGAAGGAGAGGAGGGTTTACAGTCGTTTTGAGGTATGAAAGTGTTACCTGCTTGGCTGACTTTGCCAGTGTACGGAAAACATTTCTTTGCCTTTGTGGACAATATTTGTTTTTCTCCTTGTTGCTTCAACAGATGACATCTTAGATGGGATTGAGAGAAATCTGAGAGAATGCAGAGACATTCCTTTTTTAAATTTCACTTTTCCTCTCTTCAAATGAGGCTCGTTACTCAGAGGGGTCAGGAGGACTTGCATCAGACTTGTTGAACTTTACCGGGTAAAACTGCCAGCTGAACAAAAACGATGCAAGGCTGTCTCAGACGCATGTGCGACGTTCAACCCAGGACGTAGGTGTGGTTGCATCACAAACGTACTGGCGGTATGAAACGCACGGCATGAATGTGTGCGCTCAACAGGATTTTACTGACTGCATGGGGTAAAGTGCAATGTGTGCAATGGGTCGTTTATGTCATGAGGCCTGGCCTCGCCTTTTTTATTACAACCGTGACAACAAGGTCAGCTGTTGTATTCACACGTGACGTCATGAAAACAAATCTGAAGTTACGAGTTTTTTAAAACTGTTAACTGTATTATACTGTTTTACATAGAAAAAATAGTCATTTTTAAGCTGGTGGATGTGTAGATTTATATCCCTGCTTGTGTAAAAATAAAACTTATTAAAAAAAATGGTGGAAATTTGATTTTAAAAATTAGCTTAAGTCAAATTGGATGCAAGAATATACACACACACGTGGACACCCCGCCACCCACCCACTGACCTTGCAAATTAAAAGCTTACTTAAAATTTTTAGGTGATTTGCATAATTAGCTAAAAATGGTTCCCTTGAGTCTAGAGTATTTTAATAACAACCTGCTTTCACGGCTAAACAAAAAAGAAATCACAGTTGTTTCGGCGTCTGTCTTTAGACTTTACTGTTTGAAAAATAAATGTTTCTAAATATTTTTGGGTGGTTTATTGGCTTTGGCTTTCTGCTGCTGAAGAGAGTTGCTGAGATTGTTTAACCCAAACAGGAAACTAAATTATATGGTTCTAATTCATTCATTTTATCTCCCATATTTAAAACTTTGTCTATAGAAAAACTCATCCAATGATTTATTTACCTACTCCATTTTAAATTGGACTACCTTCCTTTGTTGTATGTGAAAGCGTCTCCATGGATTAAGGTTTAATAGTTGTAACTGCACCAGCATATAAAATTGTTTTCAGTTGTTTTTAGAAAAACTTTGTTTTAAATCACAATCTGCCCTTTAGCGCCATCCTCAGGCCAAATTATTTCACTACACTGAACTTCTTTATTGCTGATAAACAAAAAATTGAGAAAAAGGGTGGCTGAGTGGTGTTCAAAAGCTGCAGCAGGAGTTCAAACATGTTCGTTTTCTCTTGAATGTACCCACTGAAATATAGACACCTGAATAAGGTAAAGTATGAAAGCCTTATTTATTTTAAGGGTTTCCATCCAGCATGTTATGGTTGTCTCCCTACTTCAACTCGCCTGAGTCAATGGTTTCGTGAAGCATGGTTGCTCACAAGGACTGGAGCTGGTATCCCCTGGTCCAAAGGTTGTAGTTAAATAATATATTTTCTATAGTTAGGTCTCACATGCAAGAACGTTTCAGACAACCTTGGATTTAGACCTCTTCAATTGTGTATTAAGCAAATTGACAAATGAGAAATTAATTGGTAGAACTGTGGATTTTAACCAGTTTATAGAGTAATCTGAAACTCTGGAAAATGAGTTTATCAGTTCTATTGCTTCAAAGGAGGTGTGAAAATGAAGCCATTTAGTGCAGCTGTTCTCTGAGGGGTTCTCTTGTAAAACACATTGAATGTGAAGTGCCTCTTGGTTCAGTCTCATGCCACAGTCCAAGTAGATTATTAAAGAAGATTTTCAGTGTTCCATAATCAACAGAGGGCCTCTTGTCTGAAAATGTCACTTTGCCTTCGCTACGTAAAACATCGTAAGGAGCTTATACTGAATCGCATAATCTTTAAAGAGCCGCACAATCCGAAGCCTGAAGGAATACTAGGGGTACATGTAGAACATTTCCCCTTTCTCCTTCGAGATCTAGCGTTGAGAATGACCACCACCCCGAGGACAGCTTTCCACATGTCAGCGTTCTGCTGGTACGCTTTTGTAGTTCAGTATCTCGCAGCAAAGGATGGAGAGGAGTTGCCAAAGGGAATCTTTGTTTATGGAGGACCATGGAAGTATCTTACTTTTCTAAATTTGGTGAGCGCATCTGTGGAACGCCCTTCTATCATGGTCTATGTGTTTGTGAAGAAGGACAAATGGAATTGTAATTTGTTGGGAATATTTTCAGTTACTGCAGATGACCTTCTTTGGACTGGCAACAGTAGCTGATCTCCAACTAGGAAAAGAGACAGAGAGCAGTCTGAGCAGATGGAAGGACCGCCTTTTCGCTGTCTTTGCTTTCCCTGTTGGCACGGTGAGAAAATGGTTTTGCTCAGTTTTACGTAGAACAATAATTACGCATTGAGCTCAGTTCTCTGGTGGCTTTCTTTGTTTTTAGTTTGTTGTCCTCCTTTTTTGGATGATCTTCGCCTACGACAGAGAATTAGTCTACCCAGCTACCATCGACGCATTCTTCCCTCCTTGGACAAACCACGCTATGGTCTCACTTTTTACTGTTCAGGCTAATTTGTTTCATAAAAATCTAAATTATCCTGCTTCACTGGTCCTCTTATACTTACTGCACTTCTTGTACATCGCATTCACAGCACACCTTCGTCCTTCCTGTTTTACTGGGAGAAGTGCTGGTGCAGCCTCACACCTTCCCACAAACCCAACATGCACTGGCAGCACTGGGAGTTGTGGGCTTGGCTTATCTGTCGTGGTAAGTGCTGAGTCAGACGTTATTGTGTAAAGCTGTGAGCTTCATTTTATATAAAGTCTGTTTTAAAATTCTTGAAAAATAAATATCCGCTTTTTGCTTCCAGAGACATTTTAATCTTTCCTTGAGTTTCTTTTATTCTTTTATAATTCCTTTTCAAAGCCACTTTAAGCTACAAGTCCAGGTTTATCCAACAGACCCATTTATTAGAAAGACTTCAAGGAATTATGTACGATTTGTAAAACAGCAATAGATGCAATTTCACACCTTTTTTATGAATGTATTTATGTTTCTGAACCAGAACTGAACATTTAGCATGATAGCATAATGATCAAGTCACAATGTAAAGACATAATTTACTTTTATGAGGAAAAAGATTTGCTAAAAACTCTTTTTTTTATATAAAAAAAAGTTTTTGTTACCATTTATAAAAAATTATATTCATAAATATAAATGATCTAACAATACCCAACAGCTGAATTTGTTTAAAGCTGCTATAGCAAATTTGGAAAACAAATCAGCTTAAATTATTTTCATGCCTCTTAAAGATCAAGTCACCCCCTACCAGAGTATTACTCAACTCCCACTTCCAGTTTGAAAAATGCAAAAAATGCTGTTGCCTAGCAGACCGAGAGGGCGAGCCACTAACAAATACACACACACACAGGCTCACAACGACATTGTGACATCATATGGTACCAGCTAATGTTCTAGGGTACCTCTTATCCAATAGCAATGGCAGATTGAAAAATGCAGTGCAGAGTTTTTACCTGACAACGGCACAACATTGACAGTTTTAGGCAGAAAATACAATTTTTACTAAAATGCCCTAAAGTGCAAAACTATTGACTACAATCAATCAATACTTTATTAATCCCAGAGGGAAATTAGAGTTTCAGTGCACACAATTCCGAGATCAGACATACATGGGCAAAGACACATGACAAGAACTGGTAACTGTGGTCATCCGCAACCCCGAGTCACGCTACCTTAATAGAGATCAGATGGTTACATGAGGGTTGGACCCCCTACATGTTTGTGTTCAAAACTTAGCTTGTTTGCAGATTTGCTAAAGAAGCTTTAAAGAGCAAAGTACCCCAAATCAACATTTTTTGCTGACAAACTATATAAATGAGTCTCTAATTGTGTTGTAGACTAGTAGTCAATACTTTGGCACGTTAGTGCATCTTAGTTAAAATTTAAATATTCTGCCTGAAACTGTCAGTGTTGCGCCCTCTTCAGGTAATCCACCATAGCTATTGGCTGAGGTACTCTATGATGTTAGATGGTACATTATGAGGTCAATGTCGTTGTGAGCCTGTGTGTGTGTGTATTTGTTAGCGGCTCCGCCCTCTCGGTCTGCTAGGCAACAGCATTTGTTGCATTTTTCAAACTGGAAGTGGGAGTGGAGTAAGACTCTGGTAGGGGGTGGCTTGCTCTTTAAATAACCCGGAAGCCACAAGGACTAAAAGTTATTTAAATTTTTTAGTTTCAAACACTTTATTCCTCTTTTGTTTTAGTTGGTTTATAAATTTATATTTGAAATTAACATTGTGTTATAAGTTGCTTTATTTTTGTTCATATAGTCATTTACTGCTGATTTTCATCGTTTAAATAAAAACAAAAGCTACAAGTCTGGCTCTTTGGAAGCAAATTGTGACGAAATGGTTTAAGCTCTTTTTTGCGTGGTACTGTAGCTTTAAAAGTAAGTGTTTCGAATTAATCTAGACTTTTCATAACAGGAAGGCCGAAGGCTTCAACTTGTGCATTTCTGCTGTAACTAGTCCAGACTGGTGTGTTTAATCGCTGAATGCAGACAGCTCTGGGGTTAACGGTTCCTTTGAACCAATAATAGTTCTTTCTTAAATAAATAAACCTGGAAATTTCGATAAATTTTTTTTATTATTTTGTTGTTGTGGCAAAATAAGACCAAAAACAGTGATACGGTTTCCATGATTCATCCTTTTAACATGGTACCAAACTGAAGACAGGATAACACAAATGAGTCTAAAACCTTTTTGTTTGTCCTTTAGGATTGTGTGGGTGTACTTGTCAGTGGGCATCTGGGTGTACCCCCTCCTACGGTACTTCAGCCCTGCTGGTCTGCTGGGCTTCTTCTGTTTTAACATGTCAGTGGTGAGCCTCCTCTACCAGCTCGGAGACCAGCTCAACAGTTACGTGTGGAGTCAAACGCAGTCATTTGCCTGTCTAAAGCAATTTAAGGATTTCATCAAATAAATTCACTTCTGTCCTTAAAGCAGCTGCAACACGCGGAGACACGTATACCCCGATGTGATCCATTTCACAGAAACTCTGTCTTCGGTGCCACAAACATAATAAAGGTTCTTCGACACAGCATCATATTGTGTTCTTCGTTTGGCTTCAGCAGCTTCTGGATCCAGACGCTGATTTTTGTTCACAAAATACCAACTAATAAACAGCCGCTTGCTCCAGTTGAACACTTTTGTACAGATCATTCCAGTGGTGGCAGAACTCGTCGTGGAGAGGTTTAGAACTTTGTCATCTTCAGCATCTCCTTGATCTCACTACAAGTCCACACAACTGCCCAAGAGTATTTTTGTCTTGTCTCCTGCTTTTGAGCGGACTTCTGGCTCCCTTGGAGGAGATCAAGTACCTTTTAAATCTCTGTAGCCTTTCAGATGCTGGAGGTAGTTTGGGTCGGCATCCACCAGCCCAACTGAAAGGATCTTTGCCAGCAGATGAACATCTTCTTCACTCAGATCCTTCTGTTGAAGACAATAATGTTAGTTTACACTCATTTGTTTACATATACAGTGGTGTGAAAAACTCTTTGCCCCCTTCCTGAATTCTTATTCTTTTGCATGGAATTGTCACACAAAATGTTTCTGATCATCAAACACATTTAACCGTTAGTCAAAGATAACACAAGTAAACACAAAATGCAGTTTTGAAATGATGGTTTTTATTATTTAGGGAGAGAACTAAATCCAAACCTACATTGCCCTGTGTGAAAAAGTTATTGCCCCCCTTGTTAAAAAATAACCCAACTCAGTTGCGGCGCTAGGGGGCGCTATAGCTCCCCCTGGATTAGTCATTGCACCCCCAAGTAAATATTAGATTTTTATTTTTATAATTTAATTTTAATTTAATGTGTGGATGTGATAATATTTAACATACAAAACAAAAATAATCAGTAAATGATCATATAGATAGTAAAAACTTAAACCAAAACAGGAAATTGATGTTAACCTTTGACCTCATTTTCCACCTGCGAACGAGTGAAAGGTAGAGCTAGTGGTAAAATGGATCGGGTTTTGTTGCCCACATTTCCACGGGTTCAGTCAGGAATGAATGAATCTTTGGAAGTGATCTCAGACCAACAAAACCCTACGGATCTGGATGAAGAGAGTCATCAGTCTTCACTGCGGCGGTCGAGGGTTGATTGTTTCAGGTGTTGTTGAGGTGTTGTGCACGCATGTGTATCTGCTAGTGCTGAAGGTGTTTTAGAGAACAACAGGTACGCATGACCACTTCCTTCATCGCACACTCAATAAAAAGACTAGCTCCTTCATAGCACCTGCAGAAAAACATTTCTGGAGCCGCCACTGACCCAACTGTGGTGTTTCACACCTGAGTTCAATTTCTGTAGCCACCCCCAAGCCTGATTACTGCCACACATGTTTCAATCAAGAAATCACTTAAATATGAGCTGCCTGACACAGAGAAGTGGACCAAAAGCTAGGCATCATGCCAAGATCCAAAGAAATTCAAGAACAAATGAGAACAAAAGTCATTGAGATCTGTCAGTCTGGTAAAGGTTATAAAGCCGTTTCTAAAGCTTTGGGACTCCAGCGAACCACAGTGAGAGCCATTATCCACAAATGGCAACAACATGGAACAGTGGTGAACCTTCCCAGGAGTGGGCGGCCGACCAAAATTACCCCAAGAGCGCAGAGACAACTCATCCGAGAGGTCACAAAAGGTCCCAGGACAACTTCTAAAGAACTGCAGGCCTCACTTGCCTCAATTAAGGTCAGTGTTCACGACTCCACCATAAGAAAGAGACTGGGCAAAAATGGCCTGCATGGCAGATTTCCAAGACACAAACCACTGTTAAGCAAAAGGAACATTAGGGCTCGTCTCAGTTTAGCTAAGAAACATCTCAATGATTGCCAAGACTTTTGGGAAAACACCTCGTGGACTGATGAGACAAAAGTTGAACTTTTTGGAAGACAAATGTCCCGTTACATCTGGTGTAGAAGTAACACAGCATTTCAGACAGAGAGCATCATACAACAGTAAAATATGGTGGTGGTAGTGTGATGGTCTGGGGTTGTTTTGCTGCTTCAGGAACTGGAAGGCTTGCTGTGATAATGGAACCATGAATTCTACTGTCTACCAAAACATCCTGAAGGAGAATGTCCGGCCATCTGTTGGTCAACTAAAGCTGAAGCCATCTTGGGTGCTGCAGCAGGACAATGACCCAAAACACACCAGCAAATCCACCTCTGAATGGCTGAAGAACAACAAAATGAAGACTTTGGAGTGGCCTAGTCAAAGTCCTGACCTGAATCCTATTGAGATGCTATGGCATGACCTTAAAAAGGCGGTTCATGCTGGAAAACCCTCAAATAAAGCTGAATTACAACAATTCTGCAAAGATGAGGGGGCCAAAATTCCTCCAGAGCGCTGTAAAAGACTCGTAGCAAGTTATCGCAAACGCTTGATTGCAGTTATTGCTGCTAAGGGAGGCCCAACCAGTTATTAGGTTCAGGGGGCAATAACTTTTTCACACAGGGCAATGTAGGTTTGGATTTTTTTTCTCTCCCTAAATAATAAAAACCATCATTACAAAACTGCATTTTGTGTTTACTTGTGTTCTTTGACTAACGGTTAAATGTGTTTATGATCAGAAACATTTTGTGTGACAAACATGCAAAAGAATAAGAAATCAGGAAGGGGGCAAATAGTTTTTCACACCACTGTAATAGTCTATGTGTTGTGCTGGGTATTCACCATCTTGCTGTTTGTGTTGGATTCAGGGAACTGGGACTTAAAAGGCTTCTTCTTCTGCTGAAAATAATAATCACACAAGTTATCGTGCAGGTCATGTTCTTTATTTTGATGGTGAAGATTTTAATCACCTGCCATCACAGAGCAAAAGCATCAACACTGTCAGATACTAGTTTGATGGATGGATCGTATTATAACAATACAGTAAATTTAGTCACAATACACTTATTTGATTTGATTTTAGGGATTTTTTTGATCAAAGTAATTTACAATAATTTAAACCATTCTAGGTGAGAGATGATTTCTTCAATTTCTCAGTTCACCGTGACACCACTGGCTTCATGTCACATTTGGTGAAGTACAGGTGGAAAATGACATAAGGTAGAACTTCAAAATAAAGCAATTTTCAGAAAAAAAGCGTGTGATAGGTATTCTATTTTTGCATGTTGGATTAATGACCATATGATCGATGTAGATCACTGTATTAATTAGAACGCACTAAAATGGTTCAATTTTACAAATGTTTAGCAACTTTTGGTGTTTTGGTAGGTCCTGATCACATGCTCAAGTACTTAGTGACTGGAAAAGGTTTATAAGTGAGCAACAGTCCCAAGGCACTCCAAGACCACTCGTGGAGATGTAATTTGTTCTGTGAGTCCTGGGTGAACCCGGGGGACTCCTGGCACCAGAACATGCCTGAAACATCTCCCCTGGAAGGCATCCTGGAGGCGTTCTGACCAAATGCCTGAACCACTTCAGCTGGCTCCTCCAGATGTGGAGAAGCGGTGGCTGTCCTTTCAGCCACTTCTGTTTGCAATGTTTTTCTCAAGCTCATGATCATCGGTGGGGACTGGGCCAAAGATCACCCAGTCAATTGATTTGTGGAATAAACCATAACCAAGGTGGCCATCTCCAAATCCAAGGTGTCCAATCGTACTCAGACGTAGCCATCACAAGAATGGCTACAACTCCGGTTTACAGATAAGGATTTGGATTTGCTGCGAGTGGCTCAGAGTCATTCACGACACAAACTGGTGTTAACAGAGTGCTCACAATTTTTGTGTGACATCACTTAAGGCACCGCTTTCAAGATTAGACCAAAACTAAACTAAGTTCAAACAATGATGATCTTGTTTTAAAAGCTTACAGTTGACACACATTCCTTCAAGGAATACTTGATTTTTAAGTGTTCTGGTCAAAAATGGAGAATCCTCCACTTTAGATAGAAAACGCTGCAAACGTTTGCTTACCTCTCTGAGTCCTTTTGAAAAGAAAATGACCACAAGTAGCAGTCCAATCACAATCTGAGCACAGAAAAGATACAGGATTAATGTTGGTCCTCTCAGAGAAGAGTAAGTAAATAAATAAATCTCAACAGAAATAAATGAAAATATTCAAAATTATCTTTACTTACTCCCAACAGGTATAGCATGATTGTCTTTCAGTCCTTCCTGTGCGCGGAGTTTATCTGTGCGTTTAAAAATCCTGCTGGTCTGACACTCGGTGGCAGGGAGGAAACTCCCAGATCAAACCCGCGCAACGAGAGAAACAGCATAACTAGGAAAGCACGTGATTTTAACAAAAACAAAGCAAAACCGAAAAAAACACAGCTGATGAGACGAGTGGGCTGTGACCTAAATGATTAGCAATTGAAAAGGCCCTTGATGTAAGAAGAGAGCTGTTTTTGACTGGTTGACAGGATGACGTCACAGAAATGATCAGAGGTGTTTACTTCAGGATGGAGATGCCATTAATCAGCGGCTTTGCCGTCACTGAATTCCAGGAAGATGAACGCGCTTTAGAGGTGTGATGATGGAGAAGGTGTGAAACAGTGATGAAGCATTTCTGCGAGTGGATGATGTACAGATTAAACTACAATGCTGCTTTCATCATAAATCCCTGCAACCAGCCTCGTTTCAGTGGATTAGCATGACTCTCGCCCAGACAAACCAAATTTATCAACAGTGATGTGACAAGTTCTGTCTTCTTGCTGTTTCTGCTGTAATTATGTCTCCGTGTGCGTGGGCTTAGTGGGTCGAATCTGCAAAGACGTGCACGCCCACAAGAAAAATGGCAAGATAAAAGGAGTTTGAATCTTCACACCCAGATTCAACCCTAACCCGTCTAAACTCTTCAAATGGGTGTGACTGACGATCGGGGCAGAAGGTCACAGATTTGAATCCTAGATGTGACCTTTCTACATGGAGCTAGCATGCATGGACTCTCTCCAGGTGCTCCGGTTTCTTTCTGCAGACTAAAAATATGCATTTAAGTTTAACTGGTGACTCTGATTCCTAGTTTTGTGTAAATGTTGGTTCGTCTATGTGTCCCCGAGATGGACTTGAGACCTAACCGATGTGCTCCACCTCTGAGCAGGTGACTACCACTGGAGATAAACGCCAGCTCCCACCCAACTGAGGCAATCATTTAAAACAAATAATTAACATTGGGAAAACAGGACTCAGTTTTGGTCACATAATGTTGAAAACTTGAATTTTTTCCAAACTCGCCGCTTTTTATGAAGCAGCCTTTACAAATCCTGGAAGGAAAACTGTTCAAAAGCACAAGAAACCATGATGGAAAAGTACAAGAAACAACTGGGATGCACATAGTTTGCTCACTCTGCTACAAGCTGGATGATGTCATACTGTGACCTGCAGTGGAGGGAAATGTGTGACAGGTCAGTCTGGAGGTGTTACATGAAAACTCCCCATCATGCATGTGCACGGTACAAAATCATGCATGATTAGAAATAAACGTCAGTGTAAAAATGAACTTGAATTATCTTTAAACAAAGAACAAAGATGGCAAAGAAACCCACAGGAGTTACAAATTCAATTAACTTTTAGGTATTTTGAAGTTATGAACAGGTTATTGCTGTGAGTTGTAGGTTTTGTATGATCACTTGACTCTTGTTCAGGATTTAATTGTCTTTTTATGTGGTGGGACATAATTGACTTGTTTTCATTCCACCAGGGGGGCCAAATGTCTCAAAAACTAAATAATTACACTGTTTAGTTGGCTTTATCGTGAAACAGGCTCACGCTCCGGTACCAGATCATTTCCAGTAGAAAATGAGGTAAAGTGTGCTCTGCAAAAAAGGCTTTATATGTTCAGATAAATAAAATGTGTGACATCAATACATCATTTTACACGACCTCAGTACATTACTAAGCCTATTTACACATACCTCACTACATACAAGTATTTATTTACCTAATATTTTATCATAAAATTATAAAAATTTCACACACATATTCAAATAAGTTCTGTCTTGTTTAATTTGTGAAAATAATATATTTCGTTTCACTTAAAACGGGTGGGTTAGATAGGGTTAGACATCGGTTAGAGAGCGCAACATGCTTTATTGGTTTTCGTTTTCAGATTTACCGAGTTCACGAAATGACGCTGAACACCACATCAAGAATGCGCATGCGTACACGCGTCATCTAGAACATTTCTGATGCTTCGCGACCGTTCGCGACGAATCTTCACTGAGAACGTCCAACACCGACACGCAGTTAGTCTTCCGGAGAATTATTTTCCTTTCAAAATAAATGTCTTCAAGTGCATGGCTAAATATTACTTGTAGAGTGAAGTTTTTTTTTCCCACCTACATTTAATAATGTTTCATATATCGTTCAGTGAACGTGTAATGCTTGTTAGTGCTTTTTGTCCGACTAGTTACCGTGACTCTCTAAAACGACTTTTATTTTTAAAAGCAAACGGAAATGTGAATTGCGACGCAACAAAATTAACACATTTCTTTAAGATGAGCACAGCAGTTGTTGACACATCTCTGTAGTGGAGGAATTGAGGGACTTTTTTTTAGTTTTATTTTAGCTAGAATTTAACCTTTTGACATTAACCGATGGAAAGGCGTTGGCCTTTACGTGTTTGACGATTGAAGCAGCATTCTGAGAGGAAACTGGAAGGCAGTAACGTTGTTACATCTGGAAGTATTGGTAAGAGCTCAGGCTTGCTGCTTGGTTTAACGGCCACCTACTGAAATGTCCCCAAACTTATTAAACTAGCAGCTTTAGCTAAACGGGAAGTGTTCCTACTCAGAAGATACTCGGTTATGTTGTGGTGCCCATTAAAAACAAATCCAACCATTCTAGTAGTTGCATTATAATGCTATAGCTTGCTAACTGCACTACAAGAGGGGATAAAGACATCCCCAGACACGTGTCGAACATTTTTACTAAAACTGATCTTTGAAGGGTTTCGTGTCAGCGCTGAGATATTAAGTTTAGCACACTTAAAGTTGACAGGTTGCGTCAGTCGACGCTGATCTGCTTAGCTAATCTCCATGCTAATAGGACATTAAACACAAAATCTCAGATAGACTCAACCGTTTTGTTGTTTTATCAAAGCTGGTCCTGTGAATTCATACAGGGCATAATGAAATGTTTCATGTAAACTCCATTAGAAATTAATGTTAGCCCAGACTTTTAAAATTAAAGTAATGTTTGTAGCTAACCTAATGTAGCTAGCTTCCCATAACCGTTAATTAGCTTGATTTGTTGGTTTACGTGCTACCACCAAGATTAGCGTCTGCTAATTTTATTTATTATTAAAGTCAACTTCTTTACAGTCAGATCAAATGACGTACAAATAAGCACGAACAACATGAAAAATAAACGAATAAAAGAAGGAAAACAATAAATAATGGATAGACTAACAAAAATTAATGCCTTTGTAATTTTCACAATTTCAAGTTTTGTGAGTAACTAGAGGTTTTCCATTAGTTTGAGATCCTCTGTCATGTTGAAGAGTTTCACAGCAGTTTTTTTCCTCACGTTGGTGAGAAGAAAAATAACTGGTTTTTGTGAAAAGCAACAAAGTTTGGTCTAGATTGTAGGAATGTGTATAAAAAAATCCCTAACATAACAATGGAGTTGATTGTCAAATCATGTTGAAAAGTAGTGTACAATACAACCGTACATAACGTTTTCAAGTCTGAAATTGGTACATATTTAGCTAGCCAGTGATGTAGACCATCCTTAAAGGCATTAGTGTACATACATTCATCGAATATGTGGTTTGTAGAATCGATATGTTCATTACAGAATATACAATCACTGCAGTAAAAACCAAATCGATTGTGTAGGAATTCAGCAGAAGGGTATATTCTATTGATGACCTTAAACTAAATCCCTTTTGCTTTTGGTGGAATTGGACATTTGAAGTATTTTGACCTTAAAGAGCAAGTCACCCCTACCAGAGTATTATTCCACTCCCACTTCCTGTTTGAAAAATGCAACAAATGCTGTTGCCTAACACACTGAGAGGGCAGAGCCACTAACAAACAAACAAACAAACACACACACACACACACACATTGTGACATCATATGGTACCAGCTAATGTTCTAGGGTACCTCTTAGCCAATAACGATGGCAGATTTAAATTCAAATGCAGTGCCGAGTTTTTACCTGACGACACAACGCTCACAGTTTTTGGCAGAAAATTACAATTTTAACTAAAATGCACTAAAGTGCAAAACTATTGACTACAAGTGTCTGCAGCACGATTAGACATGCATTTATAGTTTTATCAGGAAAAAAAGTTGATTTGGGGGTGACTCACCATCTTTTCTAGAGAAGAAACTTACAATTGAGTTTCAAGAATACAAAAATGGGTAAAGTTCTTTGTTAAATGTATGTCAAATAGCAAAATTGGTTAGTTTAGGTTCTAGTAAATTCATTTATTTAATTTAACCTTTATTTAACCAGATGAGTCAATTGGGAACTCATTCTCATTCATGACAATGATCTGGCCCAGAGGCAGCAGCAACAGACACATAGTTAGCTTTACATCAAAGAAAACAGATAAGATAAAAACATACAAGATAGAAATAAGATAAAACAATTAGACATAAAGATAAAGGACTGTTCTCATATATAATATGTACAAGCAATCTAAACAGACTTAAAATGTTAAATTTCCACTACTCATTAAAAGTGAGGGGAGAATTGGGTGTGCGTAATTTGGATTTAAGTTAGATGTCATTGATAAGATTTCTAGAGGTATTGCATTCTTCATAAATTTTTTATATTGTTTTTTATCCGTTAGATTAAATTTGAATGAAAAATTTCAAATGAAATAGTATTTCCTGCATCATCTAGCAAGTGCATTACAGACCAAATGCCTTTATCTAGCCAATTTTGTAAAAACATTGATT
The DNA here is from genome assembly GCF_043380555.1 of Nothobranchius furzeri. Taxonomy (NCBI): domain Eukaryota; kingdom Metazoa; phylum Chordata; class Actinopteri; order Cyprinodontiformes; family Nothobranchiidae; genus Nothobranchius; species Nothobranchius furzeri. The sequence continues at coordinate 5,482,429 of NC_091752.1, forward strand.
TGTTGTTACACATAACATATCTACAATCCCGTATCGGGGTAGTGTGAGGGCTGATTGTGTTTGAAAGTCATCTTCCAATATGGTAAAACCTGTTTTTAGGTCATTATCACATTTTAGGAAAAATTCAGTGCTCCCTAATTTCATAATAATTTCATTAGGAATATAAAACCAGAACTCTTTTTGGTGTTTTAGATGGTGTCTTAACCAATTTATTTGGATTGTGCTATTAATACATTCAAAGCCTATTGCCTTGATACCTCCTTCATTATAATCTTGAACCAACGTCTTTTTTTTAGTATAGTGTGTTTTCCCTTTGCAGATAGAGTTGAAATCTGCTTGATTTATGGCTTTGATAGCTTCTTTAGGAAATGATAATGAGTACGCTGGGTAGGTAAATCGAAAGATGCATTCCGTTTTTGTAAGAACGTTCATCCTATGATTGAAATGTCCCTCTGAGACCAAGAGTTCAGGTGAGTTTTGCTTTGGTCTAGGTTGTTCCAAATGTTCTGGGTATCAACTGATTATGATACGATGCAATATCGATGAAGGACTGCGATTTGAGTTTTAAAAAGTTAAAAAAGTTAAAGTCCCATTAGTTGTCACACACACAGGTGTGTGTGCGAAATTTGTTCTCCACATTTGACCCATCCCCTGGGGGAGCGGTGAGCTGCAGACACAGCCGCGCTCGGGAACCATTTGGTGGTTCAACCCCCCAATCCAACCCCTTAATGCTGAGTGTCAAGCAGGGAGGCGTTGGGTCCCATTTTTCCAAAGTCTTTGGTATGACCCGACCAGGAATCGAACCCCGATCTCCCAGTCTCAGGGCGGACACTCTACCACTAGACCACTGAGCTACTTCAGTATCAGTCACAACACCCTTTTAGGATTCATCGATCACACAATCATGAAAGGAACACGATGATTTTCCAGGGAAGAGATGATTTAGTTTATTGTCTCAAACAAAAGAAAATCATCCTGAAAATGCTCAAGGACGGCAAATAGATGCAAAAGCAAACAGAAAAAAGTTTGAATGGAAAATCTGGCTTCCTGTGAGCAAAATAAATAAAAATTTTCACACATTATTTCAGATTTACATAGAAAAATAATCTGCCTAAAAACTATTGTTCTAATTATTTCTTTAAACATTTAATTTACATGTAAATAATTGACTATTTCCATAACCTCCATGCAAGCAGTGACAATTCTTTGTGTAAATTAGGTTCTATAAAAACCATTAGTGATGTATTGTTTTTGCTGCTTTTCACGAGGCTATTAGAGGCCTAAAATGTGTCTTTTTGCAGGGTCGGAAGGTCCTGCTGCTGTGTGTGTGTGTGACCAGCAGTGACCGTGACCATGCTGTGCTGGGGAAACGCCTCCTACGGACAGCTCGGCTTGGGCGGGATTGACGAAGAGATCGTGGTTGAGCCGTGTAAATGTGACTTCTTTCACGGGAAGCTGGTGAGAGATGTAGGGTGTGGTCGCAAACACACGGCTTTCCTACTGGAGGATGGGACGGTGTACACCTGCGGCTGCAATGATCTGGGCCAACTGGGACATGAGAAGTCCAGGAAGAGACCAGGTTGGTGCCTTTGATCCTTTGATGCATTAACATCTGCTGGCATCACCCATCACTCGTAAAGCTTTTTATTTTTGTTCATTAGAACAGGTCGTGGCCTTGGATGCACAGATCATTGTGGCCGTGTCGTGTGGCGAGTCGCACACACTCGCCCTGAACGACAAAGGACAGGTGTTCTCCTGGGGTCTGGGTTCAGACGGACAACTGGGCTTAAATAACTTTGAGGAATGTGTTCGAGTCCCTCGGTAAACTCAACAGCATCTTTCACGTAACACAACGTTTCCTTAGATCAGTTATATTCAGCTTTTCTTTTCCCATCCTTTAAAAATTCCCAGAAACATCAAAAGTTTGTCTTATATCCAAATCGCCCAGGTGACCTGTGGGAACTGGCACTCCATCGCACTTTCCAGAGGTGAGAGTGATTGGTACTAGGGATGCACCGATCAGGTTTTTTGCTGCCGATCACCGATACCGATATCAAAGAATGCCGATCGCCGATACCGATCACGTGGATTGGCCAGAAATTTTCTACAACATTATAATGAGTGCTACAAACTTCATAATCTGGGAATAAAGGAAATGTAACCTAATCTAAAATGGTCTGTATTAGGGTTGTCACGGTGTGAAAATTTAACCTCACAGTTATTGTGACCAAAATTACCACGGTTTTCGGTATTATCGCGGTATTTTTTTTAAACGTGCTACATTTTCACACAATTAAATAAACCCTGTATGTCAGGAAATATTGTCTTCAGTTTGTGTCTAAATTTTGCCTAAAATGTGTTATTTTGTAATTATGTTGTTTATTTGTTTAGATTTTTCCCCTTTAGTCTTTAAAATACCAATATTTGCCCATAACTTCTTATTTTATGTCTGTTTGATGTCATCATTTAAAAATATTAGATCAGATGATACTCAGTACTCAAGTAGCCTTCTAATCAGATACTTTTTTTTTTTTTTTTACCCTTACTTGAGTAATCCGTATATCAGGAAAATATTGTCCTCGGTTTGTGTCCTTCCAGTGAGCTTTGCAGATGTGGGAAAATGTCATCAGGCAGTAATCATTGTTAAATTCATAATTATTCTCGGAGAGAGACCAACTCTTATCTGCCGCTGGGAGCCCCGTAATGCATAGCGTCATTTCAACATGGAGGTGTCCGCGACACGGTTTATATGCAGGTAGCGGCGCTGCGGCTGCTTTATATAGCGACTCGTTGCGTTCTCCCTCAACCCAAATTCTCGGATCACGCATTTTAGCTAAAACGCTAACGTTAGCTTGCCTTGCGTTGACTGTAGAGTTGTGGGTGATGGTCACGCAGATGTGTCATGAGATTTGAAGCGTTGCTGCCTTTCAGACACTTTTTCTGCAGGTGCTGCAAACAGGATAGCCGTCTTCTATAAAATGGCCCTCGGCATTCTTCAAATATCTAAAATATGCCCGTACTTCCGACTTTGTCTTCTTTGAGGGATAAAAAATGTCCTCCTGAGCGCTGCCATCTCCTCCTTTGACCATTATTTCAGCTTTAGCTTCAAGAAAGTTTTGGTTGTAAACAACAAAGTGCGCATGTGCCGCCAGCAACTTCAGCCGATGCTACGGTGGCTGGTAAGGGTCACCGCGCCTACACCGCAGCCACGGTAAACCCACCAAGATAATATAGTTTTTTTTTTTCAAACAAGACGGTTATTATTGTCAACTTTTTTTTTTTTTTTTACCGGGGTTTACCGCTACACTGGTTACCGTGACAACCCTGCCTGATCTTTTTGCTTTGATCTATTTTGAAAATTCCGATCAAAACCGATAGGGGCGCTATCGGCCAATTACGATCAAATGCCGATCCATCGGTGCATCCCTAATTGGTACCTTTGTAACTTTAGTTCTGGTTTGTTTCATAATGATTTGCTTCTACATGTTCAGGGGGTCACATCTTCTGCTGGGGCCAGAATCGGTACGGTCAACTTGGGCTGGGGATAAACGGGCCGGGCATTTCCACGCCACAGATCCTCCCGTCTCTGCAGGGAATCCCTTTTGCTCAGATATCAGCTGGTGGTGCTCACAGCTTCGCCCTCACTTTCTCAGGAGCCATTTTCGGTTGGGGGTGCAACAAGTTTGGCCAGCTGGGTCTGAATGACACAAGCGGTGGGTGGTCCAAAACCCTGAAGCATTCAGACGCCGGTGGATCCTCAGTTGTTGTTTTTTTTTGTTGGTTGTTACAGATCGGTGTTGCCCGGCGCTCCTGAAGTCCCTCAGATCCCAGAAAGTGATTTATATCTCCTGTGGAGAAGATCACACTGCTGCACTGACAAAGGTCGGCTGCTCAGTTTCTTATTATGATTGGATAAAAACAGCTCATATATGGAACTCTAAAGCATTCAAAATAAAGTAAATTATACATTATGAAATAGCTATACATAAATAAATACGAGACAATTGTGTAATCTGACAATAAAATGTAGAAATAATGGAATCTTGTGTAAAAATCTAAGCTCGATATTATGAAATGTTTAATTCAAATGCGCTTAAATGTGCGTTTTTATTTCATCCCATCAGTTTTTCATGTTTTTAATGTTGATTGGGTGAAGACGTTTTCTAGCTTCCTGTTAGTGCCTGCATGCACTTTTTACTCTCGTGTTGCCTTTTAACTGCCTGTCCCAACCGCATATTCCACAGGAGGGAGGCGTGTTTACATTCGGAGCAGGAGGATACGGACAACTGGGACACAACTCCACAAATCATGAAATCAATCCAAGGAAGGTGTTTGAGCTCATGGGAAGTGTGGTCACGCAGATTGCGTGTGGAAGGTGCATTTACAGCCACTTTTACGTATATTTACAGGTTGCATAAACGGGTTTTGTTGATGGAATTTAATACAAACGACACCAAAACAAGTCGGGGTGTGTATTGGTGAAATTCTGGCGATACGATATATCACGATACGGGGAGACGATACGATATATCATGATACAGGGAGACGATACGATATATCACGATACGGGGAGACTAGGGCTGGGGGTAAACGATTATTTTTAAAACGATTATTCTGATGATTATTTTATCGAATAGTCGACTATTCTAATGACTATTTAGAAAATTAATCTAATGATTATTTTTCTATTGCACAATTAACAAAAACCAGAAAATCTCAAATAAATTCCTCAAAAAAATTGATAAATTCTTACTGTAAGAGAATAAACACTACAGGCCTTCCATTTTGTATAACACTGCTTTTATTGTGTTGCGGTTGGTTATGTTCTGGTGACGTGTAGAACTTGGGAGTGCAGGCTGCTGCCTGAGAGGTGGTAGAAGATGGAGTGTCTCCATGCTGCTTTGTTTTGGTCACTTATGTGCGTGAGGCAAGTTGTCTTACGGGTTAAACCAAACTCAAGGTGATATTTTAAACTAAACCGAAAACCCACAACACTCTAAATGTAATAAAAAGGGAGATCTACACCACAAAAAAGATTAACTCTAAACCAAAACGTAACAGCTGTTAGCGAAGATGCTAACAGTAGCTTTACCAACATTAAGTTCAAGTTACCAAGTTTAAATAAACCAAAAACACCCAGCAGCAAACAGACCAGCACGGAGGAGAGACTGCTACCACCAAAACAGCTCTCCTCATGTCTGAAAGAAGCTCCTTAATGAAGGGAGAAACGCTCCCGGTGATTTTCTACATCTGCGGTAGACACGAAGCAGCGCATCTGACCCCGGAAGTTGTTGTCCGTTGCCGGGAGACGAAGGCGGGCAAAACAGGAAAATAATCTAGTAGTGGACGGACGTTATTCCGGGTCTTCGGTATTTGGCGGAGATGTTGGTGAAGGCGGAGAAGAGGGCGAACTAGAGGAAAAACAGGCAGATTCCTCCTCTATTTACAAACTCCTACACGATACAGGGAGACGATACGATATATCACGATACGGGGAGACGATACGATATATCACGATACGGGGAGACGATACGATATATCACGATACAGGGAGGCGATACGTTATATCACGATACAGGGAGATGATACGATATATCACGATACGGGGAGACGATACGATATATCACGATACGGGGAGACGATACGATATATCATGATACAGGGAGACGATACGATATATCATGATACAGGGAGATGATACGATATATCATGATACAGGGAGATGATACGATATATCATGATACAGGGAGACGATACGATATATCACGATACGGGGAGACGATACGATATATCACGATACGGGGAGACGATACGATATATCATGATACAGGGAGACGATACGATATATCATGATACGGGGAGACAATACAATATATCATGATACGGGGAGACGATACGATATATTGCGATACACTCATCCAGACGGTATTAGTGATTTATTTAGACTGAATTTATTGTAGGGAAATTCAGTAAACAGTCCAAACTGATGCGTAACATGTTTAAGATGAGGTACCTGAACCACAATAGAGGGATTTACATTTCAGTGGTGGAAACAAAACCCACTGCACACTGCTGCCAACTAGTGGTCGGCGTTTGAATTGCACCAAAAGAAACGAAACGACAGATGTTTGCATGTAAATTCTTCCAAAAATTTGATACACGGCTTTTGAATATCGATGTAATATCGCAGGAAAAAATATCACGACACATTGCCATATCGATCATTTCTTGCATCCCTAAAAACAAGTCTGTTTTAAATATTTATCAGGCAGCACACGCTGGCTTTCACACCCTCCTCTGGAAAGATGAATTCATTTGGGCTGGGAGGTAACGGGCAGCTCGGGACCAACTCCACCTGCAACAGGAAAAGCCCGTCAGCCGTCAGAGGTCCCTGGGGCGCTGCTAATGGAGACGCAGAGCCGAGTGAGACTCTTTAAACAAAGTTACATCAGACAGACAAGATAACGCGACCGCCGTTAAGTATCCTCTGGTTTTTTTCTTTTCTACCATTCAGACGCAGCGCGGACCTGTTTTGTCAAGAGGATTTATGCTGGAGGAGATCAGAGCTTTGCTCACTTTTGCACGGTCAGTGTGTGCACGTGTGTTAAAGTCGGATACGTAACTGTGTGGTTGAGGTGGCTCATTGTCCTCAGTTTACAGCTCACTTGATCCAGTCTTTCCCATCTGTTGGTAGTTCTGACAACAATTGCACGTGTGCATTTTTAGAGCATTTGAACAAATAACTTCAAATGTAAACTGAGATCTTGTAGAGCATCAGGGTTGTACAGCATGGGGCGCCTTATGCCACGTGATCTTTAGCCGTAAAGTTCTATATTTTTCATAAATGCTTGTTTTCAGTTTTATTCCTACGAATTGGATGCTTTTTGGCGGCCGTGCATGCTTACCAGTTGTGTGTGCATGTGGAAATGCTCTTATTCACCATTAAACATAACCCTGAGTTCTACTGTTGTTTTGGTTTCACCAAACGTTGAAGTGATCGCCTTTCTCCAGCCACATTTCTTCCTCGAAGACGACGGGTCCCCACTGTCCTTCCAGTTTTTAATCAAGCGCTGGACAGTTCTTAACCCCGTTTTAGTCGTTTCTGCATCTCCTTAGATGTTTTCTCTGCTTGATGCCAATGGTCTGACCCTTCTCACACAGACTAACATCTTTTCCACCGCCAGATGTGTCTTTGCTCATGGTTGTTTAAGAAATGAGAAGCAGCTCGTTGTACCAGTCGGGTTAAATAACTTGGTTATCGCCCATGCAGTAATTATCCAATAGGAGGCTCCTACACGTCTGCTTAATTAAATCCAGGTGGAGACTTTTTTTATTATTTTTTTTTCATGTTTAAATATTTATCATCTGCAGAATCTCCAGAACATAAACGACGCGAGCATCCAAGATCCCCAAAGGAAGATTTGCACCCTGACCGAGGATCTTGTACAAAAATGGCTGACTTACTCCCCAGGAAGACTCCCGCTGGAAATATCCAAGTAAACGTCTCTCCAAGTCCCTTTCTTCTCATTTCAGTTCACCTCAGACAACCTTTGGTGTTCGTTGTTTTAAGTCTTTGCACTAATCACTTGGTCTTTGTTTTTTTTAGTGAGATTGAACTTGTGTTCTCCTCAGCAAGCTGCCTCAACGGATCCTTCCTGTCGACAAGGTAGCCGTGTTTTAACTGGGGCGATGCGTTGGCATCGCTGCGGTTGATCGCCCTAACATGAGCTTCCGTTGCAGTCCTCCAGATCACTACAGTACCAGCAGCAAGTACCCAGGAGTAGACATGAACACGGCTCGACTCCTCCTTCACAGAGTCATTCAGCAACAGCACCCTGAGGTTTCCCAGCAGGTCAGCGCTCACACATGACGTCTGTCTGTTTTCAAGCTGCACCTTTGTCCTCTGAGCACCAGTAAAGTGGATTTAAAATAGCTCACATGCGTTTACCTGCAGGCTTGAAAAGTGTAACATTGAATATTTTCTCGTGTCTGTAAAAGAGAAAAAAAAAGTTTATTTTTTAGACTTATTTTTCTTTCTATTCTGTTTTGTCAATGATAAAAATAAAAAGATTCTGCAAAGTGATGGTTCAACCCAGAGTTGGCTTGGTAGACTCAGTATGCCGTGGTGAAAAATGCGAAATGGGTTGACCCACCAGACTGGTCTCAGAGCTTCGCCAATAACCAATTCTTTCAGTTTCGCCTCCCAAGGCAATGACTCCGTACCTGCAGAACTGGTGCTGCAGCAGAAGCAGCTCGTCGCTGGACTCGAGCTGCTCTGGCCCGGTGCTGGGAGCGATTTAGAGATGATTCAGCAGGAATGACTGCAACCTAAAGAGATGTTTACTCTCAGGTTGCTGCTAGTCTGGAGAAGACCCTGATACCCTGGCTAAGTAACTCTCCTCCAGACATTGAAGTCCTGAGACTCTACCTGACTCTCCCAGAATGCCCTCTGTTCAGCGACAGAAGCAATTACATCACAATCACCATCCCGTTTGCCAAATGCATCATCAGCCTGAAAGAGGCAGCTCGGAGGGTTTTAGGTAGGATGGTGTGTGTTTTTAAACTGGTTTCTTATTTTATACGACGTTTGTAATAAAAGAAGTTTTGCCTTTGCTTCAGGAAACTGGTGGTCCACGTTTGAACCGCCGGTCTTCCAGCGCCTGGTGGATGTGTACAAAAACGTGGTGGTGTATCTGCTGCAGCTGAGCAAGATGGGCATTCCTGAAATGGAGCAGAGAATTTTCTCCTGCTTCGTGGACACGTCCCTTCGATTCCTGGAGATCCTGCACCAGGTCAGAAAATATCCTTTGTGCATCTGTTGCATCAGCTGTACGTCCTCCCGTCACTGGTCTGTATTCCCCTCCGTCTCATCAGGTGAACGAGAAAGCAGGAAACATTCAGTACGATAAGTTCTACATTCATGAGCTGGATGAGCTGGTGGACATCAGAAACGACTACATCACCTGGAGTCAGAGGCAGATGTACCCGATGGTGAGCACGGTTGTCTGCTCCTCCGTGATCCCACCAGCGTGCATCTGAATCGTTTCTGCTTCCTGCTCCTGATCAGGGCCGGGACGGCATCGTGACTCTGTGCAAGTACCCGTTTGTGTTCGATGCCCAGGCAAAAACTGCTCTGCTTCAGACGGATGCTGTCATGCAGATGCAGGTAACACCCGAAGTCAAACCGGTGAAGATTTCTTCTTCAGCCGGTCATTAGTCACTCTTGTGTTTCCTAAACAGATGGCAGTGGATCAGGCGCAGTTGCAGAACTACAGCTCCATGTTCCTGCCGGCTGTTGAATCTGTCAACCCGTGTCTCATCCTCGTCGTTCGAAGGGACAATATTGTGGGAGACACAATGGAGGTCCTCAGGAAATCCAAGAATGTTGACTACAAGAAACCACTCAAGGTGAAAGCTTTCTGTGATGGTGGGATAGGAGATGTTCGTGTGGAGCGTTTTCTCACCATGTTCTTCCCACACTGACCCTTACTTTCCACCGGAAGCATGAGTGTTGCGTTTTGGACACGTCCCAGAAGAAGAAGAAGAAGAAAATATCATTTCTAAAGCGCCTCTCAAGATAAAAATCACGAGGCGCTTCAGAAAAACAAAAAAATTGTAAAAATATAAAAAAGCATTTAGAAAATGTTTAAAAATATATTTAAAATGAGCAAAAATAGACGATTGGGATTTAAAAGAAAAAATGTTAAGAAAGAGAGAGTGAACAGGAAAGAGGGAAATCAGTGGATCCTGAGGAAGGTGGAATAGGTGGGGAGAGCACAATAAAGAGAGAGAGGTGAAGAAGGTCATACAAAAGCCAGCTTGAACAAGTGAGTCTTCAGCTGCTTTTTAAAGGAGACCACTGAGTCCACTGATCTCAGGCTCAGGGGGAGAGAGGTCCAGAGTCTGGGGGCCACAGCAGCAGATGATCTGTCACCTTTGACCTTTAGCCTGGTGCTGCACAACCAGTAGGCTTTGATCACTGGACCTCAGGGACCTGCTGGGGGTGTAGGGACTTATAAGATCACCAATGTAAGATGGTGCTTGTCCATGTAAGGCCCTATAGACCAGAACCAGGATCTTGAAATGAACCCTGAAGTTGACTGGCAGCCAGTGAAGCAGTAGTGATACGTCGTTTCGCTTAATTTATGCTTTGAGTCTATGCCTCCAGAATGCGTCAAGCTCAACGATTCGGATCAGGTCAGACAGGAAGTCAAACACAAAGCAGTGCAAAACACCCAGACACTTTCAAAATAAAATAGAGCAGATTGTCAGTTGCTTAAATGGTAAATGGCCTGTATTTGAGCATCTTCTAGAGTCCTGGAACCCCCCAAGATGCTTTACAACACCGTCAGTCCTTCACCCATTCACACACACATTCACACTCTGGTGGGGATGAGCTACGATGTAGCCACAGCTGCCCTGGGGCGCACTGACAGAGGCAAGGCTGCCGTACACAGACGGCACCAGTCCCTCCGACCACCACTAGCAGGCGAGAGGGGTTAAGTGTCTTGCCCAAGGACACAACGACAGCGACAGACTGAGCAGGGCTCGAACCTGCAACCTTATTACGGAGCGAGCGCGTAACTCCTGTGCCACCGTCGCCCTGAGTAAGGGTAAACTTCACAGAAAAAAACTGTTATGCTATTATTTCTGATTCTAACGGGTCACGCTGAGTGTTTCATGCAGGCTGAACATGAAAATAGTCTCCTACACCTACCTCCTGCAGTAGCTTCTGATAGAAAACAGACGGTGAAACTCTAGGATCAGAAAAGCCTGACAGATCTACGTCACACTGTCACTCATAGACTCACCAATCTGGACTCACGACGGGGAAGGCTGTTGTTGGTTCAGCGTCCAGGAAACGGCAGAGAACGTCTTGGCTAGTAGAAGCTAACTGTTAGCATTAGCAACTCCACCACACAGCAGAACTCCTCCAGGCTTGTGTTATTTGTGGAGATGAAACATCAACGTTGCAGAGCAAACAGAGTCAGTGGTAGAGTCTCGTTGCTGTTAGCCAATCAGAGCAGAGATGTTTGAATATCAGTAAACAAGACTCCAGATCCTGTCGTCTGAAGCTACTTTCTCCTCCAGCTGAGTTCTATCTCCTCAGACAGGCGCGCCAGAACGTTTTTCTCTGGCTTTTATCATTCCTACTAGAGACCCACAGGCCGCTTATGAGGAAAAACATAAATGGAAACCTCGTCCGGACGCGGCTCAGCCGGGGCCCCCCTCTGGATCCAGGGCCTCGAGTTGGGGCACGTTGGCGAACACCTGGTGACGAGGCTTTTCCCATGGAGCCCGGCCGGGCACAGCCCGAAGACATGGGTCCCCCTTTCCATGAGCTCACCGCTTGTGGGAGGGGCCAAAGGGGTCGGGTGCTTTGTGTGTCGGGTGGTAGCTGAAGGCAGGGACCTTGGCGGTCCGACCCTCAGCTACGAAAGCTAACTCTCGGTATGTGAAATGTCACCTCCCTGGTGGGGAAAGAGGTTGAGAGGTTCCGGACTCCCCTCAACGCATGTCTCTGATTCCGGATCCAGTTTCCTCGCTCTGGAGTTGCTCCTACTGAGAGGAGCCGAGCAGGGGTGGGCACACTTGTTGTCCCCCATCTTGATGCCTGAGGTCACTGAGGTGGTCAAAAACTCCTCGGTGGCAAGGTACCTGGGGTGGATGACATCTGCCCAGAGTCCGTTAAATGCGTCTTCCACGTTACGCTCCAGATTCTGAAAACAAACATCCATCTTTGTTAAGTACTGAAGGTGCACAGCCACACAGTTCTGAGCCAGCAGCAAGAGTTGATGGGAACGGTTACTCACCTCACTTTTGACATTTTTGCTCTTCAGGTGATTTTTGTGGGAGAAGACGCAGTCGATGCCGGAGGTGTTAGAAAAGAGTTTTTCCTCCTGATTATGAAAGAGCTGCTTGATCCCAAATACGGGATGTTTCGGTACTACGAGGAGTCCAGGCTCATCTGGTTCTCACACAAGGTACCGGCACACGATGATGTCTGAATGCTGCCTGCAACATCGTCATCCTCGATGTTTCTTCCCCGCAGACCTTTGAGGACTTTGACTTGTTCAACCTGATCGGGGTCATCTGTGGTCTGGCCATCTACAACTTCACCATAGTGGAGCTCAACTTCCCTTTGGCTCTTTACAAAAAGCTTCTGAAGAGGAAACCGACACTGGATGACCTGAAAGAGCTGACACCAGATGTGGGAAGGTACGAGTCCGAGTTCTGAACGATTCCACAGAAACATTATTCACCCGATGGCTCATGAAGCGTCCTGCTGTGCCTTTAAATCAGGAGTCTGCAGGAGCTGCTGGACTACACCGAGGACGACATTGAGGAAGTCTTCTGCTTGAATTTCACTGTAAGAATTTTTAGTCTTTCGTTAAATCTTACGGTTCGAATGCGGCCTTTCTGTGTGAAGTTGGCATTTTCTGCTCATGCATGTGTAGATTTTCTCTGGGCACTCCGGTTTCTTCCCACAGACCTAAAACACGAATGTCAAGCTAGCTGACGACCTTAAATTCTCTAGGTGTGAGTTAATTGTAGCCTGGCCAGCCATCTTGTATATGTGAACATATGGTCTGGCCATGGGCCGATAGGGTGGTCGTTGGGTGAAATCTGTGGTTGTCTTTTAAAACGGTCTCTGCAGTGCTAGGACCAATCGGAGCAAAGAACAAAGAAAAGACCGAGTGTAAATTGTCCAAAGTTGACGCCAAAGCTGTCTCAGCATCAGTGGCATCTTTGCCCTTTTTCTCCTTCACAGCTCGAGTGCTAGGCCCTCACAACATCTCTCTACAAACATAGAGTGCTATGATTGGCTAGACACAAAATGATTCCATCCAGTGGTAGACCTGCCGAGAATGGACCGTGGCTAGACCAACCTGCTGATCTAGATTTCTAGGCTAAGTTAATTGAATATTATTCGCAAGTCCTAACAACTGTTTTCAGGTGACAGAAGACAACTACGGGGCCACGGAGGTCTTAGAACTGGTGCCAAACGGAGAGAACGTCAGTGTCAACAAATCCAACAGGTAAAGATTTCTGAGGCAGCTGTTACCTGCAACCAACAAAGTTTCTGACTTTTTTCGATGCCTTTCCTTCCAGGCAGGACTTTGTCAGTGCCTACGTAGACTACGTCTTTAATTCATCAGTAGCGCTGCTGTTTGAGGGTTTCTACACAGGCTTCCATAAAGTCTGTGGTGGGAAAGTTCTGGATCTGTTCCAGCCCAGCGAGCTGCAAGCCATGATCATCGGCAACACCAACTATGACTGGGCGGAGCTCCAAAAGGTCATACTGGTTTCAGTGAAATACGCCTAAGTCTGTCTGTTAGGGCACGATAAATACTTTGGTTCTTACTGTGCAGAGTACCGAGTACAAAGGGGAGTACTGGGCTGAGCACCCGACCATTAGGCTCTTCTGGGAGGTGTTCCACGACCTTCCTCTAGAGAAAAAGAAACAGTTTCTCTGTGAGTTTGGCTGAATGTAGGTGAGGTACGTTCAAACCCCCCCAACGTTTCTGTTAATTCAGCTCCATTTTGTTCCGTCTCTGCAGTGTTCCTCACAGGAAGTGACCGCATTCCCATCTTGGGCATGAAAAGTCTCAAACTGGTGATCCAGCCTACCGGCGGAGGCGAGCATTACCTGCCAGTCGCCCACACCTGCTTCAACCTGCTGGACCTACCCAAGTACACGAGTGTAGAAATGCTCCGCGAGAAGCTTTTACAAGCGATAGATCATAATCAAGGCTTTAATCTGGCCTGATGGAGGTGACACGGGTTATGGTGCCACGTTCCCACATCATTTCAAATACTCCTCAAAACCAGACTCTTGTTGGAGAAGGGACTCCATGTTGATTTGTGTTTTTTGCAGTACTTGATTACAGGACTCCCATACACTAACTTGTACTCTGAAATGCAACTGAACGTCATAGTGAGATGTTTATAACGATTGACAGGTTACTGACTCAAGAACAGAACACAGCTTGAACACTGTTGATCCAGAAAACTTTAAACCGATCGGTAGCGGAGAACTGAAACCTGCAGTCGCTGTTCTACAGGCGTGGTGTCTAGACGGTGTTTGACCTTTTTTGGTGTTTCTGTTGTCACGTCTGCGTAGATGCTGTGAGAAGGGTCTGAAGGCTGGGTTGGCTGTACGCATTAAACGATTCACAAATCAAAATAAAGATCAACCACTGGGAAAAAGACTGCTCTGAGGATGATGAGGTCATTGGATTGTGTAGATCAGTGGTTCCCAACCTTTTTTCACCAGGACCCCCTTTCCTGTATCCAAGACAAGCCAGGGCCCCCAACCCATATGCACATGCACACAATTATAAGTAACAATTTTAAACTTTATTAAGACATATAGACAGGGCCGGATTATCATTGCAGGGGCCCCTGGGCACAATGTGCTTAGGGCCCCCCCACCCCACCTGGCCTCCCCCAACATTACTGTCACCCAGTAGCACTTTTTAGACATTTCATGACATTGTCAATATTAAAAATTGCTTACTTAAGTTGATACAAAACATTTACCTCCAGGTCAAAATAGTTTCATAACCTAATCACAAACACTCATACCTGATGATTTTCCTGTTGTGCCTCACTCATATGTCTTTCTTTCTCTGTCCTCTCTCTTTTCTCCTCTTTTTCTGTCTCTCTCTTCCTCACAGCGCTCCTGTCTTCTGTCTGTAATAACAAAAATGTTGTCAATCTGTGGGACAGTGGCGGCAAGAGTCTGCTGTAAAAGAGATCCTAGTGTCACACCACAACAGAAAGTAATGCAGATTATATAAAAGATTATACAGTTATTGAAAAGTTTGCAAAGATGAAATATCTGCATGTTTTTTGTTTGTCTCCTGTCTCCTTCTTCATCTTGACACCTGTCTCCTTCCTCCTCTTGTCTCCTGTCTTTTTCATCTTTTCTCCTGTTTCCTTCCTCCTCTTGTCTCCTGTCTCCTTCCTCCTCTTGACTCCTGTCTCCTTTCTCCTCTTTTCTCCTTCCTCCTCCTGGCTCCTTTCTCCTCTTTTTGTCTCCTCTCCTGCCTTCAGAAAAACTGCTTTCTGGCCTTTCTATTAGTAAATTCATTTACAATGTCATCAAAGTCCAGATTCCCGACAAGCTGAGATTCAATAGCCATCAGTGACAGTACATTGAGGCGCTGTTGAGTTTGTGTTCTCAGTTCATTTTTTATTCTTGCCATTTGTGAAAATGATTGTTCCCCTTCACAATTTGTAACTGGTAGAGTTAGAAAAATCCGCAGGGCCACAAACACATTAGGGAAGATGGACTGTAGACTATTTTTTAGCCCAAAAACGATCCTGGTACTGCTTATATTAAATTATCTATGTGGCCTCTCTGGGGATAATTTTGAGCGGAGAGGTGCAGAGCTCTGATCGTTGTGCTCCAGACAGATGCGTCCTGAGCACGTCCACAGTAACATTATCTAGGTGTCGCCACCTCAAAAACAAAGTTAACACGCGATCGTTTGTGTTGGCTCATATTCTTTTATTATTTACGTCTTTTATTTGTTCCTGATGCGTTTCGCTGCTGCAGAGCGGGACGCATCACCTGTTTTGTCCTCCGGTGACTTCACCTCACTGATGAGATCAGCGAGCACTCCGCTGTTTTTGCGGTCGGTAGATCTTTTAGAACTGCAGTTCAAAGGTAACTCATGAGGTGAATATATATGAACCCAGGTAGCAGTTTCTCTTTAGGATTGAGAGGCGATGCAGGAAGATAATAAACAGGCAGGACAGAAAAATAGTCAAATGAAAACAAGTTAGTTTTTGTACCTGGTGGTTGCAACAAACAGACACCATTGAAGGTAATCAGAAGTGAGGAACAGAAAATGAAATAATTATTTTAATGTTTAGAGCAGCAGGAACTCTGAGAGGCTGCAGGCGCATCAGTGAGTTTGCGGCCGCTGCGCAGTGGGAGGGGGGAGAGGGCTGAAGCAGGGGACAGTAAAGATGCAAAAACTACCGTTGTTAGAAGAAATGTGTGTTAACTTTGAAAATGTGGGCGCAATTTTTGTTACTTGTCAACTTTTTTCTCCAACGTTAAGACTGCTGCACAAAAAAATAAATAAAATAAAGACTGCTGCTCGCGTGGGCCCCTGGGCCTGTGCCCAGTTTGCCCATATTATAATCCGGCCTTGCATATAGAGACATGCCACTTGCATAGCTTTGATTATAACTATAGGATGTGTTATCTGGATTTAATAAATGTAAATGTTGGTGACCTCAGAACCTTAAGGGGGTCACAGACCCCAGGTTGGGAACCATTGGTTTAGATTATGTTTTGTTTCAACTAAACCTGAACTGCAAGTTTATATCTTCAAATATAAATACCAAATATTGGTTTTCAGCAATTTCAAGACAAACACTGGAACATGGTTCTTCTTTGTTAAGACATCCTAAATCGTTTTATAAGTGTAATCTGTACTTAATACCGTTTCATCTAAAAACAAAAAAACCTGAAACACCTTTATAACCTTTCCATGTTCCTAAAGGGGTCCCGTGGACCCCAAGTGTTTTTTTTTTATTTTTATCTTTCCTCCAGTGAGCCTTTCCAGGGTCTTTGTCCGAATTCTGTCCCTCGCAGTTCCAGTGGGGTCCAATGGACACCCCCGTGTGCCAATATTTTTTAGATTTAATTGCTGTTCTGTTTCTTGACTGATCCCGCTGCAGGAAGCTCTCTTGTAAGCACACTCCGACTTATTTTCAACTCACCCATGTTCCTAATGTGACCCAGTGGACCCCAGGTGTTTTTCTACTTTTGAGGAGTGAGCACCACCTCGCCCCTGCCACATGCACTCCCAGGGATCAACCATCAACCTGGAGGGGTTACTCGGAAGGACAGTGGGATGGTTAAACTGGCCGTTCGTCTTTATTTTACAAAATTGGCCAGTGAGGTCCAGCAAAAATCCAATCTTAAGGTTTTACGGGTCTCCAGATGATCAATGAAATTAAAGTTTCTTATTTCTAATCCAAAAGAGTTCAAATAAAGGCAACTGGACTTCTTTGAAGACGTTTTGCTTCTCATCCGAGGAGCTTTGCTAGTTTTGACTGGAATATGGGAGTGTCTAGCTTATCAACTGTTATTTGGCAGTGTGTGAATGTGAGAATGCATGAATAATGGGAAGTGCTTTGGGTGTCTTGAAAAGCGCTATATAAATCCAACCCATTATTAAAATGTAATGAGCAGAAACTACTCTGAGTACCCCTCCTCTCTACCCCCGATTAGTCGTTAGCCTCTATGTTGATAGTCATGTTTAGATGCAGGAAGGTGTGACCTAGACTGAAACTGCTTAGGAATGAGATTCAAATGGGCCATTCCCACCTGTACCGGGTCAGCCCGGGCCGGGTAGCCCCAGTCGGCCCCAGCCTGGCCCGGTTGATTCCGCACATCCTTGTCTTAAGCCCATGTGGGCTGATTCTACCCACCAATCAGAGGCTTGCTCTAATGGAAGGTGTGAATGGGCTGATTCTACCCACCAATCAGAGGCTTGCTCTAATGGAAGGTGTGAATTTGCTGTCAGCAGTGGGCGTGTTGGCCCTGGTCGGCCTGAAGCAGACCCCCTCGGGAAGAGGGCCGAGAATGAGCCTTGGTTGGCCCGGGAAAATTCCAGGCCACCCAGATATGTAAACAACCTACGCTACCCGGCCCGGGCCGACCCGGTACAGGTGGGAATGGGGCTTACATATCTGGGTGGCCTGGTATTTTTCCGGGCCAACCAAGGCTCATTCTCGGCCCTCTTCCCGAGGGGGTCTGCTTCAGGTCGACCAGGGCCAACACACCCACTGCTGACAGCAAATTCACATCTTCCATTAGAGCAAGCCTCTGATTGGTGGGTAGAATCAGCCCACATGGGCTTAAGGCAAGGATGTGTGGAATCAACCGGGCCAGGCTGGGGCCGACTGGGGCTACCCGGCCCGGGCCGACCCGGTACAGATGGGAATGGCCCATAAGCCCCACCCCTATTTAAAGTGGGCTTTTCACGTTTGCTATAGATAGCTTCTTTTACCCCTCTCTCTCTGTCTCATCTGTCTTCTCTGTCCAGAATGTGTCCCTTGTCCTTCAGGTGTAGGTGGACTGCAGAGTCGTGACCTGAAGAGGTGGCTCTCCTGTGTTGCGCCATGCGTTTGTGTAATTGTTGTTTAGTTTCCCTGGTGCAAAGATCTGGACAGTCCTCGCTGCGTTGGACTGCAAAAAGGTCGCCACTGGGACGTACTGGGACATTGTGTCTGGAGGAGATTCTGCTAAGTTTCTCTGAGACTCCTGCCACCTATGGGACGATGGTACCTTTGCACCTGTTCTTTGCTGGCTGCTGCTGGGGATGCTTTTCCAGACTTAGTAGAAATCACAAAGGCCAGTTAGGGTATCTGCAGTTTTGGAGAGCTTTCTGCATGTGTTTCTCGCCCTTTTCCTTTCCTTCAGTTTTTGTAGGAATGTTCTCGACCCGATGGTGAGAAGTCCTGATGACTTGACGCGTTGTGCTCCAGTGGGTGAAATGCAAATACTGCTCTGTGTGAGTTGGTTTCCTGTGGACTTCCATGCTGAGACTTCCATCTTGTTCAATTTGCACAGCAAAGTCCACGAAGGGCAGTTGGGTGTTGTGGGCGTCCTCCCTGGTGAACTTGATGTTCTTGGTCATTAATGTGCTCGGTGAAGTCTTCTACTTCCTGCGTGAGAATTTTGACCCTTCAGTCATCCACACACCTGAACCAGCGGCTTGGCGTTCCCTTGTTCAAAGCTCTGGTTTCCACTTCCTTCATGTAAATGTTGGCGGCGCCAGGTGATACTGGGGAGCTCATGGAGCACCCGTGACCTGGATGACTGAGAACCTTCACCAGCAGCTTTCCCAGTTTTATAACAGAATGAAAACAATTTACTTAAATCAAATTGTAATTTTTGTTCGTCACAAAACGACGTGACACCTGTGCACTCGTTAGTTCCACTCAACACAAATCATCAATTAAGTTCACATTTTAATGATTAACTGTACACGTTGAGCAAAAACTGCATTTAAAGGCCTTAGAGGAGGAAAACAGCAGTCATGAGCTGAAATAATTCTGGTGTCCTCAGTGGGGTAGCTCATGATGGACCAGCTTGTAGTGAGACCCACATGAAGGGCAGCGCTGGGCGTCGCCGTCATGGAGCCAGAACCAAACAATGGCCGTGTTGTCTTCCTCGCCTGCAAATAAAACTTTAATTAATTAGACTTTTATTCTCACATTCAGAATTCAAGACATCCAGGAGAACTCACAGAGGCAGCCCACCAGCCTTTTGTTATTGATGCTTGGCACGATGTGAGGGTCTTCCTTGGTACCAGTGTAGTGTTTGGGTTTCAGGATGCTGTAGGGATCCTGAGACGTGGTTTAACGTTAATAAAACCTCAGGTTTTAGGTGATTTATACCCATTTACACCTGTCTGAGTAGCAGCTTACCTTTCCCTGTTTGAGAGCCTCCAGGGTGCGTCTCTCCAATCCAGTGGCCTGCTCATCATCTGTAGGTATTCCTGAGGAACAGCAGGTGTAGGTGTTTGTGAAGTCTCGCGATATGTGGCAAACAGCTTGTGAATATTACATGAGGGTTGAGGGTAAATGCCAATCAGACTGGACGTTTGACACATGACACCTCCCACACCTGCACCCCCTCTCCTCTACTTGGTTGATGGCACGAATCCATGAGGACACCAGAGCCAAGGAGGAGGGTCTAAAGAGGTCTTTCCACAAGTCCAAATGACCTTCATTTGTTTTACGTGTCGCCACAGAAAACTCCGCGCACAAAATAAAAACAGGTGTGTGATCATTAAACGGCAGATTCTTAAAAAAAACTGCTTTAGAAAGAAAACTGCGTCACAAACTTGTCTCCGCCTGAAGACCCGAGCTTTGGTCGCACGGTTTGTATCTCTCGGTCCTAATGATTACATTTAGCGGCTGTAAATAAAAGACTCCTACCTCCGGCTGAGCCCATAGCTCGATGGAACGGTCGAACCGCCACATTTCGTCTCAGCTGCTGTGAGTTCAGCGCACAAGCTCGGAGAAGGAGCCTAGCAGCCATTCTGGTGACGGGCAGGTAGCGGAGTGACCCGAGTGTGACCGACATGAACCAATCACGGCCGTCTGAGTGACGGGCGGTGAGAACCAATGAGAAGGCGGCTTTGGCTTAAGGTGGCCAATAGAATTTCGGGGGTGAAGTGCAATAAATAAGCAGGTGGTGAGAAAATAGCATTAAGATCTTAACTTATTTTAATAAAGCGGGCGTTTTAAGTAAAAATAGTTGACTATAAGATACCGTCGTTTAATTTACTTACATACACGACGGTTGATAGTAATTTTATTTTCTTCAACAGAAACTAGTAATAAAAAGGTAGTTGTTTGATTTTGTTTTAAAATTAAAAAATATGCATTGTGTCATTTTTGTGTGAAAGAACCTTGAACAATTTTAGATCACTGGCAAACAAAAACCAAAACAAACAATAAGTCCGCCTACTCTTTTCTTACATCAGATGTTGTCATCAGCAAGTACTAATATACTTACAGTTTGCCCAAGTTTGGTAAGTACCATCGGTAAGTACTTCAGGTGAAACGTCTTCATACATTAGCGGATCATTTCCAGCGTTTGCAACATAAGAAATTGTAAATTTGGTGTGCTGCTTTCTGATTCAGCTGAACAATGTCGCCCTCTTGAGGCTATTTAGTATAATAACAAACTTGTTTGTGTGTTATGGTCAAAATATAAAATAAATCACTTTTTTTAACCTATATTTGAAAAAAATCTGAAGATAAAATGAAAATTCTCGCTGTTTTCTTAATTTGTATCTGAAAAAATCTAATCAAACATCCATCCATTTTCTGATAACATGTATTTATTTTTTCTACGCATATTTATGTATGCGGGAAGAATCCTTCATAGGCTATAATGCACGGTTTTGTTTTATTGAATAAATTACAAAAAATGTGTATTTTCTTGTTTTCATCCTGAACGGGGGAGACTTTCTTGCTTCCTGCAGAGTCCACAGCGGAACAAAGAAATAATAATTTCAGTCCTTCACAATAAGAGTCTGAAACAAAAACACGAAGTTCATCAAAATACAGTTTTGTTCACCGAAGATATGTCGAAACCTAAACGGCTCCAAAATCACCATGTTTGTGATATAATGTGTCATTTTTAGTAAAACATATCCTGAACGAGCTGGTTTTATTCTTAAAATAAAACTGTAAAGATAAGATATAGATAAATCTATTTCAGGACTGTCCAGCAGCAGGACACTGCGTTAGCTCCGTTCGCCGGTCTGTCCCGGTCACCAAAACGAACGAATTAGCCTCTGCTGCCGGTGACGCAAATTTCCCGCCCTCGTTTCTGCAAGTCCTGTGCAAGTCAACAACGTAGTTGTTTCACTCCCGTTTTACAGGCACATATTTCATATTCCTCCAACCCTTGTTGCCACTTCGGGATGCCTGCTACTCACGACTGGATGAACGACCCTCTGGGTGTCGTTCAGGAGATGTTTGGTGAGATATTAGCTGAACTGTTCAAGCGTGAGACTAGCTAGTTAGCTAAAAGGCTAAAACATGAGCTCATCACATGTTGTCGCTTTGCTTTTGTCACTTAATAAACTTGATGAATTATTATCAACCAGTAACAAACCCACCCCCCTTATCAGGCCGTGGCCTATATCCTAGTTTTTGCTGGGGAAAAAAGTGCAAATAAATCGTAGCTAGCGTCCGAAATCGGTTCCGATTAGCATTTTGTTAAAAGGGAAAGTCCGACAACTAAACAGTTTTCCGCTTTAATTAAAATCCTGCAACAGTTGGACTGGATTCACTAAATTCAGAGTATTTAAAACTTACGTGGTCTTTAATGGAACTTTTATTATGTTTGTGAAACTTCAAGAAAAGGCTTTTTAACTTGTTAAAATACTTCTGATGTGTGTTTATTAATGTTTTTATTGTAGCAGCATCTCAGAGCGGTCCAGCCACTGGATGGGAGGCCAAGGCGTTGGAATTTTTTAAAGAGCAACTGAAGGAGGACGTCCAGGCCACAGTAATGTCTTCGCCGTCTCAGGAAGGTTTCTGGAGACAACAAACATCCGTTCCTGTCTCAGATTTGTCTCCTGTGTTTATTTTCAGGTGCCGTCTCTGAACGACGTCCCTCTGCACTACCTGAAGCCCAACAGCCTGGTGAAGTTTCGCTGCCTGGTCCAGGACATGTTTGATCCCGAGTTCTACATGGGCGTGTACGAGACCGTTGATCCATCCACCAACGCCAAAGTGCGTGTGTCCCCGTCCTCCCGCCTGTGGCTGCTTGTTTTTTTATGTTCTGTTATGTCCTGTTTTTATGTTATGTCCTGTTTTCTGTCTGCTGCTCCCCAGATGCTGCATTGTGGAAAGTATAGAGACGTGGCCGAGTGTGGGGTGAGTTTACGTCCGTTCAGGCTGTTGGTGAAGTTCTGCAACACGAATAAGCCGATCTGTATCGTCTCCAGGTGGACTTTAACTCCAGGAACATCGTGACTGCGGAGAGGCAAACCTTCTACTGTGTTCCAATTCCCGGAGAGAACCAGTGGGTCAAGGAAATATCCTAATCCCGCCCGAGGTTTGATGAAAACACACTTTTTTGTGTTATTTACCCAATCCGATGCTTAAACACTTCCTGAAAGACACTGTGGAGCGTTCCTTAACCCTGCTGCACAGATATGCGGGCGCTAGCCAAGCGCGACAACTCCCCTCCACCTCGTACGTCCCGAGCAGACAGAAACGGAGCTACGAAGAAGACGAGGACATGGACGTCCAGCCTCAGAAGCAACGGGAAGGACATTCTGGTATTAGCTGCTGTTTAGATCTTTATGTTGTGCCTCGCCATCGTAGCTGCAGCTCAGGACATCTCAGTGTTTTTAGACTTTTGTGATTTCCGCTGCAGCTTCTCAGAGTCCGACAGAACCAAGCAGCGACTGTAAACGCCAGGAGACTGAAGCTCCTTCCAGCCAGGCAGCTACTTCCTCCCACCTTGACCTGAACTTCCCACTTCCTGGAGAGAAAGGACCCTCCTGCCTTGTCAAGGTGCGTTCTGCCTCCGTTTTCCCTGCAGTGGCGTGCGGCGCGGGGGCTGAAAGGTGCCTGTTGTTGTCCAGGTTTATGAGAACTGGGACGGCTTTAAACTGAACGACACACTAGAAGTCTACGGGATCCTCTCCGTCAGTCCTGCTCTCAGCGCTCTGGTGGATGAAAAGTAAGAAAACGTTTGAGTTTATCCTCCGGCCGCCCGTCTGGGAACTCATCCTCCGCTCCTCTACAGAGACGACCTCATTGACCCCACAGAGTGTATGGAGACGGCAGAAGAGCAGAGGGTCCGCAGCCCGCCGGCGTCTCTCGTCCCCCGCCTCCATGTGCTCTACGCCAAGCCGCTGTCGCACAACAACCCCCTGCTGCCCTGCACACGCCTGGAGGACAACGGGGCCTGTGAGGAGACGCAAAATTTCCTTTTCCTGCTTTTTTTCTGAGGAATTTGCAGCAGGAAAAAAAAATCTGAATTATTCAGAAAAACCGAAGCGTGAAGTAAATGTTTAGTGTTTATGTGTCTTTACGTATTTTCCTTCATCTACAGTTTTATCGTCGACTCTGAGCGAGATGGCCGCCGTCAGGGAGGAGCTGCTTTCATATTTTACTCATGTTTGTCTGGGGGACGCTCTGGCTGCCGAGTACCTCATTCTGCATCTCATTTCTACCGTGTACGTCAAGTTTACGTCATCCTGCTCAGACTCGGAGCCCTGGAGGGGCAGAACATTGGATCCTGACTTTGTTTTGAGGAACCCTGAGATAGAACGTCACATTGTCTGCGCTCGCCCCCGTTTACCCGTCTCACGGCTGAGGGGAGCAGAACCTCCCAAGGAAAGAGGAACTAATCTCAGAAACCCTCAAAACAAGGGGCAGCAGTAGCTCGGGAGGTAGAGCGGGTTGTCCAGTAATCGGAAGGTTGCGGGTTCGATCCCAGCGCTTTGGGCAAGCCACTTAACCCACCTTGTCTGCTGATGGTGGTCTGAGGGACCGGTGGCGCCGGTGTTGGGCAGGCCTCGCCTCTGTCAGTGTGCCCCAGGGCAGCTGTGGCTACCCTGTAGCTCATCCCCACCAGAGTGTGAATGGGTGTGTTGTAAAGTGACTTGGGGGGCTGTAGAACCCTAAGAAGGTGCTATTCAAATACAGACCATGTACCAAAACAAAGCCAGGATCCAAAAATGTCTCTTATTTTTCCCACGCCCCCTCCAGAGCTCAGTAAGTTCCCGTTTTGTGGCTTTGGGGATGCTTTCGCCTGAGTTTGATTCCTCCCTCCCAGATATGCCAGAAGGGATGTTCTCCCCCTGGGAAAGTTCACCTTGAACCTGAGCGGCTGTCCGACCGCGCCCCCGTACGCCGAGCGCCTTTACCAGATCATCCAGCAGCTTGTGCCTTCGGTGAGTCCAGACCCAGAGGTTTCCGTTTCCGTGCGTTCGTCTGCTAATGGGCCTTAAATGATTTTACCTGCAGTCCCATTACCTGGGCATGAGCCTCCAGAACATGAACCAGCTGCGGCTGGTGCCTAAGAAGGACTACATCGCAAACCGCCTGACGAGCGGAACCCTGCAGCTGTCCCAAAACACCTCCCTCTTCCTGGATGAAACCCAGCTAGAGCAGGGACAGTTGGACACAACAGGTGGGACCTCTGCTAGCCACAAGGGGGCAGCACTGATCATCCTAATGATCTGGTAAGCAATCTTCTCTCCTGTGTTGTAGGTGTGCGTAATGTCACGGCCATGGGGAACCTGATCTCGTGGCAGAAGGTTGATTATGACTTCAACTACCATCAGATGGAGTTCCCCTGCAATATTAACGTGCTCGTCGCATCCGAGGGTCGCTCACTGCTGCCGGTAAGAGCCAATCAGGTGCTGCTGCAGACTGTAAACTCTCTCCTGTCTATTTAAGACGCGCACCCCGGTTGGGTTTCCACTAGTTTCTCATGAGACGCAGCCGCGTCAGAAGCTGGAGGTTGTGCTAACAGCTGCCACTGGCCAGCTGCAGACCCCCCTCCGTGCCGCAGCCTTAGCCGGGGTGACGCGCTGCTGCCGGCAGCACGAGGAATGCGCCATGTGCTATTCCTGGATGCTGCTCTAATGAGTTGCCGTGTTGGCAGCTGCGTGCTACAGGAACAATCCAGGGAGTGGCGTCACATGGGGCGATATGCTCACCCCGAGCGCTGTAAACAAACCTGTACATGGCAGCGTTTACGTCAGACTGTTTATGCTGAACCGTGGGCTCAGGCTCGAGGCTTTCTCTGGCTCCTGGGTGAAGTCCTGACGCTTCTATTCCTACAGTCCGACTGTCACATACATCTGCAACCGCAAGTGTCTTCGTCCCACGTAGAGGAGTACATCAGGAGCGTCCACGTCCACCCGCAGGTGTCCTCGCAGCTGAACAAGTTCAGAGTTTATCTGGGCGTGGCACGTCTGCTCGACTACAGCATCTCAGACGACGTGACCAAGGTGAGGCTGGACGTGTGCCAGGACACGGTTAAAGAGCCTTTTGGTTGTTTTTACATCTCTGCTTTCTGCCCGTCAAGTCAGTGGAGGAGGACTTTGTGGAGATGAGGAAGGACGACCCCCAGGGCGTTTCTGCAGAAGATCTCCACAGGCTGCTTGTAGTGGCCAGGTGAGCTCAGACTAGGTTCTCCTCCAAAGTAGAACTGAGTTTTATTAGCTTACAAGGCTGTTGAAGACTAGGTTCTTCTAGGAACCATTTATTTTTTAACTAATTATTTCTGATTTTAACAGTTCACTCTGAGGTTTTTCATGCAGGCTGAACATGATGATAGTCTCCTACACCTATCTCCTGCATTAAGGTTGGTTTATGCTTGACGCGTCCGCGAGGGCCGCACGGAAAAGTTGCGTCATTTTAACAACCACGCCCCTCCACCGCACCTCCGCACGGCCCAGAATTTCCGCAACGCACACCTCGGAAAATTTCTAACCACGCGGACGGACGGACGCGGGAAAACATGGCGGACCGGCAAGATCTAGTATGGCAGAGGTTCGTAAATACAGACATTTGTATGATTCAGCTCTCAGAGATCACCGTGATCAACATGTTGTTAATAATTCTTGGAGAGAAATAGCTCGCACTGTCGGAAAAGACGAGAACGCTGTTAAAAATGCTGAAATGCCATGTTGTAAACAGTAATTTCTACTTCTACTATGGTGTAGTGTTGGATGCATGCCATAGAGCTCCATGCTGCCCCCTACAGTTTGGGAGAATATTGGCTCACCGCAGAGACAAGCCGCACGAACCATAAACGCTGCGAGTTGTGAAGCGCGTTCCATCCGCGAGCCGCATCACCGCGTGGAAAGTAAATGCGTCAAGCATAAACCAAGCTTTAGCTTCTGATAGAAAACAGACGGTGAAACTCTAGGATTAGAAAATCCTGACAGATCTAAGTCACACTGTCACTAACATTCATCGACTCGCCCATGTTGGCTCACGACGGGGAAGGCTGTTGTTGGTTTAGCGTCCAGGAAACAGCAAAGAACGTCTCAGCTAGTAGAAGCTAACTGTTAGCATTAGCAACTCCACCACACAGCAGAACTTCTCCAGGCTTGTGTTATTTGTGGAGATGAAACATCAACGTTGCAGAGCAGTCAGTGGTAGAGTCGTGTTGTTGTTAGCCAATCAGAGCTGTCCAAATATCAGGAATCCAAATCCTGTCGTCTGTAACTTTTTTTTTCTCTGGCAGCCTTCTGTGAGTTTTTGTCCCCGGAGTACGACTTAAAAGGCATTTATTCCACTGCAAAAATATAAAAAAATGAGTAAAGTTGACCAAAATGTACATTTATGTTCCTGAATAACATCTGCACAACAAATGCTCTAAAATCTGTTTTTATTTGCCATATCTGGCCGCTGCTGGTGACACTTACTCCATAAGTTCCACATAAATAAGCATTTATTGTAGAAACCTGAGCGTGAACCGTTATGACAGATCAGTAACTGGTGTTGTGTTCAGCCTAGCCGTTAGCTCATCGGTGCGGTCATAAAAGCCGTTTGTCCAGACTGCGGCTCCTCGTGAAGGTTAACTGAGCGCCGAACGATGCCTTCTGACCGTCGGCATCTAGATTTCCTGTTCAAGATGAGTGAAAAGCTGAAACCCGACTGAGTGTGTGTGCGTCTCCGTCCGCAGGTTGCTGTCCCTGAGCCTGGGACACACGTCCCTGTCCAGAGACAGCTGGCTGAGAGCCAAACACATCGAGACACTGCGAAGGAGCCGAATAGAGCAACACAAGAGCGTGAACGGCAACGAGCCGTGAGCTCACGCGCGGGACAGCTCAACGGTTTTCCTTTTGTTAGAACAGTTTAATAAAGTTTTTTCACCTTTTTGTAAACTAAAGATTTATATATTCCAACTAGAATTAAAGGTATGACTCAATAACAGCCGACTGTTTATAATGTGTAACTGCAGAGCCAACTTCCTGTTTACATTCAGCACGGTGCATTTAACAGTTTGTCTCACGAGTAAATAGATTTAATAAAACTTGTGCAGCTCATGTGTCATCTTTTCATTCCAGACCAAAAAGTGTAAAATGTTCTTTTTATTAACACCCAAAGATAATAAATAGGATCCTTTAATATACAACACATCTGAGTACACGGTGGAGAACAATGTCATCGGTCAGGTTGGTACAGAAGAGGAGACGTGACATCGGGGAAATGTGCTTCAGCAGCGCCAACAGAAAAAACCTGATATTTGTGTCTCGGGTCGAAACGAAAGGACACAAAAAATGCACTTGGTGTGAAAACAAAAGGAGACAAAACAGCCAGCAAATGTGTCAAAGTAAAAAAGCTGACAGCATCAGGAGGAATGCTTTTTAGCACAAGATAAAACGAACCGCTCCAGTGTTGAACCTGATTAAAATTCCCGTAAGCGTTAAAACTGCGCTACAGCTGCAGCTTTGGCAGCACCACGTACTAAAAGCAGCACCTGCAAAGCAGCCAAGACTGAAGTCTCGTGTCACACGAACCAGACAAACAAATCCACGCGTTACCTGCTGGTGAGCCAACGGGAGTGAGGACTACAAAGATGGGACCCCTTTCATCTTGGGACACTTAGCCACAAAGCTAATCCTCATCATTTGTGTTGATCAACAACAAGAAGCCAGGGAAAACCTGTACTTAAGGATAAAATATACAGTTTACAGCTGAGGTTTTAAACCGAGGCGGCAGAGGGGATGTTGGAGCAAACGTACCGACTATTTACATCCTCCAACGACGTCTCTGCCGTGAAACATGCCAATCACGCCCCGGAACACATTTCCAACAGTATGCTAAATGAAACACGTAACAACAGACTTTAAAAGGTAGATTTTTCTTTAAATACCTGATAGAAATAATCCCACTTAAGTTCCCGGTTAAGGCATAAATATATACTCTGGTTTTGGGGAGTGCATAAAGCGTCGGCATTCCTAATAAATAACAGCATATATGCTAACTATATGCTCCACTCGTTTTAGTCAAACTGCTAAAGCTGGCCGAGGATAAGTTCAAACAAATACGCTAACTAGAACGGAACCGTTTCTCCGATTCCGACGAAATATCGATCTGGCCGGTTTCCTTTCATGAGCTTTCACAAAATGGAAATTGAAAAAAATAAAATAAAACCTTGTTTTTAAACTGAGGAAAAGCTGTGCTCATGTAGGGATGGACAATACTCACTGTACATACTGACGACCAGAATACTACGGCGGTCGGACGTAGTCGATATCTCGCCTAATTACGCTTGACAACACGGAGATTAGCTAAAGTAACTACCAACAGCTTGTTGTGTCTGTCGGACAGATAAACAGAGGGTAGTATTCCACACCATTACGATGTTACGATTCACAAAAAAACATGTTTGGTTGATCACTACCAGTGGTACGGCAAATTGAGGTCTACGTCACAAGCGTGCTGCATATACAGGATGAGATAAGGTACTTTGTCAGAAATGGTCTTTATACACGCTGCTAATGCTAACTGGTGGTTACCATTAAACAAACTGAACGGGTGGCGTCGCGTTTACAAAAGTAAAAAAAATAGTTCCCTCCGGGAGTACTCGGCTACTCGTAACAAGACCGGCGTCTACCGAAGCAACTTAACTCGACAGTAACATTGTTTATGGAGTAACCTGCGGTTTGGTTGGAGAGCGAGCCAATTCAAGTCGAGATCAGTCCCAACGTTTAATCGTTTCTACTTTTAAAACCAGCCGAAGAGCCACAAACTGATCCGCGAAGGCTGTCAGAAACCGCGTCGCCATCATTGCAGTTTGCACAGAGAGGAACAACTGATCTATTAAAGTAGAACTTAAATATTTATGTCATTTATCAGGTGTGCAACGTCGCATGGCAAAAGAAAACAAAAAACGGTCAGTGCTCTGAAAAGAAGGGAAACCCACCACAACGTGCACGTAAACAAGTCACACAGGTGGGGCGGATTCGTCAGTTCAGTACAAAAGTCTCTGCTGAGTGGGCGTTTTTTAGGGGGTCCATGAGCACGTTTCTTGGCCTAATATTGATACTCTGTGCAAGTTTCCGCTGATGCTACCATTAAGGACGCTTCTAGAGAACTACAAAATCCTGCTACAAGGAAAGCACTAGATCTGAATGATCCTCGTCTGGCACTGAGTAAACATTGCCTTCAGCTCGTTCTCTTGGGCCTCGTTGACAGCGTCGGGCTCGGGGCTCTTCTGGACCTTTGCGACAGCATAGTTGATGCCCTGGGTGAGTCCTGCCTGGGTGAGGCTGGCCACCTGGACCATGGAGCTCTTGATCTTGGCAAAGGGAGACACCACTCGGCTGCCGTTGCTGTCGGTGGGTGAAGGTCCGAGGCTGCCCTCCATGTGCGAGCTCAGGCTCTTCTGAGAGCCGCCCGAGACTGCAGAGTTGGGCTTCTGGACGAAGAGGAGGTTGGAACTGGAGGTAGAGGTTCGGACGTCTAGCTGGGACGGCCTGGGGAGCTGGGGCTCCGCGTGACGATTCTGCTGATTTGAGCTTGGCTGCTTGTCTGAGTCTGCTGGGGTGTTCTTCTGAACTGCAGAGCTTAGTGGAGGAACAGCGACAGGCGGCTGCTCCCCAAACACTTCAACGGGTTTAGTCTGTGTGTCGTGGATGAACTGGTGGCAGTAGGCATCAATGGGAGTGCCAAAGTCAATCAGAAGGGCTTCTTCTGCAACCGAAGCAGCTCCAGGTGACTTATCATTTATTTCAGACAAGCTTTCCTGTGTTTCTCCACAGCCAGTGACTCGGATCACAGAGGGAATATTCAGATCCCCACTACCTATGGACTGGGAGCGGCTCCCCAGACGGGGGTTTGATGCTACAATGCCACAGCTGGGCAGAACATAATCCACTTTTTCAAAGGAACCAGAGCATGGGTGGTCGGGGTCTGAAGTATAGGAATCGGAGTCTGAGGAGTTTTCGTAACGTTTGTCAGTGATATCCTTTGGGACTCCTGAGCCGGGGTTGTTGTCCGATGTCTCCAAGCTGCTGTCGGACTTCCAGAGGTTAACGTGCATAGTTGGTTTGAGGAAATTCACGGTCACATCGGGCTTTGAGAAGTTGCCCAGCTTACCGAGAGGCTTGAAGGGACCGATGTTTACGTTTGTCTTGGTCTGTTTCACCTTCTGGTTGAGGGACGAGAATTTGTTGAGGAGGAAACTTTTTCCCTGCGCCAGACCGGAGCTGCCCTGAACCTGGTCGGCTGGTTTGTTCTGGATCCCCACGATGTCCTCGTGAGGCTTACTCTGCCGCCTAGAACACAGAAACAAGGAACTCATCCATACCTCCAGTCATTTCCTCTCACTTGCAATGACAGTACAGTAATCCCTCGTTTATCGCGGTAGATGCGTTCCAGACCTGGCCGCGATAGGTGAAAATCCGCGAAGTAGGGACTCCCAGCATGCCCCTCGCGGGGATTCCCTCCACGTCGCACCTACGTCACAAACCGCGGCTATAAACGGAAGTCGCCTTTCCAGCTCACCACTCAGTCATCGTTTCTTCAGATTCATGATCAGAGTTTCCAACCTACCGATCAATCCAACGAACTATCAGCTCATAGTAAGTTATCTTACTTACTTCTGGAAAGCTCGGCATTTCCGTGTCACTTCGTTGACGCTCGAACGCTCGGGGGTTTCCTAGCTCAGCCGGCGTTTCACCGACGCTATCACTTCCGCTTCTGTGAAACCACGCTCCCTATTGAATTATCATATAGTATGATCACATTCTCTTTTTGTGGGTAAAACTCAAGAAAAAAAATTTTATACTTGTTTTTTTTTTAGTTTTATTACAAAAAGTGCATTTTATGATGAAATTGATGAAGAAAAAAACAAGAATTTCTTGATATTTCGCATAGAAAAATACCGCGAATCAGTGAAAAATACCGCAAATCTGCGAATTCCCCCTGAAAAATGCTCCAAAGAAAAAAATCCGCAAATCCGCGATGAACGAACCGCGAAGTAGCGAGGGATTACTGTAAACACAAATCAGAGCTCACCTTTCCAACTTCTTCTCAACTACAAGCAGATCCAGTCCCATGGCCTCCTTAGTTATGCGAAGCATCTCTGCTATGCACTGGAGTGTATCTGAAATGTGCCACAATGCAAGTCAAGTATCTCCGTTCCTCAGGTTTAATTCTCTTTTTGTCGAAAGAACAAACCCCATCCTACCTTTTCCATCATCATCGGGATTTCGTGTTGCAGCTCTCAGCGTGTGGAAGTACCCGCTTGTTTCCTCGTTCCTGTAGTGCAAGCGCATACAGCAGAACTTGGGCTTACCAAACAGAGTGGGCTCAGGACCTGCAGACCAAACAAAAGCCATTTTAGGGATTCGCTTCTCCTGCCTGACTCACAAAACGTGAGGACATCGCTGAAAAGGTTGGTGAGAACGTGTAAAGCACTTCCAGGAAGTGTTGGGTGACTTGGCAAGTGTACAAGAACTTCTCCTTCAAGTTCAACTCACCGATTTCAATCTTTTCCAACCCTGCTAAGTTGAGGCGTTGGTACTGGTCGACTTTATCAGCCTCTTCATCATAGCTGGAAGGAAATGAGTCCAATGACATGAGCTGCTTAAAACTTCCCAAAGATGAGAGTTTGACCGAGAGTCTGACTCACTAAGCGATGTAGTAGGCTTTGTCTGACAGCAGCAGCAGCGCATCCACGTCTTTGTTGGTTGCATCGATGAGGCTGGTGGAAAACCAGTATTTCAAAAATGTGTTGCTCTGAAAAACAAACTACTGGACAAACTAGATCCTGCAGTATTACTGGGTTTTCCACTTGTCCAAATGTGTCGCTGTGGTTTTAGTGTGCAGGACGGAAACATGATGCATGGATTTGGCTGCATCTTACCGAGAGGTGACTGCACGTTACTTTGAGGACCTTCAAATTTTGTGCGTGTTTTTGTTTTTCGAGTGAAGTGCACGTGTTTGCTCTAAACTCTTAATGTGAAGGGCCCTTAAAGGAAGTTAGCTCTACGTTTCCATTATAGGAGTTCTGGGATATTTCTGGAAAGGGGGGGGGGGGGGGGGAGGTGACAGGGAAAACGCGCTGGTTTAGTCAGCCTTTCGAAACTTTGCCAAGACGTCAGCGTATCATGAGTGATGTCACTGATCAGAGCTAAAAGGCGCCCACAGACAAACATTTTTAACATTAGAGCTGCAAAAGCTAATTCGAAAAACAAGTTTTTCATGCCACCCAAGGTGTGGGACAGAGAGATTCCGGAGGTCTTTCCTCCCCACTGCTGTCACACTTTACAACAAATCTGTTGGATGAAGTTTACTCTGTATTTCTAAGCTGCATATAGTATGGTTTTTATTTTTTAACCTATTCTTAAGGTATAAATTGTCTATTATATTGAGATTATTTTATCTCATTACGATCGAACTTATTGTATTTTAGTGTTTTCTCCCTCTGCTGCATAACTTTTACTTTACTGTTACTTGGCTGTAAACGAAACAAATTTCCCACTTGTGGGACTAATAAGGGTTATCTTATCTTATCTTATCTTATCGTTCTAACCCAGTATTAGGGTTGTCACGATACTAAAATTTCAAACTCAATTCGATACTGGAAAATAAAACTCGATACTTGATTTCGATACTATTTAAAAACACCAATTTATTGAACAAGTTTATTCAAAAAATAACATTCCTCAATTTATATTGCAAAAATTAAATGTTAAGAATTAAGTGTATTAAGTGCTTAAACCTTTCAAGTATCAGCATTTTTTAAAGCGTGCATACAAAAACTGGCGAAAGTTAACACTTTAAATCATGAATTGTCTCACTATATATACACTATTTGCAGAGTGATGTTTTGCTGCTTAAACTCTGTTTAAGGTGCATTTTTGTCATAAGATGTAATGCCATATGTTTTGTTCTGTACTTTTGAACAACTCTGTTGGTCAATAAAGGGAGAAAATGAATTTCTCCACAGTAGGACAAAGGTACATCTACCGGTAATCTTAATAAAAACAGATTGGCGCACGGCAGTGACGTCATTAAAAGCGCCGGTTAGATTAGCCGCGGCTAGTCTGTTTACGCCTAGAAATCCCAGACCCGCTCCAAACGAACGGGGGAATCATGTTAATGATTCCTAACAAAACCTTTCGACATGAAGATGTTTTGGTGCAGATAATGTCTTATTTCGAGGCTGCACCATGGGTGCCCGTCCGTACCCGTTATATGGATATACACTGATGGCGATTCGCCGATGGATCTAAATACCCCGGGGAATCCAAGTAGCACCAAAGTTGTCAGCGTGAGTAAACAAACGTACTGCATGCTAGAAATTAAGTCCGGGTTGCAATAAACGGGAGTTTTCCTTTAAGCACATAAGCGTGAATATACAACTACGTGTCGGACTTGGTATGCTAATTAAGTTGGGCTGTGAAGCACCTCCCAAATTCGCTGTTTATGTTTTTGTTTATTTATTTGGCAGACAAAACTTGGATCGGAGACAACTCGCGTGGGAAATTGCAATGTAGCCATGCGGCGTCTTCTTCTTCTGTTTGTCTGGGAGGCGGAGGCTGCTTTACGGCATCTGGCTGTCGTGCGTGTCGGTGTACTTAAAGAAGGCTGTGCATAATAGTCCATAATATCGATTCCACAGGGATGGAATATCTAATTTAGATACCACTTTTAGCATCGATTTATATCTAGGTATCGATTTTTTGACAACACTACCCAGTATAGCTATAAATATTTTGTGGAGATAAAAAAAATAAATGAACAAATAATAAAGTGGTTCTCTCGCATTTGTCTACAAACCTCCAGCAATAACACGGTTGTTGGTCTTGCCAAACCGGCGCACTTTCCTGGGTCCTCCGCTCATTACACGTTTTCAGCAACAGAACAACACCGGTGTGAGAGCTTCTCCGCTCAATGACGTCAGAGGAGGAGAAACAGCTGCTACCACTTCAACTTTAGGACCAGCTACCGGAGTCCCACATAGAAAAACGCCACCAGAAGTCACGGACCACAAAAGACGTTTGGACCTAGAAAATGGTGGCTTGTGTTTAGCGCTATCTCGTTACCTCTGGCAACTTGGATTTCCAGTTCCCGATCCAGGGAAGATACCCGAGGGGAGGGCTGAGTGTTCCGTGACCGTGTTTGCATTCAAAAACTTAGCTTGCTTGCAGATTTGCTATAACGGCTTTAAAGACACTTCATTCTGTCAAAGAACATCATATTTTACCCGTTCAGGGGATGCGGCTGTAAAAAGCAGCATTCAATGACCACTACAAAAGCAGTTTTTTCTGCCGCTCCATAGAAGACTCCAAAGGGGCATATATTAGAGTTGAGGGGCTGGATTTCTGCTGCATTTTTTGCCGTTGGGAATTTAAACCAGCGATTTTAAAGCCGCACAAACCGTTTATATACTTCTTACATTTGGCTTCACCAGCAGCTCTGTTGGTTTTACGGATGCCAGTTTAGCGACGTCTGCCGATATCGTTTCCTGCTGAATCATGACCAGTTAGGATGAGTTAACCACAAGTCCCACCCAGCACCTCTATGGGGCCTTTTTGAGTTCACACCCCTGTTGGTTTCTGAAATGTCCCAGAAAGCGGTCCTTTGGGGCCGGCCTGGTGAAATGGACACACACGCGCTGTGAAAGTCTGGTAAAAATTACCCGGACGTTCTGATAGTGGAGACGGGCCTCAGCTCAGAGCAAATGAGACCATCAGGACAATAAAAGTGGAAGTCGGACTCTATAATCCAAATATTCTAAGCAGTTTTATTAAGTGGATGCAAACTCACAAGCTCTAGCCACAGCAGTGACCAAACAAGCAAGCTATCCCTTATTTATATAAATAGTTATATCTGGTTGACTCCGATCACCCAGACAGAAAGGCTTGATCACTAACCTCATGTCACAACTGATGAGGGCCCAACCGCCATGAAACTTCTCATCATCCGGCAGCAAAAGCTGCATGTACGTCTGCAACAGGAGGCTGACCTGCTCCTGGGCTCCTCTTTGGTGCTCCTTCTCCTTTTCTTCATGCTCCTTCTCTTTGCTGAAGATGGAGTAGAGGTCCTCTGTCACCGGTAAGCCCATCATGAGATCTGCACAGAGACGCTGGGTTAGTCTGAGCCAGCCGGTCAGAGAAGGAGATGCAACACCAACGTTTCCGTACCAATGACCGCTTGTCTGTATGCATCTCTAAAGCGGTTAAGGTAGTAGCGGTTGGCGGAGTTCACGCCATCCTTCATCACACCGGCCAGTTTCCTCTCCCCTGTTCTAGTGAAGTCTCCCTGAAGCAAAACAAACCGTGGGTTTACTGATACTCCGATCTTACTCCTGACTTGAAGAACAAAAGTCTGTAAAAACACTTTTTGAGTCAGACAACCTTTAGCTAATTTGTGATTAAAGGTGCAAAAAGTACTTCTTAGGGGTACAAGACACAACTTCTGGGTCGCTCCTGGAGGTTTTTGCCTGCTGGTGTTGAATTATCAATGCCGCCGCTGCAGCGTTAGCTCTGCGCAGACTCGGAAAACTCACCTTGATTGTAAACAGTAACTATGTCCCTGTTTAGTTTCTTTGAAAGGAGAAAAACTGACAAACCTCCAGCGGGCTGAGAGTAGAATCTGTTTCAGTATAACCTTCCTTCCAACACGATTGAGACATTAGACTGTTGTGTGATTATTTCACTGTAGAATTCTTACATATTGCCCCTTTAAGTCGGTATCTTACTGGGCTGCGACT
Source organism: Nothobranchius furzeri (assembly GCF_043380555.1). Lineage (NCBI taxonomy): Eukaryota > Metazoa > Chordata > Actinopteri > Cyprinodontiformes > Nothobranchiidae > Nothobranchius > Nothobranchius furzeri. The sequence continues at coordinate 5,518,694 of NC_091752.1, forward strand.
TTTTGAGAAGATATGCGCATTGCTAACTGGAATCACACAGAATTGGCAAAAGATTCATACGAGACCAGGTCACGTGGAGAATATCTGCAAACAAATTGCAACAATCAAAAGTGTCTTGTTGCAGTTTGGTTGCAAACCTTTTCCTAAAGCCGGGCGGACACTGTGTGACTTTTTCACTCGTAGCACTCAGCTTCAGCTCAATCTGTACCACTTCCTCGCAGGGCAGATCTCACGAGTCATGCGCTCACACTGTACGACCCGGTTCTCGTATGCGACCTGACTGCTCACACTGTACGTCTGGTAGAAACACGTCGGCCCTAAAAATATGCTAAAAATAGCAGTTTTTACTCAACACGTCAGACTTTTTTGGTCTTGTTTTGCCTGTTGTCCTTCGGGAGTGCTGCAGGAGGACACACAGGGATTTATGGGGGTTGGATGAGGAAAACGAAATAAAGAAAGTAAATCTGTGTTTTGTGATCAGTTTAATTTGACATGAACACGACAAACACGCTTTCTTGACAATCTTTGTGAGTAAAAACCCGCGTAGAAACAAAAACGAACAGCGTGTGGTGTTAGGGAAATAGCGGGCGAGCGGCGTTGATGCAGGATTGCGCATGCGCCGTGAGCGGTTCTGGTACTTTTTGGGTCGCAGCTGCTCGCAGCGCCGCTTCAACAGTGCGATACCCTCACGAGGGATGAGCGAAATATTAAACACGCCATAAGTCCGTGCGAGCTCACGACTGCTGATCGGCAGCTGGTCACGTGGTGTTAATCGCCTCTCGTAACCCCCTGCACACTACACGACCGCTCGGCGCAAAACTCGCCCCGATCTTGTGGATTCTCGCACGAGTGGAAAATCGGCTCAAAAAAGTGAAAAAGTCGCACAGTGTACGCCCGGCTTAAGTTGTCTCGTCCTTCCTGCACTTTGACACTTTTCAACTAAACTGGCAGAGATTCCAGATAAACACTTGTGACTGGTAAGGAAATCGAGAACACAAATGTTTTGAGACGTTTTGGAAACTTCTTGTGAATTTGACGGCCGGGTGAGATCCAGGAAACTGATTTAAATAGACGCGTATGGTCAAGGATGTTACCTTGAGAGCTGCGGTTCCTGCGTACTGTTTGCTGATTGTGTCGCCGTTGTTGGCCCACATGACCTGATAAATCCTGTAGCACTTGAGAGGCAGAGGCTGCTCCGGAGGCATCACACCCAGCTTCTTCAGCTGCAGAACGAACGCAGGATCAATTTAATCGCATTCCAAAAAAGCAAAAGCAGCACCCAGGAACAGAAGTCACCTGCTGCTCCATCACCACTCGAGCAATGGCAGCTTGAACCACGTTGGTCCTGTCGAGACAGTCCATGCAATTAACCCTGAAAATTCCCTCCTGCTTGCAGATGACTCCAGCTTGGTCCACCCTAACGAGGCGAGATGCACTCAGAATCAAAAACAATCGCCAGCTTTGTCAGGTGCATGCAGTTCCATTTAGAGCCTAACTCCTACCAGGCCCACTTCATGTCAGTGATGATGTCAGAAATGGCATCGGTCAGTACTTGCACATTCTCGAACTTCATACCGCGGCTAGGAAACATGACACAGAAATTAGAAAGCAGAAGTGGTGTAAAACGGATCATTCATGACCGCTGAGGTCTGCATTTCTCTCACCAGTGCTCGTGGAAGTCGAACGAGACGTAAGTCAGATCTGGGTTGTTGTAAAGCAGGACCTGCTTCAGATACGCGTCACCGATCATCTTCTCCCGTCCACTTTGATCCACCAAGTTAATGATGACCTGTCAAATCCAACAACAGGTGCCATCAGCCGGTTCTGCTGTTATCACAATGACTCTTCAGCATTAAATTTGCCTCTGAGAACAAAGTTTAACTCGATTATCTTTGGAACATTCAAACCAGATGCACCTACAGCTGTAAAAACCATGAATCACACTGACCTGCTTCTTGTAGAGTTTGAGCTGCTTTTCAAAGTGAGCAGCAAAGTATGACATGGTCTCCTTCTCTCCTGCAACACCAGAAAAGTACAAGAATTCACACGGTGAAAGATGAAGAGATCTACAGTGTTTTTAATTTCATATCCTCAAAGACAGAAGTGACACTTCCTTTGAATGTCTACAGGCAGTTGAAGAGCAATGTTTTATGAAATGTTAACAATTTATACCGATTGCGCGCAACCACTGGCACCTAATTTCTAAGTCCAGCGGAAAGGAGTGCAACCCCACAGAGCCACCGCAACCATACTACACTACACCTTCTCACCATACTAACACGATATGGAGCACTAAACCCAAACTACTTTCCTAATTACACTCACAGCCAAACACTAACTAAACTACAATATCCAACAGCCAAACTAACAATAAATAAGTATGTATAACACTAAAAGCTATGCTAAAGACTAGGATATGCTAACGCTATATGCTAACCTCCTACACTCGCTTGCAAATCCAACTCCCAACTCGCCACAAGGCGTGGCCGAGACGCTCGTTGCTTTTATAACTTTGACACAGAGCTGCTACGTAGTACTCTACTGGTTTACGTAGTATCTTACTTTTTAGCCATTGGCTAAAATTTATTCAAAATGAGTCAAATTCTATGTTTTAAGCTGAAGGTGGCGCTATGCTGTGGTATTTAGGCAGAATTTTTAATTTTTAAAGAAAAAGCACTAAAATGCTAAAATAATGAATACACACATTTAAAACACTATTAGACACTCATTTATACAGTTCATATGCAAAAAAAGTTAATTTAGACGTTACTTGCTCTTTAAAACAAAACAAAGTGGTAAAACACAAACCCCATACCAACAAGGTGAATGTATTTTGTAATAAAGAACCCAAAGGGATGTTTAGGAAGACACTTTGAGGCTACAGTCTGAAGCCCAAATAGTTTAAACCTTCCTTCTGTAATAAACTAGTAGATAAAAATAAAACTTTACAAGAAGTGTAAAAAAAATAAAATCAAGATCAAAGTGTTAAAGCTGCTGCCAGTGGCTCATTTGTCACCGTGGTAACACCAAACCTGTATTTCTTACTCCCAGTTAACGAGGAGAAGCTTTGAGTGCATGATGTCATCGTTCAGCTGAACAAAAATCATGAAAATGTAAAACTGTTTAAAAATACCAGTTCAGTCACACAAAGTCCATTTTCCCAGGATCTGTTTAAAGACCAAGTTCACTCAACACAATATCAGTGGTCTCTAGTTTAAATCAATCTCTGTGAAGAAAAAGCTGTTCTTCTAGTTCCTGTTTCAGGAACTAGAAGTGAGCCAGAGCCGACACTAATGGGCCATTTCCATCTGTACCGGGTCGGCCCGGGCCGGGTAGCCTCAGTCGGCCCCAGCCTGGCCCGGTTGATTCCACACATCCTTGTCTTAAGCCCATGTGGGCTGATTCTACCCACCAATCAGAGGCTTGCTCTAATGGAAGGTGTGAATTTGCTGTCAGCAGTGGGTGTGTTGGCCCTGGTCGGCCTGAAGCAGACCCCCTCGAGAAGAGGGCTGAGAATGAGCCTTGGTTGGCCCGGAAAAATACCAGGCCACCCAGATATGTAAACAACCTACGCTACCCGGCCCGGGCCGACTCGGTACAGATGGGAATGGCCCATTAGTTCCTGGTGTTCGGACATCTCTCCTCTGATTGGCAACAGCAACACGACTCTACCGCTGACTCTGTTTTCTCAGCAACGTTGGTGTTTTACCTCCACGAACAACACAAGCCTGGAGGAGTTCTGCCATGTGGTGGAGATGCTAACGCTAACGGTTAGCTTCTACTTGTAGAGACGTTCTCTGATGTTTCTTGGACGCTAAACCAACAACAGCCTTCCCAGTCGCGAGCCAAGATGGGCGAGTCCATGAATGTTAGTGACAGTGTGACCTAGATCTGACTGGCATTGGTAACATTCGCGTTTCCCCGTCTATTTGCTATCAGCGGCTACTGCAGAAAATAGGGATAGAAGGCTATTTTCACATTTAAACTCCTGCGAATCGCAGAGTTTCATTACCGTTTCTGTGAGGTATTGCAGAGCTTTAGGAAATCGCAGCGTTTTATGAACTGGGTTGCCAAAATCCCATTGATGTGTGTTTGTAGCGCACCATTACTGAATGAGCGGAATATTTTCATGCAAGACTGTTTTCTGGTAAAAGAGCAACAAATACCATCTGATCAGAAATGTTATTCAGAAATAAAACTGTCAGACCTTTCTCTATGCGAGGCCTGGGGTTGTAGCGGTACCCTGCCTGACTCCAGAAGACCGGCACTGACCCACGAGTCTGCACAAAGGACAGCGTGTGGCTGTGCACATGGATCAGCTGCTCCGTCTCCACGTAGTTAGCCACATGGCCTTCTGCATCCACCCCTCTGCGTTTGTAGCGCATCCCTTTAAACAAGAAGAAGAATGAATCCAAAGCCTTTGTACGTTTTTATACGGCGCGGAAGGTGGGCTTTAGTTCTACCTGCACGGTGCCGGCTACGTCTGGAGATTAGCGCCACGGTGAATCGAGGATGGATGTCGTCAACGCAGGTTACCTCCTTGGGTGGAGTGTCGGGGCTGCTCCGGTCCTCGTCAGATGCCTCGTTGTAGTTCACCACCAGCTCCTCCACCTGAACGAACCCCTGGATGATTGGTGTGACCCAGAAATCTGCCTCTGGTACCTGAAGCATAAAAAAAACAGAAAAGGTTTATGCAGAAGTACTTTGCATTGGCATAGAACAATGTTTCGCACCCCTGGTCCTCAGGCCACGCTGTCCTGCATGTTTTCCACGTCTCTACTTCAGCACACCTGACTTACATTTCCTCCTCAGGAGGACATCACGTGCTGCAGATGCCCGTTAATCACTCATTAATTTAAGTCAGGTGTCTGGCAGCAGGGAAACACTGGTGTTTAAAAGGGAAACATGGAAAACATGCAGACCAGTGTGCCCTGAGGAGCAGGGTTGGGAAAAACTGACCTAGAATGCAAAGAAGATGGCAGCTTGGAGCAGTTTCTGTGATTCTTTACGTACTTCTCTGATAAAACTCAGGCTCCAAATTGTTGGAGAAGATGGTTTTTATCCAGATTTTTAATTTTCTTAAATCCAACAATGTTGTTTTAGATATTTTTATGTCTGGTTTTCGTCCTCACCACAGCACTGAGACTGCTCTTATTCGTGTTTTTAACAATATTTTGCTTGCCTCTGATTCTGGTTCTCATGTGTTGTTGGTGCTTTTAGACTTATCTGCCGCCTTTGACACTGTCGACCACGCAATCCTATCACAGCGACTGGAGCAGTTAATTGGCATTCGTGGAACAGCTTTAGAGTGGTTCCGTTCCTATTTCAATGGCAGATGTTTTAATGTTGCCCTGGGGAACTGCGCCTCAAGAGTGGCACCTCTTTTTTGTGGGGTCCCCCAGGGGTCCGTTTTAGGTCCACTTCTTTTTAATCTATATATTTTACCTTTGGCAGCCATTTTTAGAAAATTACGGGTACATTTTCATCTCTACGCTGACGATTGTCAGCTTCATATGGCCCTAAAATCTGCTGACCCTGTGCAACCACTGACTGACTGCCTGAGTGAAGTCAGGTCCTGGCTCTCGGCTAATTTTCTTCATCTTAACAGCTCGAAACTGGAGGCTATTCTCTTTGGCCCCTGTTCCCCCTCTGCTGTGGAGCCATCTCTGCCCCCGTCATTGTCAGTTTTGCTGAAGCCGACAAATATAAATTTGGGGACGCTTTTTTTTTAAATGGATGCTCAGATAAATCAGGTAGTCAGGTCGTGTTTCTTTCATCTTCGCCAGCTGGCCAAACTAAAATCTGTCCTGAACAAAAAAGATCTTCAGTCGGTTGTTCATGCCTTTGTAACGTCACGTCTGGACTACGCCAACTCTCTTTTATATGGTATTCCCTCCTCTTCAGCGGTACGCCTCCAATTGGTTCAGAATGCTGCCGCAAGGTTTCTTGCGGGCATAGACCGACGGCAGCATATCACCCCTGTTTTGGCACATTTACACTGGCTTCCAGTTCGGTTTCGGATTAAGTTCAAAATTCTCCTGTTGGTTTACAAATCTATTCATGAAATGCCCCCCTCCTATTTGGCACATCTTTTGAGTCCCTATGTTCCGGCGCGATCCCTGAGGTCCTCTGACCAGCACCTTCTGCTTGTCCCTCCTGCCCGCTATGTGGCCCGTGGCGAACTGGCTTTTTCAGTTTGTGCGCCTAAACTTTGGAACCAACTCCCCCTGACGGTCCGACCTGCCCCCTCCCTTCCTACTTTTAAAGAACGTTTGAAGACTTATTTCTATTCCCTGGCCTTCCCGGCTGAGACCGTTTAACCCTTGTGCTTTCCTGTTTTTTTTCTTTTTTTTAATAGTTTTTATTTGTTTCATCTAGTTGGGTGACGTATTGTTTTGTACAGCACTTTGGTTAGCGTTGTCGCCGTTTAAATGTGCTTTATAAATAAAGGTTGATGATGATGATGATGAGTATGCACAAATGTTACCTGAAGGTTAATGATATCTTGAATCATGTGTTTGTTCCAGAAGAAACGATCATCCACCTTTTGGAGGGATAAAAACAACTAGTCAGAATGAAGTTCTGCCACTGAAGGAAAAATAAAACAGATTTCTCTATCCACCTGCTTCCACAGAGGTAAGCCGGACTTGTCAGAGTCTCCCTGGCGCTGCACGCTGTTGGTCAGGTCGTAGGTCATGCTGTAGTAGAAAGAGTCGGAGTCCATGAAGACCTTGTACAGCTCCTCCAGCAGCCGCCTCTCCAGACGCTCCTTCTCTTTGTTCTCTTTAACCTGGAAGGCAGGGGAATACTGGATTGGGCGGGTAGAAAGAAAACCGTCAGTGTGAGTAAGCAAGGATAGTGAAATCTTACAGCTGCCATAAATAATTAAAGAAATGGTTTGAAGGACACACACAGAACAATCACACCTTTTTCTTCATGGGTACGGCCACGTTGGATTTGATCTGGCTCAAAGTCTTCATCAAAAACTTGGACTCATCTGGAGACTGAGCCAGTTTCTCCGGCTTGTCGATTCCAAAGTGATGCTTTTTGCAAAGCTGTACAGAAATTATGTAAATGTTAAATTTAGGCCGAAAACATTATAAAATGTTTAATTCACCTAAACGTTTTATCCTCGTTCACTGCGGTACGCTACCCGCAGAGCTGTGAAGGTTTTCTGTTGCTTACAGATTTATTCTGTTTGCCTTCCTGCTCCACCTAAATGTCTCGGATCAGCAAACCGATATCATTGTCAGACAAAGAAAACCTGAGTGAATACTAATCCAACAAAAATGTATTCTTATTCCTAAAGCTCTTAGAACTTGCCTGGTTCTATGTGGGAAAGTAAGTGACCCAAAATGTAATAACCGAGTCTCTCACATCAACTCTTATTTACAAAATTGTCTGAATTCAGCCAAATTAGAGGGTCTTCCAGCAGTAACGACCTGTTTAAGGTCATAGGTCAGATGCTTTCCTTCAGGATGTTCTGCTACAGAGCAGAATTCATGTTACACCAAGTGGTCCAGGTCCCGAAGCAGCAGCGCAGCCCAAGGTCATGACACTACCACCTCCATGTCTGACTGTTGCTATGGCGATGTTTTAGTGTTGGTTTGACTCCAGATGGAACGGGACACACAACAGCCAGAAAGTTACGCTTTTTTCTCATGAGTCCACAGAATATTTATTTGGGATAATCAAGATGTGTTTTGGCTTTGTGTTGTTTTTCGGTCTTGGAACTCTTTCCTGTCGTGTTGCTTTTTGAGATTGTTAAGCCTTCTTCATGTTGTCAGATAGGTTCTGTTGAAGGGAGTCGAATCCTACAGGTCTGGCAGTGATCAGGTTTGGGTGTGAGGTTAGCGATACTGAACTCGGCTTTCCAAATATGAAGTCACACAGCTAAAGAGACTATATGTAGTTTTTACTATTAATCTCTGGAAATCTCCATCGAAATGTTGTTGAAAATGAATGAAACGATGCCCAGTTGTTGAAAAATATTGGCAGCAGTCTAAAATGCACAAAAGTGGGTCTAAGTCTCTGGGCGACGCCATATTTCCCTCTACTGGAGCCCGTTAGGATAAAACACATTTACTGATTTGTAACAAGCGGTAGGGCTGTCGCGGTTGAGGAATTCCCCCTGCGGTGATTCAGGGTGGCTTAATATTGCGGTGTGCGATATTATTGCAGCACTTTTTTTTATTGCAGTACTATCTAAATATAATGTTTACACATTTAAAAAAGGTAAAAAATTGCCGTGCCTTCTTTAATAACACTTTACTGAATGCAGATCAAAGGGCAGTAACAACACAGATCGCAGTAACGAATTGTTTCTCCGACAGTCGGAGTCCGACTGAACTTAAAAACAACAAAATTCAGGAGGTTAAACTTTTAAATGCAAATTTGGCTGCAGCATCTAACAAATAAGAAACAAGTCCCCATTTTGTTTAGTTGTTTAAAATCAAGCATAAAAAATTACATGTACCGGGCGCGCGCGCGCCGGGGGGGGGGGGGGGGGGGCACTATCATTTCACTTTCACACACACGAATGACGGTGATTTATATCTTGGTCACGTCCTTGTTACATACAAGGAAAACCAGCATGTTAACCATATACGGTTTGAGAGAGGATCTGAGAGGGGTGGTAACATTTCCAGCAACACTGAAAACCCTCTCGGATGGTGCGCTCGTTGCACTAACGCACACGTACCTACGTGCGACTCTGGCGAGCAAAGGGAATCTCTCCCGGTTGTTGCTCCACCATGTCAGGGGGGTTTCTTTAGGGTGGATGCATTCCTCCTGCAGGTAGCGAGTGAGCTCCAGCTCGGCTCAAACTCTCTTCGGGACGGTTGCAGAAGCAGTGCTTGTCCGGGACTTCAGCAGGTCTCCGAGCGTTTGTTTATTTATTTATTTATTGCCGCTGGTGGCAGCTCTGTCTCGGCCAAGGACTCTGGCAGCTGACGTACTGAAAACCGGCGAAGTAACGTTTCGTTTTGATACCAGTGCAGCCATCCTTCTCAACATGCATCATTGAATTGAACCAAGTTCAGTAATCGCGGTGGCCCATGATGCAGCGCGGTGGGCTTCTTCATATTGCGATATTTCATTTTTGCGGTTACCGCGACAGCCCTAACAAGCAGTTACAAAACTTTCACCATTCATAAAAGTTGTTTTACATGTTTACCTCTTCGCTCGTTGCCAGGGAGTTTTGACCCTAATGGCCATTCGTTGGTAAGGTCTTACTTGAACACATTGCTTGCAATGATTTAGGTATGTACTGCTCCCCATCACCAAGGAAAATACACATTGTCACTTTAAAGCAACACTAAAGAGTTCTTAATATTTAAGCTATTGCTTTCAAACTGGTTTCAGTGGTTCTTGAGCCGCTTTACACTGGACAGCACTCCGCTGCCCTCTGCTGACCAGAAACTGCACCTAGTTTTGTAGATCGAGAAGGAAAACTAGTGGGAAGCCACTGCTCGCTTTATAGCAATAGCTGTTTACTGTTCCAGTAGCTCATTTAAAGGTTAGCGGTTAGCTTTTTTTGTTTGCCAACAGTCAATAAAATGCCTAAGAAGAATAATAATTTTGCTTTAAGATAGCATCATGGCAGAGTCAGGAAGTAAAAGTAAAAGGGTAACATCTTTTGAGGAGAAGCAAAGAGCTAAAACCAGAGAACATCGGCGCGACCTGCACTAGTTTCAGGGAGCTAAAGGAGGCAATGAAATCCCAGACTGATGGTGACCTGGCCTTGTAGGTAATATTTTTTGTCCAACCGTGTGGATCTTTTTACTTTGTGACTTATGTAGTATCAGTTGGCTTGTGTTAGCATTAGCTCGTTGTTAGCGCTAGATACAGCAGGTTTGTTTACGACTGTTTATATTCCACTTTCAACCAGTAGGAGGGAGAAGAGGAGAAACTTATTAAGCGACTCGTGGTTTATTGAGGACGCATTGACTTTTTCCACCAGGTTGGTTTTGATTTATTTTGTCAGATGTCAGTTGAAGTCTATACTTTGTATTTTCTCCGGTTATCTTTGTCTGATTGAAATGTGTTTTCTGACCTGAAACACATACGAGAGGCAAAGAGAAGAAATCAGTAAGGCAACAAATCACTTTTCCACAGTTCTGCAGTTCTAGTATTAAATATTTAACATCTACTTTATTATGTGGGGTTTCTAAGGAAAACAGAGGGTCATTCTGCAGTACAAAGACAACATAAAGGACATGCTCTACAGGTCTCTACAGGTCTCATCCTCTTGTTACTCACTTGGAAATATTCAGTCTCACCATCCATGAAGCATCCCTGAAAAACTGAAATCTTAGCAACATTCACCTATCTGTCATTTCAACCACAGCTACTACTCACTTCAGCTCCTCTTCTGGCATGAGGCATTCACTGACTCATACAGACTATTCTTGGACACATTTATTTAGAAAACTAAATAATTAGGATTCTCACAAGTGGAGTTAGAGGGTATTATTATTATTCCTGTTGGGGATTTGATGTGATGATGGTTGTGCATACCTCCAGCTCCAGCTCCTGGGGCTCCTCGTCAGACAGGGGAATGACAGCTATTTTGGTGATCTTGTAAACTTTGTGATTTCCTGGTAAATTGCCCACAAGCGCTTTCTGGCGGATTAATACGAGACCGAGTGGAAGGTCTGCCGAAAAGAGAAAGAAGACGAGTGGCTTTGTAAAAGGCGTTATGTGAGCAGCTGAAGGTGTTTTTAATACGAAGGATGTATAAAACGACCAATGAAATCCGTTATATCCCGTTTATATTGACTGGTACGTCAGAAAAATACATGAAATTTAGAGGCCCACACAGCCAAGAATCAGGCCTCGCCATCAGCTCACTCCTCTTCATGAGTACACTCATTTCAAAGCACATGGACACTTTTTTTCACACCTTTACTCATGAATAACAAACATGCAAAGCACTGGGGACTTGAGCGTCCAGCTCTCGCAGGCGAGAATGTGTCTGCCCTGTGAAAGAGTCAAAACCAGCTTGGGTTACGAACGCCTGAAGGGTTTTTGTTCTCCACCTACCTGTGTGAAGCTGAATCTTTCCAATGACGCCTTCCACCAAACCCAAACACACTGGGTTCCAAGCCAACAACAGGTCTGTTGCTGAAACAAACGGGTGGAAAAGGGTGTCAGGAGACAGAACCGACCACAGCGGATCAACAGCAATACAAAAATAATCCTAGCTAGGGACGCAACGATACCACTTTTTTCCAAACCGATACAATACCGATACTTGGATCTGAATTAGGGATGGGTACCTTTGACATTTGAATCGATCCGGTACTAATTCCCGGTACCTACGAATCGATACCGGTACTTAACGGTACCAATTTTCGATACTTTTGAGTGTTTGATATTTTAATTCTCTTTTATAATTAAATATATATTTTTCTCAATATATAACAGTATTTGATAAATATCAAGATAAATAACATTCAACTGTTTGTATTTTAACATCGTCCTTGTAGTTTTATAAGTTGATAATTAAACTGAAGCAAACATCTTTACTGTGAACTAAATTTACTGTGTATCTTCATTCCTTTTGCCGTCTTTTTTCATTTGATTTTTCCTACTGGGAAGTTAGAATTTCCAAGGAGAAAGCGAATGCACCATTAGCTGATAACAATGGTAGCAATGGAAGCTAACATTTCAAGCTAACGTTATCTTAAACAGTTTATTTAGCTGCTGGAGCAGATTAAAACGATGATGCCTCACACTTAGATCGTTGTCACTGGTTTCATCTTCACCCAATCACCCGTCGCATTTAGTAAAGTGAAGCCAAACTTTAGAGCGCGTTCATGTTCTTCTAGTCGGAAATTCAGAGTTCCGAGGAGAAAGCGAACGCACCGTTAGCGAAACGGAAGCTAACATATCAAGCTAATTATATTTACCTACCGGAGCAGATTAAGATGAGGATGTCTCACTTAGATCGTTGTCGCTGGTTTCATCATCACCCAGTTACCCATCACATTTAGTGAAGTGGACCCAAGCTTTAGCGTGCGTTCTCTCTACCATACTGCTCTGTTTACAACTGGTTCACAGCAAGCGACGACAAAACGCTCCTGCGCATGCGCAGCTGTCTTGGCAAGTTCTCGTTATGAAGGACGGGTACCGAAACGAGGCACCGTTTGAAATGACGTGAATCGGTGCTCGGTCGGTACTATGGAATTCGGTCGGTACCTTAAAAGTACCGAATTCGGTACCCATCCCTAATCTGAATATTCGCCGATACCGATTACCAATACCGATACTTCTACCACACAAAAAAATGCAATGATTTGGAATACAGATTTTATTTTCTTCTTTGTTTTCAACAGGAAAAAACTATGAGGTAGATAAAAAAAGTAAACTATATGAATAGAAATCATCACAAAACTAAAATATTAGGTGAAGAGAAATGACAAGTTACAGCGAAGCCATTTTCAAGCAAATGCATTGGTACCGGTTCCCGGTATCGGTTAACTTTTATCGGTATCGGTGCATCCCTAATCCTAGCGCAAGTCCTTTATTTAAATTCAATGCCTATAATTTACTGAATGAATGCATATTATCCACTTCCTTCCATGCCAGGGATTTACAATTAGACCAGCAGTAGCTCAGGAGGTAGAGCAGGTTGTCCTGTAATCGGAAGGTTGCGGGTTCGAAAGAGAATTCTGCGGTTGTGTCCTTGGGCAAGACACTTAACCCAACTTGCCTGCTGATGGTGGTCATAGGGACCGGTGGCGCCTGTGCTCAGCAGCCTCACCTCTGTCAGTGTGCCCCAGGGCAGCTGTGGCTACACTGTAGTGCATCACCATCAGTGTGTGAATGTGTGTGTGTGATTGGATCAACGGTACACTGTAGTGTAAAGCGCTTTGGAGTCCTCTGACTCTGAAAGGCGCTATGCAAGTGTGGGTCATTTATCGTTTACCATTCATTTAAAGAGCACTTCATGTTCAGAAATAATGGCTTCATAGGTGTTCTAATGAAATCATGCTGGTGTTTAAAAGCTGCAATAGCAAATTTTCAAAACAAGTTAGCTTAAAACATTTTTCATGCCTCAGCTTCTAACGTATAACTATAAATATTTTGTGAAAAACTTCAAGTGAAATCTCTTGCATTTGTCTAAAAATCTCCACCAATAACTCGACTCGGACATAAAGCAACCGTTGGACCATCCAGTTGTTCCGTCTCACTGAACCGCCACACTTGCCCGGGTCCTCCACTCATTGTGCACTTGCGTTTTCAGCAACAGAACACCAGTGGTGTGGTTCTCGGCTCATTAATATCAGAGAAGGAGAAACAGCCGCTGCTACCACTTCAGCTTTAGGACAAACTACCAGAGTCCCAAAAAGAAAAACACCATTTGAAGTCTAGGACAACAAGACGTTTGGACCTAGAAAACAGCGTCACCAGTATGAAAATCTTGGCTAATACAGCTGTTATGGTCAATTACCAATATTTACTGATATTATATACATATATATCCCGACACCTTTGACACTGTAAAAAGTGACGATACCACCTGCATTGCTTCTATGCTTCAGTTAAACACCCCTACAGTCCTGCTCTGCATTATTATCACGGTCATATAACCAAACAGTTGTCACATGGCTGAAATCAAACCAGTTTTGTTATCGGATCGATGCCGATATGTTAAAAAAATCACTGACATTGTCCAACAATGGTACTGATGCTGTTACATCTTGCATCCATTGTAGATCGAGGTAGTGATTATTTTCTAAAGGTTTAATTAAAATGTGGTCGGTAGCACACAGCGACAGGTAAAAACATCATTAACACCACAACCGTGTTGACTTTATTATTGGGTGTGTTTTAACCAAATTTGTTAATGAACAACATAACACCAGTTGAATTTTTTTCACAGTTTTCATTGGTTCACTCTATCCCTTGTTTTACCCATCTCTCCTGTACTAGAATGTTGCACCTTTTTGTGTAATTTGTATTTTGTAATTTGAATTGCTTTAATTTCTGAATTGCTTTTATTTTTTATTTATTCACTATATTTGTACTTCTACTGTACCGTGTTCAGCGCCTTGGGCTTCCTGACAGGGTTGCGGAAGGCGCTTTATAAATAAAGCTTTGATTGATTGATTGATTTCCCAAACTCATAGCTCCAAAAATGTTTAATTGCTATTGATGCTAATGTATTTGCCATAAATGACAAGTAGCCTAATCACGGTGCAAGTCTGAAACTCACTGATGACATGTTGGCTAAAAGCTAATAATCCTCCTCACCCAGAATCGCATCTTTAGCATTACCTGTTTTTTAATGTATACACATTAAGCTAAGGCTCAGAGTGTTACGTCTAAAATGGTCCAAGCGGAAACATTTCCCTGTTCTCAACGTGACAATCCCACGATCTTTCTGCTTTGGCAGATCGTCAACGCATACAAACACTTTGCAATTTTATAACGCCATGTCTCACACCGCTACTCCACTTGACCCAAGTAGAAGCAAGAGTCATGGTTTAGTGTCTCGTTTAGTTCTAACTCCTCTGTGTAGACCATCAATAAACAAAAAACAGGAAAGCTTGGAGATGGATTAAATGTTGGTGTGGAAAATGGAAAATCATGAAGGGTGTGGTTACAGTTTGAGGACTGTACGCAGTCTAAGACAATGACTCTTCCTGTTCCACATGCCAGAGAACTACATGTTCAGAGAAACCAGCTGAGGGCCCCACAGGGGAGTTCTCCAAAAAGAAGGCACAGCAATTTCACCAAGAATGAGTAATATCATAGAAAACCTTCGCCGTCGACCACAGAGAGCAGTGGAAACTCAGTGGAGTGGAAACCCTTTTTCCAATTAAATAATGAAACAGCAGTGCAACTAAAACCCTGTTCAGGATGGCTGCACAGCTACACAACTTCAACAGACGCACAGAGAGGGCAACGTGCAATGCCTTCTGGTGACTTCAATGAATTTTTCATTCCAAGTTTAGCCATTCTGAAACTGCAATCAGGAATGTATAGCTACCTCTCGCAGCCTGAGGTCTTTATTTAATATGAAACCCGTTTCAGTAATGTCAGGTGGTGCTGCTGCGGTCACCTGCAGCTGAAAATATCCTAATGTTCTGGTTTGATTCACATGAATAAATGATGAACACCTGAATGCTCCAATAGTCAGTTCGGGTTTGAACACTGAAGTCTGGAATGTGTCTGAGTCAAAATCTTGGAATGCAATTTGGTGACCCATCCAAACCTTTAAATTCTGTTAATTCCTTGCCGAACTTGTTTGTTTTAACTGACGGATTGTTTATTTAGAGTTGACGGTGAGATTTTATTCTTACCGAAACTCACAAGTGACAGGCGGCACCAAAACGAAAGACTGTCAAGAAGATGAACATATGCTGTCAACCTCTGACAGGTGTTCTGTTGGGATATGTTACCCCATAGAAAACTGCTTCCCCCAAAGCTCAGAAATGCACACAGTTTTAACATTAAGGATAAAAATCAGTTAGTTGGCTTGTGTGCATCAGGCATGCTTTTCAATTAACAACTACCTTTAATTGAGATTTTTAGACATCGAACAACCTTTTTCTAATTTGCTTTAAACTGTCGGGACAGCAGACCAGAACCAGGAGACACATTTTTCTACGTAACACCTGAACATAAAACAACATGTCTGAATCGTTTAAGTTCGACACCGGCTGCTAGTTTGACGTTAGAGGAGGCAGGGAGCCGTCATCCTGTACCTACCGCGTCTGACAGTAATGGTCCCGTCCTTTCGGCTACACCACAGAGCCCGGTCCCCGCTCTGGAGGATGTACTCGTCCTTCGCCTGGAACAGCTCCATTTTCCCCTGCTTTACCGTTTCACCGAGAAGTACCGAGTCTGCCGCGCGCGACCAGGTGCGGGGATTCCTCGTCCTGGCGGTTAACAGCAGCTAGCCTAGCCACGGTTAGCTCGTTTCCCTCCTCCTAGCCCGGGCTAACAGCGGCAGCTGGATGCGTGTCGGGGCGAATCTTGTTCCTCCTCTACTCATGCTGACACTCGGGCGTCTTCTGTGCCGGAGGAGCATCCATTCTCCGAGACAGCGTGTCGGTAAAGAGAAGTGTCAGGCTGAAGCCGCTGCTGTTCGCCCCTTCAGGACGTAGCAGTCGTTTCCTGCTCCAAACAATAACACGTGACGTACCACCGTCATCATCATCCTCATTCCCATCATCTGCAGGTGACATTTCACACGTTTTGGGTCGGTTTGGTTTAAACTTGCACACAACCTGCAAAAACACCTAAATGTAAAAATACAAGCTGTGATTTTTTTTTAAATAATCTGTGATCTATTTGTTTGGTCTCAAATATATTGATGATTTTTTTTTATGAATCTCACTTCTGCATGCAACATTTCGCTGAACAATAAGGCTGCAGAAGAAGTACATTTTTACTAGAGGACAACCGATATGGTTGTTCTATTGCCGATGCCGATACGAGACACGGTAAGCCGATGGCCGATATGTACTGCCGATTTTCAAGGTCGATATTTAGACGTTAAGACGTCAGTGTTAAAGTCAGACACATAAATAAAGTTAATTTACAGAATTCATTATGGAGAGGTTATTAGTGAGTAAAAAAATTCATTAAATTCTGCAACAGCACCGGGCTGTCTGAGGATGCGCACGTCATTGTGTTCTTGGGCAAGACACTCATTTGCCTTGCCCGCTGGTGGTGGTCGGAGGGAACCTGTGCTGCTTATGGCAGCCTCACCTTTTGTCAGTTAGCCGCAGGGTTGCTGCAGTTACATCCATCAGCAATGATGTAGCAAAGGGGCTACAGGTTGTCGGATCGATCCCGGTAGAGAATGCTGCTGTTGTGTCCTTGGGCTAAACACTTAATCCTTCTTGCCTGCTGGAAGTGGTCGGAGGGGCCGGTGTTTGGCTGCCTCGCCTCTGTCAGTGCGCCCCAGAACATCCATGGCTGCATTGTAGCTCATCACCACAAGCGTGCGAAAGGGTGTGTGAATGGGTGAAAGACTGTTGTGTTATAAAGTGCCTTGGGGGGGTTCTAGGACTAAAGAAGGTGCAATATGAATACAGGACATTTAGCATTTACAATTTAATGTAGGCAAATGAAAAGTTCGCCTAATTTATGATTGTTATTCTTTAATAAATGTAGAAAACAGTAATATTTAATGAAAAGGCTATACGCCATCAGTTTTCTATTAAAAATAACTTTAAAAGATAATTTTCACAAATAAATGTGTTGTTTGCCCCTTTCCAGCTAAGAATAAGCAGCCAAAACCGTAGCTGGTCCTGACTCAGAGGGTCCTGAGGGAGGAAGGGCGAGATGCAGCTCACCATTTGTTTCATCACTGAAACGTCTGCAGGAGAAAACTAATCCAGACCCATGGAAGGGAAAAGAAAGCACATACTCCGTTAGTAAAATATAGATTTTTTTTTAATCAGGGAGTAAACATGGTGGACCGTATACTCTGTAGTTTATTCTGTGGCAATTCACTTCTCACTGAACACAAAACGACAAAAACGTCCTTAAAAAACTAAACTAAAAACCACAGATTTTGCTGATGTTTGCCAACAAGGAAAAATGGATACAACAATAATAACATTAGTGAACTAGGTAGTAACTATAATCCAAACTTTGTGATCTCTCAGCTGGCTTACAATCTTATCTTAGTGACAAAAAACCCACAACATACACGGTTAGTGTTATCATAACATGGTTCAGAGCTTTAAGATAATCACAAAAGCGGTTTTGTTTTCTAAAAACCTGAAACTGTGGTGTCTGAGCAAGGGCGCGATCGCAGGGGTTTTAAAGCTTTGAGGCCGTTATTGTGGGACTAAAGATTGTGGCTTTGGTAGTTGTACAAGGACATTCTGACAGTCTTAAACAGGACTCCAGCTTAGCAGCAGGTGCCGATTGTCTCGCATCGAGTAGCTGTGCATCTCACCCCGCTTGTCCACACACACATAAATGTACCAAAATACTCAGTGATATAAATAGTGATATCATAATTTGCAAGTAGACTGATTCACATACAAACACTCAAAAACAAAACGTGTCTAAGTGACGTGGTTCAAAACGACGTGCTGCCGATTATCAGCAGGATCTATTTTCTGTTATGGCAAAGTGCAAAAACGGCTGAATCAGCAATGCACCCAAAAGCAGCATCTGGTAAACTAGTTCCACTCTTTAAAAAAGCTTTTCTCTTCATTTTAGACAAAGCGGTTCCAACTCTGAAGAACATCTTCGTCTGTTGACGGGTTTAAAGTCCCACCGCTTCTACTCGTGTACCAAGTGACGTTCTGCTGACTGAAAAAGAAAAGCTCCGAACAACATTTAATCAGACAAAAGACGACCACAAATAAGAGCTCTTAGGAAAATACTTTTGTTTGTCTTCCGTCTGTTTGGTAAAGGCCTCGTTTTTTTTTAAACTTCAGCTCACTTAGTGCTTGTTGTCAACATCTCACTGACGATGATCTTTTTGTGAAGACATTGGCGCAACATAGAAGGCAACAACGATGGCTTGAACAACACGAATCCACTGAGCGATCGGTAATTGTGTGCTGAACTGACACCTTTAATCAATGCATGCAACTTGCTCAGATACACAGCACATGATCCATTTCTCCTGGTACATTAGAAAATCGGTGCAGTCACTAGGATATCTCCTTCGCCGTCTCAACATTCTTATGAGTGATCATGCCGGCCTCTCCTTTCTGAGTCAGGCCGTGTCCCTCCACGTCACTGGCGGGTCCCATGGGCTGCTCCTCCAGTTGCTCCAGTTCTTCCAGTATGTTCTGCACTCGTCGGACTCCATCCCGTCTTGCTTGCCGTACGTCTGCACGGCCCTCGGGGTCAACAGAGTCAAGAGCTAGGAGCTCTTTGGTCAGAAGCTCCTCTAATAACAAATACTTCTTATCGTTCTTCTTTCCGCTAAAACTTTTCACCTCCTGCTCCAGTTTAGCCACCCTTTCAACGATCTGCTGCACCTTAGCCAAGCCTGGGTGGACAGCACACTGGCCGGCATGTTCAGCCTCTGCCTGAACAGGCGGCACCTCTGGGGGTGTGGTCATCCCGTCCTGGGACTCCGGTTTTGGAGGTATTTGAACTGTAATGTCCGCCACGTGATGTTGAGGAAACTCCGGCTTTTGGTGCTTCTGTTGCTGCGACTGTTCTTGCTGTGGAGGCGGAGTCTGAGGCGGTGCCTGCTGGAACGGCTGAGGCTTTTGGATGTCGGCCTTGGTGTGTAGCATTTGAGGAGATGACGTGTTCTCAGGTTTCTGCTGCGTGCTTTGTTGCTCCTGCTCCATTTTCTGCGGCGGGTCTTTTGAGAGCACACGCTGTGGAGCCTTAAAAGCAAAAACAAAACTACGTTTTTGTGATCCATGTGTAACTTATGGGGGATATTAGGGCAACTCGGAAGGAAAAAAAAAGCTTTTGAGAAACAGAAAGAGTTTTACTGCTTTCTAGTTTAGAGATTAAAGGGGTCCTAGAATTCAGAACCGCTGTTTCCTTGTTGTTGAATACAGGCAGCTTGGGGAGTCTGCTTTGCAATGCAAATTAGTAATGTTGTAATGGTCATGGAGTGCGTTTACATGCAGCCAGTAACCCTTTTAAAACCCAAACATTCACAAGTTCCGCAGGTCCATGTAAACACCGCCAGAAACCCGGATATGCTCATAACCGGGTTTTTAAAAACCCGGTTACTACACCTGGGGTAACCCTTTTCTAACCCGAATGTTTGGTCGTGTAAACGCATATCGGGATATCCCCATCAAAGCGTGTGTTCTGCACATGCTCTGTTAGCAAGGAATCTTGGTCTTTTGAGTAGCGAGACGTCTTGTATGCGCCAGAACACCGGAAGTAAACAACAAGTTGGGAGCAACATGGCGAGTCGCGGCACAGCACCACACTTTTGGAGTGACGAGGAAACTAAAGCGCAAACAAGCGCGGTCGCTATCTCTTCCGAACTGGGAAACATGTTGTTGTTTTCACGGATACCGGAACAAGAAGAACCGGAAATGACGCACACTGCGTCTGGACGTAGTCCATACGTCCTGACGCTACCCCAACGTCCGCATTTAAATCGGGTTATGCAAGTTAGAGGTATCTCTTTTTATTTATGCTTGTAAACGGGTTATTCTGATCAACTCAGAAACCCGAATCCCGACCTTAACCCGATCATAACCCGGATATTGGCTGCATGTAAACGTAGTCATGGAGAAACTTGTTTTTCTGAGAAAAGTTGGTTTAACACCTCTTAAATCAGCGTCTCCTAACCCAGTTCCATGTCAGCAGTAAATACATGGTGGTGGTGGTAATGCTAACCGTAGAACAATGCTAGCCTGACCTACTGCTGATTTCCTTATTGGATGAGAGGAAAACAACAATGAAAAATGTCAGAGCAGGCATCTAACACTCCAGGATGTTCTGGGCATATCCAGACTTTGGATGAATGCCCGATAGATCCGTAGCTTGCCTATTGAGTTACCCGGATTATGCAGCGTCATAGAGCCATCAGGCTAAACAGGCCAATCAGCATGCAGCTCATTGAATATTCATCTCCTGGCTGAGTGGGTGGAGCAAACCAATCTTACCATTGTAAGGCTTTATTCTGAAATGTGTCAGTTTATCAGGGCTCCTGTGTCATTTTGAGCCCCAACAAAGTTCCATATGTTATGCAGACACTCAAAGATAGTTCTCGAAGAGTTGTTCTAGAACCTCTCCCTTTAACTTCAAAACGTTGATGAAAAAAACTGTAACTGTAAATATTACTTCCGGAAAAGGTAAAAAATGTTTGCAGTGAAAAAGTCAAAAGAGGAAATAGTGATGGAAAAAGGTCAAATGTTTTCCGAATTCATGTCCTGATCAAAGTAAAAAGTCTAAACTAAACTCAACTGTCGTAAATGCAAAGACTATATAAATAAAGATGAACATTGCCTATGATAATACTTCTGAGTGGCCTCATGTATGTTCTAATTCAGTTAGAGAAACAAGAGGCAAGCGGAAACATTAAACGTACCGGTGGTCTTTCTCCCATCACTTGCGTTTTAATAGGAGAGTGACTTCTGACGTGAGGTGGGAGGTGAACAGAGGCAGAGTCGCGATGGGGGGTGAATATTGTTGGAGAAGCCCTCTCCCTGGGGGGCTGCATAGCAGCAGAGAAGCCGGGCCAGTCTTCTGTCTGGTGACGGTGGTCCGAGAAGGGAATGCGCTGAGAATAGACCGAGGAGTTTAACTGAGGCTGCGTTTGGCCCCCCCCACCCTCGTGGATCACCGGGATGGGGATGTAACCGAGCTGCAGGCCGGTGCTGCTGGACCGTGGCGGTTGGTGATGGGAGGCAGGGTAAATCTTGAAAACAACAGAGCAGTAACATTTAAATAAAAGGCTAAATGTTTGTAATATTGCTAGATTAGTGGTGGAACTACATTCATAACCTACCTCTGTGACTGGTGAAGCTGGTGAGCTGGCCTTTCCAGGCTCAGTGGTGCAGCTGTCTGAAGGTCCGTGTAAAGGCGATCTGGGTCTGCCGTGGTGGAGCCCAGACGCCGGAGTCTGCACATCCGTCCCGATGTTCTGTGCAAATGATGGCTGGATGTAAGAGTAACACGGATGCTGCGGTTGCCTCACGTCTGATCCCTCATGGACGATTGGGATGGGTATATAACCGGGACGAAGAATGGGGTGCTTCATCTCCCTCACAAAGGTCTTCGGAGGCTCCTGAGGAGTTGGTTCTGCTGGAACGGTGGGCCCATTCGCTGACACTTCTCGACACTGAAACCCAAAGTTGAATGGACAAGACTTAGTGAATTTCAGCTGTTATTGTTTACCTTTTTTAAGAAAAAGTCCTACGTGCAAGCCTTGCAAACCCTCCTGTATATGTAAATATAAAGTCTGGCCACAACCCACAGACAAAACTCAGTCGTGGGGTAGTAACTACACCAACGGCTGCACCTATCAAGTTTGCAGATGACATCACTGTCACAGGACTCATCTGTGATGGGGATGAGTCTGCCTACAGAATGGAGGTCGAGTGGCTGGTGTCCTGGTGCAGCTCCAACAACCCGGTGCTAAATGCACAGACGACAGCGGAGGTTGCTGTGGGCTTTAGGAGCACACGGTACCTCTTCAGTGTGGTATGCTGGAGCTACCAGCAGGAACAAGAAGAAGCTGCAGCGTGTTGTACGCTCTACTGAGAAGCTCACTGGCTGCAAACTCCCCCCCCATACAGGACCTGTACACCTCCAGGACACCGAGGCGTGCAGGTCGGATCACAGCTGACATGTCACCGTGGACACGGTCTTTTTGACTCGCTACCATCTGCCAGGAGAGAAGAACAGTTTCTTCCCCGACTCATGACAATCCTAGGGCTGCCCACTCCAGTCGCTTGGTTTCAGTCACATGACCCTGTGTTGTGTTCGTTCTTGAACTGATCTGCTCTGATCAGTACCTGCACCGTCTTGTACATAGTAGCCATTTCTCTAATTATTGCCACTTTATATTATTATTTTATCATGATTATATTCTTACTTCCTATATTCTCTCATTTTTATCTTTCTTTTTTGCACCAAGTGCCGCAGCGGTTTCCTAATGTTGTGATTTCTCGCATATATGGCAATAAAACCATTCTGATTCTGATCTACGGTTGTCTTTCAAACAATCTGCGCCCAACTTGCTAGGACCAATCAGAACAACGTGACATATTCATCACCACGGTAACCAGTCTGACATTCCGTCAAAGTAGAACAGGCAAATACATCCTTTTCAAATTAAATGACTTAAGTACCTCTATCTGCTCTTGACTCTAAGAAAAGCCCACATCTAAATCGTCCAAAGTTCCTGAGCCGACCCCTAAAGTTTCTTCGTCACCGCTCTGGTGCTAAGCCCGCCCAACGTGTCTACAAATGTAGAACGCTGTGATTGGCTAGACTCAAAACTGATCAGGCCAGTGGTAGACCTGCTGAGGCTTGGTGTGGCTAAACTGACCTGCAGAGCTAAATCTTTAGCTACCGCTCCGGTTTGTGTGGATTTCTAGGCTAACATTTTACTAATTCAGGGCCGTTCATAATAAAAATGGAGGGCACTAAAATTATTTGTCTCTGATAAAGTTGGAATCTTTTTGGTGAAATGCTGAATTTTAAATATTGCCTGATTTTTTTCCACTCAACATCACACGAGCATTTGTAATCTGTTACCATCATGATTTTGTAACTGACCCGGTTAAAAACCTTTTTCCAGCAGCCATCTTGAATTAGACTTACGCCACACGGCGGTTATAGATTGTTGTTTCTAAACATTTGGGGCTGATCTAAAAACGCTAAATTAATTCCAGGATGCATTTGGAAAACAAAATAAACACAATAAAAGTAGAAATTTTTAGAAGCTAATCAACTGAGCTGTGAAAAAAAGAATTGACCCGTTTACAGATTTCTTGTTTTTTCGAACAGTTAAATGTTTCAGAACAACAAACACATTTCAACATCAGAGAAAGTTAAAATGAACAAATACATAATATTATGTATTACTATTATATTATAATTTCATTCATTAAGGGAACTAATCAGTCCAAATCTTAGTTCAGTTCCACCAGCAACACCCAGACCTGCAGGATTAATAAATCAGTTCAATACAACCTGTGTGACAACATGAAGTAGACATCTTGCTGCAACTGGTGGAACCGTGAATTCTGCTCTCTAGCAGAACATCCTGAAGGAGAAATTCTGACCTTTGACCTTAGAGACCACTCATGCAAAAAAAAAAAAAACTCTCCAATGAGGCTGAATTATGAGTGCGTCAAAAAAATCCTCCACAGTGATGAGACCAGTCACAAATGCTTTTTTAAAACTCTTTTTATTTCATTCAAAATTTATAAAATAAACACAAACAAATACATAAACGTAATGAAAAAAAAACATTTGAATGAAAACGAGCACATAACATTCACAATATAACCTTAGTCCCGTTCTACTGTTTATATATAATCATTGACATTTTAGTTTACCTTTTCATAATTACTTAATACATTTGATTTTATACATTTTTAAATATTTATAGCATGTGAGTTTGATTCTTTAATTTCTCTGTTAAGGGCGTTCCACAATCTTACACCATTTACAGAAATATTACATTCTGAATTCAGGTTTACATCAGACATCAGTCCCTTTTAACACGTACCCACTTACTCTCTTATGAAACATTTTCGGAATATTAGTTGGTAAATTACTCGTATTCGCTCTGTACATTATTTACAATATTTTCAAGTCAGGAAATTTCAGTATTTTATTTCTAATGGATAATGGATTAGAGGGATCTCTATAGTTACTGTTATGATTCTCAATGCGCTTTTTGTAAAATGAACAAAGGTTGAGTAAAAGTTTTGCATGTGGCTCCCCAAATTTCCAAACAATAAATTAAATATGGTTCAATCAGTGAGTGATACAACATTAATAACCCAGACCAACTTAGTAGAAACATGACTCTATAGAATACTGCTATGGCTTTGGCAACTTTCCCCTTTATATAACGTATAGGTGATTTCCAAGTGAGACTCTTAAAGAGATTGACTCGTTGTTCTTGAGCTTAAAGAGACAATGTGTAGTTTTTAATCATTCATTTCTGGAAATATCCATCAAAATGTCGTTAAATTAATGGAATGATGCCCAGTTGTTGAAAATGATTGACGGCTTTGTATAATAACCATAAAAATCAGGTCTAAAATACATGGGAGTGGGTCTAAGTCTCTGGGTGACTCCATATTAGATGTCAAGTTTCCTTCTAAGGGAGCCCGTGAGGACAAATTGCATTTACTGATTTGTAACAAACAGTTACAAAACTTTTGTCATTCTTAAATGTTGTTTTACACATTTACCTCTTCACTTGTTGCCACTGATTAAAGGGAGTCTGATGTGCTTGTCATTTTACTAAAGTTTGCACTCCCCAGGGCTTTTTGACCCTAATGAGCATCTGTCGCTTTCCGCAGCCGCTCGCTTCCGAACTCAATTTTTACTGGTACCCGCTCTACAACGGCTCCGCTCCGGTGCAGAGACCTGAGGTGCGCAAACAGGCATGCGCTGGATTTTCGAGATCTTGCGATACAGTCCGAGCAATAAATGCTCGTTGGAAGTTAGATCCAAACACCCGTTGTGTGGGGGAAGCATCGAAATGAACTGTTTAATCTGCCCATCATTTGTGTTGAGAGATCAGCAGTGTTTGGATCAACAAAGTGTGACTACTTTGATAGTAGAAACTGTATTTATGGCTTATGTTGTGCATTTAAAGTTCAACCGCCATTGATAGTTGTTAAAAGTTGTTAAACATGTGCATATGAAACAAAAAACGTTTTTTGTTTATCGATTTATTGTGAAATAACGGAAGTTGTGCTTGCTCCCTTTCCTGTTGGGCGATTGTGATTTCTGTCCTTTGACTGCGGAGGTGCTCCGGCGTCCGGCAAAAATAGAATCAATCCATTTTTGCCGGATGGCGGAACGGCTCACTGCGCCGCACGGCCGCAGTAGTGGAACAGCTCTGATTGACTACAACGGGACCGTTTTTGCTGCAGAGTTCGTGCCGGAGCGGAGATAGTGGAATTTTGGGGTTACTCAAACACAAAAATACTGCTTGCTTGCAACGATTTATGTATCTACTGCCCCCTATCGCCAGGAAAAATACACACCGTCTCTTTAATTGCAGTTGTTGCCTTCAAGAACAGTGGCGCCCCCAAGTGGTGGCCAGAGGGGGGCCTTGACCAATCCTGGAAAATTGCTGGCCACCTCAGAGCACTTCCACTCTCCAACCTCCTTTAATAAATCATATTTATGTTCAATATTTATGTTCACAAAACTATACATTAGTCTTCTTTAATAAAATGTAAAACCTTACAAATATAGAAATAAGTAAACAAATTAATATGTTGCTGCTGTGCACCATTTTCAAGAAGAAGTACAAATATCAATCTGTTTTGTAAAATGCATTCATTAAGACAGCGACAGATACATCCAGCTGTTCTAAACTACTAAAAAGTAAATGTTAAAGTATGAATAAATTAAATATTTGAAGTTTCTTATTTTCTCAAATATAACATTTCTGCTGCATATTTTTTAAGAATGGATGAGGATGCAGAGCACAGCTACAGGCTAAAAAACTCAAGAGTTACCAAGAGAACTAGTTTGATGTGCCACCCTTAAATTTTCCTTGGCCCCCCAATCTTGTCCCCCATGAAAATGTCCTGGTGCCGCCTCTGTCCAAGAGTGTTCAGAGTTATTGGTTAAGAGAACTTGAAGTCTTCATCTGAAAACTGCATTTTGTCTTTGCTGATCTGAAACATTTATGCGTGACAACAAAAAGAACAAAAGCAGAAGAAATCTGTAAAGGTGCAAATACTTTTTTTACATAAGCCTCAGAATGATCAAACACCAACACTGAAAGTGCCCCATGCAGCTGAGATAATAAAAAATAAATAAAATACAACTACAAGCAGGGCATTAATGTGTGAACTATTGATAATCCTCCAGCAAAAGTTGAGAAATAGCCGTGAACGACCCTTTGCCCTCTGCCTGGTCCAATGCACCAATTTTATCCCTCAACAGCTGTGTCTTTCTAGCAGATTCCTCAGGACACTAACTTTGGAAAACAGTGTCTGTCCCTATGAAGAAAGATTACCCAGCTGGCAGCCTGTGGAGCTCACGTCAGCCCACGGATTTGATTACAGACCTGTAGATTTCTACATTTCCACATCTAAACAACCAGATTCAATATCCTAAATGGAATGGGACCCAACTGCATTTTATTTTGTGGGTAAAAAAGTTTATAATGAGTTTTCC
Organism: Nothobranchius furzeri; assembly: GCF_043380555.1. Lineage (NCBI taxonomy): Eukaryota > Metazoa > Chordata > Actinopteri > Cyprinodontiformes > Nothobranchiidae > Nothobranchius > Nothobranchius furzeri. Next base: position 5,545,493 of record NC_091752.1, read on the forward strand.
ACCTAAATTAACGCTGGTATCAGAAAGCCTTGACACTCGGCAGTGAGTCATCGGGTAATAATAGTGTTAGATCATGACTCGGGAACATAACGGGGCTGATCACCCGTTTTATTAGGCTTATGAGCAGTCAGTGAGGGGGAGGCGACGGGACCTAACAAGGCCTACAGTCAACAAGATTAACACAAAACAGCCATGTAGCGTAGCGACTCCAGCAGCTTAACACAATCCGTAACCGACGCAGCACCCTACGGAAACCCGTTGAAACAACTTTATCCCGCCTCCGTTACCTTTTTGGTGTCGTGTCTCGGGTCATTCCAGGTTGTCGTCCGGTTGTTGTGATCCACGAAAAAGGGCCATCCAGTGTGAGGGTCGATTTTGACTTCCCATCCGAGGGGGAGCTGGTCGATGTCATTATCAGCCATCACAAGTGTCGGAGAGTGCGTCTTCACTGCGTTCATGGCGAGTACTGAGACATTTTTTATGGGCGGCGGTCCCTTTAAAGATTCCTGCGAGTGACGTAGGAAAGTGGGCTGGAAGTTTCTCGAAATAGCGGGGTTAATGTCGGGGGCGGCGGACCGCGCTGGAAGCAGCGGCATGGCGGCTACTTCTTGTGTCGCAGACACCCCCCAACAAAAGACACTACATTAATTTAGTTATAGTTGGTGTTTACAGAGAGCAGCTATTACCAGCTCTACTTTAATAACAACCCCAGAATCACGTAATAACCCTGAAACCTTCTCACTCACGCATGCGCAAATCTATTAGACCTGGGGTTTGAACAGCAGTTTTTCCCCTCAATCCAATTTGCTTAGAGATGCAACTGCTAAACCTGTTTATGCGTCTGCATCGGTGCGGAGACACAAAACGCCAGGAACTTGAAACAAATATGATTTATCGTTCTGATAAATATCTACGGAGGAGAATTAAGGCCACTGATAAAAAGTTATTTTCTCAGATTTCTTAGATTGTAAGAATTATGAGAAAGGGTAGAATATTGGCTCCTTTCTGAGATTAAAATTAGAAATATGTATGTCATCTAGTCTGTTATAAAATGTGTGTCATTTTTGTGAGGAAAAGAACCCCATCTTGTTTCTATTATCAAGTTTAAAAATTCGGAAAACCTTGTGAAAAATGAGTACCGATGCTTGTTTTGTTCGAGTCCAAATCGTGAAAACCTCGAAATACAAAACGAGCGTACCCATGTAATGGACTTCAAAATAAAAGCCTTTTACGTAAATTGCGTTGCTTTCGAAAAGCAAGAGGGAAATAAGTCATTATATTCTCTGAATCAACTGTTTTATTCAATTAATTTCTATTTACACACGGTGAATTCAACTTACAGAATAAAATTAAGCCATTTATAGCTTCGAACTAAAGGTTGACCCAGACCCTTTGGGTTGACCTTTCGGTGCTCATGCGCAGGCGCAGTTAGCACACTCAGCGTGACGTAAGAAACGTTGCCCGGTTAGCTTTCTAAGCTAGTTAGCTCGTTGTTTACAGCGTTTATCTCTCAGTCTACGTCCTTTAATTACCAAATAGTTTATATTTTTTCTACGACGTCACGTTCAGTGTTGGTCATGGACGACGAAAGTTACCCCAGAACCCTGTAAGTATTTTTAGTGTTTTCGTGGTAGCTAGCTTTCGTTTGGTTTCTCATACGCAGCGGCTAACTGAGCTACATGTCCAAAAAACAAGTGTAGACAACGTTCAATATTAAGTGTTAATTTACGTTTTTAATTAGTAGGCGTTCAAAAACACGTATATTTCGACGATTAAAAAAAACGTTAGTTCAGATGAGGGATTACCTTAAACAGTTTCACATTGGAAACGAGGATATTTATATAACGTTAGCTGGTAGTGTCCTCTACATCATGATCTGTGATATATAAATCATAAATTACTGTAGGTCTGAATCTGAATTAAACCTCGTCTACATTTTAAACTTCCTCTTCATTGCAGGTACGTGGGAAACCTCTCCTGGGACGTTACAGAGGTTTTGATTTTACAACTCTTCTCCCAGATTGGACCGTGTAAAAGCTGCAAAATGATCACAGAGGTAAAACTACCCGTTATCTTTTATGGTAATGTATATCCTAGCCCTAAAAACAAATCCATCACTAAACTGTTTCATGTTGCTGCAGCACACAAGCAATGACCCGTATTGTTTTGTGGAGTTTTTCGAGCACAAAGATGCTGCTGCTGCCCTTGCAGCCATGAATGGGAGAAAAATCCTTGGAAAGGTAAGAGTTCCCGTCATTTTCTCCCCCCCATAGTTTTAATATGTTTCTGTATATTAATTGCTTGTCACTGTTTTTAAATAGGAGGTTAAGGTTAATTGGGCCACAACACCTAGTAGCCAGAAGAAAGACACATCCAGTAAGCCTTCACAATTTCACTGGTTTATTTTAATCTAATTAAAAAGTTAAACAAGGATTGTAAGCATTTTTTAATTTTTACGTTTTAAAAATTTGTTTTAGATCACTTCCATGTTTTTGTGGGTGATTTGAATCCTGAGATTACCACCGAAGACGTCAGAGCTGCATTTTCACCCTTTGGGAAAATCTCGTGAGTTTTTCATATTATTGTCATTGTTGCTGTTCAAATACAGTATAAAAATAAATCTTCTTCAGTGTTATATTTATTTATTTTAGCCTTGTAATAGGCTGATCCTCATCTAATAGCCCATTCTCATCACATTCACTTACAACTATGTTTACATGCATTTTTTTAGGGTTATTGACTTAGCTGTGAAAGATGGACCGACTTTATTTTCTGTTTTCAAATAATAAAAGAGTTTTCTTCATCAGGGCAAAAAAGTCTCACTCAAAACAATAAAAACAAGTAAATGAATGATAAATGACCTGCACTTGCATAGCGCCTTTCAGAGTCTGAAGACTCCAAAGTGCTTTACACTGCAGTGTATCATTCATCCGTTCACACACACATTCTTACACTAGTAGGGATGAGCTACATTGTAGCCACAGCTGCCCTGGGGCTCTCTGACAGAGGTGAGGCTGTTGAGCTCAGACGCCACCAGTCCCTCCAACCACCACCAGCAGGCAAGGTGAGGCCTGCTGAACACTGTCACCGCCGGCCGCTGCAGGGGCAACAGAATTCTCTGTCCAGAGCCGGGATCAAACATGCAACCTTCTGATTGCTGGATAGTCCGTTCTACTTCCTGAGCTACTGCTGCCCCCACAAGTAAAATGTACACATTTAAAGAGCAAGTCACCCCCAAAACTACTTTATTTTGCTGATAAACTGTATAAACTAGTTTCTAATCATGCTGAAGACACGTGTAGTCAATAATTTGGAACTTTAGTGCATCTTAGTTAAAGTTTAAATATTCTGCCTTAAACTTTCAGTGGTGCGCCGTCTTCGGGTAAAAACTCTGCACTGCATTTAAATTTAAATCTGCGATCGCTATTGGCCAAGAGGTACACTATGACGTTAGCTGGTACATTATGATGTCACATTGTTGTTGTGAGCCTGTGTGTGTGTTTGTTAGCGGCTCCGTCCTCTCGGTCTGCCAGGCAACAGCATTTGTTGCGTTTTTCAAACAGGAAGTAGTAGTGGAGCAAGACTCTGGTAGGGGGTGACTTGCCCTTTAAAACCAATAAAAACTAGGACAACTCATAAAAATGAAAGAAATAGATTCCAAGTATTTGAAAATTAAAGTGTGGTATAAAGTAAATCTAGGTCATGTTTGCAGAGGCAAACATTTTGCCCCACAATTTCTTTCCCCTTCTTCTTTCCCTGTACTGTTTGCTGAAACATCCCACTACACGCTTGAAAATTATTTAAATCATCTCAACAAAGAACACTCTAGAATTAATATATGATAAATTACCCAAATATATTTAAAAAAACACATTTAGAAAAATGGGCTCACTTAAGATGTAAAAACCTGTCAGACTAATAAAATCTAAAGTTTGGCGTCTAATCAGACATGTTGGATATAATATAATCGTACGAGTCTTTGGCTCTTCCATTTGTTATCTAGCTTCACAACAGTAGGGATGCACCGATGGATCGGCATTTGATCGTAATCGGCCGATAGCGCCCCTATCGGTTTTGATCGGAGTTTTCAAAATAGATCAAAGCAGACCGATTGTAGGGTTGTCACGGTAACCAGTGTAGCGGTAAACCCCGGTAAAAAAAAAGTTGACAATAATAATAACCGTCTTGTTTTTAAAAAAACTATATTATCTTGGTGGGTTTGCCGTGGCTGCGGTGTAGGCGCGATGACCCTTACCAGCCACCGTATCATCTGCTGAAGTTGCGCGCTTTGTTGTTTACAACCAAAACTTTCTTGAAGCTAAAGCTGAAATGATGGCCAAAGGAGGAGACGGCAGCGCTCAGGAGGACATTTATTATCCCTCAAAGAAGACAAAGTGGGAAGTACGGGCATATTTTAGATATTTGAAGAATGCCGAGGGACAGCTGATAGAAGACGGCTATCCTGTTTGCAGCACGTGCAGAAAAAGTGTCTGTGAAAGGCAGCAACGCTTCAAATCTCATGACACATCTGCGTGACCATCACCCACAACTCTACAGTCAACGCAAGGCAAGCTAACGTTAGCGTTTTAGCTAAAATGCGTGATCCGAGGATTTGGGTTGAGGGAGAATGCAACGAATCGCTATATAAAGCAGCCGCAGCGCCGCTACCTGCATATAAACCGTGTCGCGGACACCCCCATGTTGAAATGACGCTATGCATTACGGGGCTCCCAGGGGCAGATAAGAGTTGGTCTCTCTCCGAGAATAATTATGAATTTAACAATGATTACTGCCTGATGACATTTTCCCACATCTGCAAAGCTCACTGGAAGGACACAAACCGAGGACGATATTTTCCTGATATAGGGTTTATTACTCAAGTAAGGGTAAAAAAGTATCTGAGTAGAAGGCTACTTGAGTACTGAGTATCATCTGATCTAATATTTTTAAAATGATGACATCAAACAGACATAAAATAAGAAGTTATGGGCAAATATTGGTATTTTAAAGACTAAAGGGGGAAAATGTAAACAAATAAACAACATAATTACAAAATAACACATTTTAGGCAAAATTTAGACACAAACTGAGGACAATATTTCTTGACATACAGGGTTTATTTAATTGTGTGAAAATGTAGCACGTTTAAAAAAAATACCACGATAATACCGAAAATCGTGGTAATTTTGGTCACAATAACCGTGAGGTTAAATTTTCACAACGTGACAACCCTAATACACACCATTTTAGATTAGGTTACATTTCCTTTATTCCCAGATTATGTAGTTTGTAGCACTCATTATAATGTTGTAGAAAATTTCTGGCCAATCCACGTGATCGGTATTGGTATCGGTGATCAGCATTCTTTGATATCGGTATCTGTGATCGGCAGCAAAAAACCTGATCGGTGCATCCCTACACAACAGCGCTGCAGACAAACACACTCGGCTGTCCCCTCACTAACGACTCACTGAACACAGAAACCCTGAGCTGCTGCTGTCACCAGTCCTTTATCAGAACTTCCTTCAAACCTACTAGTCGTGTTAGGCAAACACTTTTAAAACAAGATTTTCCAACTAAGTGCACATTTGCGGCTAAATGTCAGTTCAGTCATAATGAAGTGTGCAAGTGTTTTGGCAATCAGATATTCCTAATTAGAAAATTAAGAAAATAGTTTTTTTTTTTATTTAAAAATCTCTTGTGTATTGTGTTTTATTTCATGATCAGTTGTGCAAATGAGTAGGTCTTATTCTCAATGAATACACGGAAGAGATCCATATCAATTCTAGTTTTGCACCATAAGTAGCGCATGCATGCACATTTTAGCTTAGAGAATGACACAAATATTAATCATCACGAAGTATGCTGTGATGGCACAAACTCCAGAATGAGTGATCAGACGAGTTTACTGGAACTTGTTAAATCTATATTTGGCATAAAAATTAATTTTAATGTCTTGTTCACTGAGAAAACTTGTAATTATGGAAATAAATAAAATAAAATGGGTCATTCTGAGTTGCATATGCATGCTGATCATGAATGTTTTCTTTAAATCCGATTGCCTGCGTTAGCCGCAGAAAGGAAATAGACAGGAAAACAGTTGGGTCAGGAGAAGCCAGTCTCTTCTACGTCCCAGGAAAATAAGTATTTGTGGCTCTGCCCACCTTGGCTCAGGTCTGCTCATGGGAAGGAGAGAGCAGACAGCGTCTTGGCTAGTAGAAGCTAACCATTAGCAATCCCACAAGATGGCAGATCATGTTCAGACTTGAGCTATTTGTGGAGATAAAACATCAATGTTGCATTTTTATCCAAGAAAAAAGAGCAAAGTATGTGGAAGCGTTGTTTTGTTATTGGCCAGTCAGAGGTGACACATTTACACATCATGAATATTAATGGTAAATGGCCTGTATTTGGTATAGTGCCTTCTAGAGTCGTGGAGAGCTTTTCCCCCCAGATTAAATGACCTATTTGTTAGGGATGTGAATCTTAGAGCAACTCAAGATTTGATTTGATTCCGATTCTCGGGGTGCAGATTCGATTCAGAATCGATTCTCAATTTAAATCGATTCACAATCAGTGCTAACAAAGCGTGTCAGCTCCAGGATGAACTCCTTTGTTGTACAAGTTAGTTAAAGAAGCTATGGGACATTTTTATTTGACTTTAAACTGGTCATGCTCCAAAAAAGCAGATTTACAAGGTAAAATTAAGTGATTCTAAAACTGTAAACAGAAACAATCTTTTGACCAAAAGGTAACATTTATTTTTGCTTACCTTGTAAAATATAACAAAGCTGTAATATGGTCAAATACTTTTCAAGTATGTGTAGAAACAAGTTACATGAGTAATCCTGAGTACTCATTTATCAACTTAGAAAATAAATATGAGAATATCTCAAATTTCTGAGTATGGAAAAAATGACATTCAAGTGCCCTCTTATCAGCAGATTCAAACATAAATCATCTCAATTTATGTGACCACAGAAGTAAACGGAGTACTGACCCTCCTAACGAAGATCAACAAAGTGCATCTCAAACCTGTAACATGCCAAATATTTCAGTTCTTGGAATCGATTCTGAACATTTATAAATAAGAATCCCGATTCAGACTTGAATCGATTTTTTTTCAGCACCTCTACTATTTGTATCAGAGACCATAGAAATGTATTGATAAAACAAGTGAATGAGACCTTAAACCTTGTTTGTTTTCCTGCTATTGACTTCATTAATTTAATGATCTTTTACTGAATAAACCTTCTTTCATAAAAATACATCTTTTTTGCATATACAGCAGATTTTAGTGTTTTCGTACAGTTTTTAAATGATAATTGACCCACACTTGTATAGTGCCTCTCAGAGTAAGGACTCCAAAGTGCTTTACACTACAGTGTATCATTCATCCATTCACACACACACATTCACACACTGGTGATGATGAGCTACGATGTAGCTACAGCTGCCCTGGGGCGCACTGACGGAGGCGAGGCTGCCGAGCGCAGGCGCCACCGGTCCCTCCGACCACCACCAGCAGGCAACGTGGGTTAAGTGCCTTGCCCAAGGACACAACAGCAGAATTCTCTGTCCGGAGCGGGATCGAACCTGCAACTTTCCGATTACTGGACAACCCTGTTGAGCTACTGCAGCCCAAGTGTTTCAATCATCTTCTACTACCACACATAATCCTGCATCCATGCATGTAAACGTAGTTTGTAAAAGACCAACATTAAAAGCTTTTTGTCTTAGATTTTTAAAACTATTTAACACCTCTTTGTAAAATATTAACACAATTTCAGTGAACTTCTGTGGTTTGTGTATCTGCTGTATTTCTTTTGTCCACGCGGTAAGTCAACTCCCGTTTCACAGGAAGCTTTGTGAATGAATCTGAACCTCCTTTAGTTCATCTCAGTGAAGTCGTCAGGAGCTGGATGGTTGACAGGCAAGAACTGCTCCCTCTGGAGACTCAGATATAGTTTATTTAGTTATTTACTTTTCCTGCTTTACCATGATATACAAGAGCTCAGAGAAGCCAACACTCAGTCCATTCCTCTAAATCTATGTCTCATTTTTATATGGAAAGTGTTGTTTGTAGAACAATGATTTTTTTTCCTTCTTAAATGTCTGAAAATGTCAATTTCTCAAAATTCACAGCTGCCCAAACTCCATACTCCATATTGGTGGTAAAGAATTGACCAGGAAATATAAAGAAATCTGTTAACAGGCCATGTATGCCATTTAATTCCTTTTTTCTCCTCTGATATTCTCTATATATATTTCTATCTGTAGGAAGAGCACCAAGAGCAGATTTTAGGAATGCATGGTAATCCACATTTGTTCCTTTGTGACTTTAATGACTTGCCTGCTCTTGTGAGGATTCAGCAAAATGTGGTGCTCTAGCGATAAAGAACCATCAATAAATAAATGATCATAACGTAGGCTGCATGTTTATGTGCTTGTTGTTTGTTTTCTTTTTCAACTGTTGCTTTCGAGTTAATGAGTCGGTGCTTAGCACCAAGCTTTGATAGCTAAATGTGGGTCAGAGTAGAGGATTCACAACTCAGTGTGTTTTGCGTGGTTCCTTTTAGCTGACAGGTGAGGACTGTGAAGTGTCCTGAAGTTGCGTTTTGTGCCTTTTCTTCCAGAGATGCTCGTGTTGTGAAGGACATGACGACTGGCAAATCAAAAGGGTATGGATTTGTGTCCTTCTACAATAAACTGGTAAGACTCCAGTGCAAGAACACAGACGAAAGGTTGTGTGTTTTTCCTTTATTATTTAGCTAATAATACGGTCATAATAACCAAATTCTTGGTTCCGTTTATGTCAGGTTACATGTTGTTTTATAAACAACAATATTTGTTAGCTAAATATATTTGGGTGCAAACAGATGAAGGAAATTCAGAAAAGTAACCTTGTTCAATTTCTATTTATAGGATGCCGAGAATGCCATCGTTAACATGACGGGACAGTGGCTCGGAGGAAGGCAGATCAGGACTAACTGGGCAACACGTAAACCCCCGGCCCCCAAAAGTGTCCAGGACAGTGAGTATTGGCTTAGAAATTCCTGTTTCCTCTAGTGTTGTCACAGTGTGAAAATATAACATCACGGTTTTCGGTATTATCGCGGTATTTTTTTAAACGTGTTACATTTTCAGACAACTAAATAAACCCTGTATATCAGGAAAATATTGTCCTCAGTTTGTGTCTAAATTTAGCCTAAAATGTGTTATTTTGTAATTATGTTGTTTATTTGTTTACATTTTTCCCCTTTAGAGTTTAAAATACCAATATTTGCCCATAACTTATTTATTGTCTGTTTGATGTGATCATTTAAAAATATTAGATCAGATGATACTCAGTACTCAAGTAGCCTTCTAATCAGATACTTTTTTACCCTTACTTGAGTAATAAACCCTATATCAGGAAAATATCGTCCTCGGTTTGTGTCCTTCCAGTGAGCTTTGCAGATGTGGGAAAATGTCATCAGGCAGTAATCGTTGTTAAATTCATAATTATTAACGGAGAGAGACCAACTCTTATCTGCCCCTGGGAGCCCCGTAATGCATAGCGTCATTTCAACATGGCGGTGTCCGCGACACGGTTTATATGCAGGTAGCGGCGCTGCGGCTGCTTTATATAGCCACTCGTTGCGTTCTCCCTCAACCCAAATCCCCAGATCACGCATTTTAGCTAAAACGCTAACGTTAGCTTGCCTTGCGTTGACTGTAGAGTTTGGGTGATGGTCACGCAGATGTGTCATGAGATTTGAAGCGTTGCTGCCTTTCACAGACACTTTTTCTGCACGTGCTGCAAACAGGATAGCCGTCTTCTATCAGCTGTCCCTCGGCATTCTTCAAATATCCAAAAGATGCCCGTACTTCCCACTTTGTCTTCTTTGAGGGATAATAAATGTCCTGAGCGCTGCCGTCTCCTCCTTTGGCCATTATTTCAGCTTTAGCTTCAAGAAAGTTTTGGTTGTAAACAACAAAGTGTGTATGTGCCGCCGGCAACTTCAGCAGATGATACGGTGGCTGGTAAGGGTCACCGCGCCTACACCGCAGCCACGGTAAACCCACCGAGATAATATAGTTTTTTTTAAAAACAAGACGGTTATTATTATTGTCAACTTTTTTACCGGGGTTTACCGCTACACCGGTTACCGTGACAACCCAAGTTTCCACTTAATGAAAACATTTCTGGGAGGGAAATACGCTGACTCAGTCTTCTCAGCCGCTGTGTCTCCATACAAAATCAGCCCTCTAAGGACTTTGCTAAGACGTCAGAATACCGATTCTGCTGTGAGTGATGTCACTGATCAGCGCCAAAAGGCATCCAAAAACATTAATAACTTTAAAGAATGCATCCTCCTGGACTCCTCCCTGGTAAGGTTTTCCGGGCGCATCCAACCGTTTGGAGACCTAGAGTGACGCCGGGGACACACCGGCCGCGGAAGCGCCGCAAAGCGCCACGAAAAGGGGACCGCCTTCATTCGGCGCCCTTGTTAAGCTATTCTATAGACCACATGGGCCGCCGAAGTGCCGCGAATCGCCTCGCGCCGGCGCGCGCCAGCCCGCTCCGTGCAGCGCTCATTTCGGCGTCGGCTCTATTTTTTTCGCGAGCCGCGGGTGAATCGCGTCAACTCTGGCAGGAAGTCAAACCTAGACATAAGAGGCAGGCCGGTAAAGTTAACAAAATAAAGCATTTCAAAATAAAATTCCGCAATAGTCAAATGTGTTCGTAATCAGACACTGCAGAAAAACCACACGAACACGCACACACATCGAACTTGTGTGCGTGTGTGACCACGTGAAGGGGTGTGTGGTTTTGGGCGTCTTTTCACCGGAGCAAACAGGACAGAGAGGCAGAAAATCTGAGGCAAGCAGTTAAGATGGATGACTTTAAATTAATTATGGAAGTTGAGAAACACAAGGAGCTGTACGACCCCCGAAAAACACGGTTATTTACGTACCCATTACGGAAGAAACTGCTAGGATACAGCTGCAGAATTGGAGCGGGTTCCAAGAGCTTCAACTGGCAGAAACAACTCATACCATAGGTTCACACCAGGTTCTCACACACACACACACACACACACACACACTCAAACGTAGAGGAAAAGAGCTGAGAAAAGGCAGAGAGGAAATGGAGGACATCAAGTGTTTAAAAGAAAAACTACAGCTGAGTCGAGGCGCGCCTCGACTGGGGCGCGTCTGATCTGAACTGAGGAGCGGCGAGCAGCGGCCGAATTTCATGAGCGATTCGCTTCGCGGCGCTTCCGCGGCCGGTGTGTCCCCGGCGTGAGACACAGGACACGCTGGAGGGACTATTGGCTCATTTTGGGTCGACCCGCCCTCACGCGGCCAGGTTTTGTCCACATAGCCTTCCCAGAAACGCGGATTTCTCCAAGCATGTGGGCGAGGCAAAAGACGCATATAGAAGTCCTTAATTTGGTGAACAAAGGAGGCCATGAGCAGTAATGCTTTTGGAGACTCTGACATGAAGCACACAGCTTCCTACTCTCAGTGAGGAGCGGTGCTGCTGTTGTGGGCTCCTCTCACAGCAGTGCGTCCTCGCGCTCCTGTGGCTGGAGCAGCAGGTCCGAGCTTCAGTCAGAGAAGATGTTCACGCCACTGCATCCAGACCATGAATCATGCATGCGGGAAGCTGCCGCTGGCTGATTCTACTCGCCAGTCAGAGGCTCCCTCTAGTACAGGTGTATTCAAGTCCGGGCCTGAAGCTCCGGTATCCAGCACGTTTTAGTGGTTTCTCTGATTCAACACACTTGATTCACCTGTGCAGCAGCTCATCAGACTCTGCAGAAGCCTGTTAATCGCCTGCTGATTGAAATCAGGTGTTTTGAAACAGAGTTAAAACTAAAACGTGCTGGATACCGGACCTCCAGGCCCGGAATTGAATACCCTTGCTCCCTTGCTCTAGTAGGTAGGTGTGAAGTTCAGCTTGGTGTGTTAGGTCGGCTCGGCACCGAGCTGACCGCTCGGGTTCAGGTCCAAGAAAAAACCTGTTGGCTGAGCACGGAAAATGCAGATTAAGAAGTGATCCCGGATAAGCGGAGGAAAATGGACAGACTAATGTTTTAGTATTACGTAGGAATGTTCCGATCGTGTATTTTTTTTCTCCCGATCAGATTCCGAGTCACTTGATTTTAAGACTCTGCCGATACCGAGTCCTGATCCGATACTTAAGAATGCATTAAGAAAAAAGGAGAACACAGTAGAATTGTCCTTTTAAGTTTTTTTTAATCATTGATGCTAGGGCTGCAACAAACGATTATTTGGATAATCGATTAATCGGATGGGGTCTCGACACGATTAATCGATTAATCGGATTACATGGGGAAATTTTTAAAAACTGCTAGGGAAACGTTATTTCTCTCCTTCCTTCACTTTATTTAACACAACATTATTAGAAAACAGTTCAATAGCAGAAAAACAACATGCCATCACCTAAATTGTCTTATAAGGTGTATAGACAGAGACCCTAAGCTACATCTATCTGTGACCTAAAATGCTTGGTCCAAGTTAAACAGCTTAAGGGCAATTCTCATCTGTTTTGTTTGATCTCATCTGTTGACATTTATTTTAAATGTAATTAAACATAGGCTGTGAATTAATCAAAATTGATCACTATTTCCAAAAATGACTGAAAAAATACCAAATAAAACAAAAGTAAATGAATGCCATTCTCCTTGCGATGATGCCCTGGGCAACTGCCATAAAGTCACATCAAGAAATGCTGCTGATCATTCCAATGATCCCAAATAGACTCACATTAGGCCACATGAAAGCAACTGAACCAAAAATATATTAACCAGTATATAACTGCACTCTCACACAACACGCCTGCAGCAACAGTTAGGACTCCTCCCTCCCTTTTAAAAGCGTTTTTGCTTCCGAGGACATTGTGGTTGTAAAACCACATGCTAGTAGTCTGGCCCCGGTGTGATCAACCAGTTTCTGCGGGAATGTGACGGCGGAACCAGGGCCAAATTAACACTTTGTTGTACCCTGGGCAACAATATTCAAGGGCTCCATCATCACGACCCGAGGATCACCATAATGTGGTCACATACAGAATATTTTACTGTAATATGCAGTAAATATACTCAATACTTGAATGCCTGACAACACGTAACCCGCCCAGAGTAACCTTTGACCCACCTCGTGTGGACTGACCAATTAGGAGAGGGTCTTAACTTGAGGCCCTCTCTTCATTGGTCAGTCTGCATGAGACTGACTCTCAACTGACATTCGAAGTCATAGGCAGCAAAGCGTCTCTGTGCAGCGCAAAAGCCCGGGTGGACAGTTTGTTTAATGTAGGGTGACCATATTTCCATTTCCAAACAAGAGGACAGGGGATCTGTGCCTATGATGTCACACTATGGCAACACCACACAAACCATGTTGGGACCCATTTTTTGTAAGAACTAAATTAATATCAGATTCTGCCAATAAAAGGGCTCTAAAACAATTCATATGTAAATATTTTGCATATTTAATGCAAAATCTCATTTTTATGCTTTAGTGCTGCAACAAGGTTTTATTAATAATAAATTATTATACCTTTTGTTTTACTACAGCATCGGTAAGCTTCCTGTGCACAGATTATTAAGGATGCTTGTTTCAGCTGTGAGATTAGACGATAGGATCAATGATAAAATAAGTTGTCACACACTCCATGGAAACTTTCAGATAATCCACAAATAGTGGCTTTCAAATGGTTTTGTTACTTTTTGCAAGTTTAGAAAAGAAGCTGATGAGACAGCATGTCTGATAATTTAGTTTTTCATCTGATATATTAGAACATGTCAGTAATGTCTGAGGGGCTTTTATAAACACCATATAACTAACACTACTGGAGAGGGTATGAATTACACAGAGGCTTCTGGGGAGCCCAGTTATGGGGGGGGGGGGGGGGGGACATTTTGCCTTGGCCCCCAAAATGTCTTGAAACGGCCCTGGGTGTGTGACTGAGTTTTGAAGGTGATCTGAATTGTATCAGATGTATAACTATGACATGTGTATAACTTATTGTTTTTTACTTGTAAAAACGTGTAGTGGAGATAAATCTACCTACATTTTACTTTGTTTTCTTGTTTTTATTTAACTATTTTCCTGTCCTGTCTGTCTCTCATCTTCCTGCATCTCCTCATAATTCTCCAGAAAATCTGTTGCCTGGATTCTTACTTTTTCACCTCATCAGTTACTTTTGAGCAGATCAAAGAGATCTCCTGACCGCAAAGCGGAGAGCGCGTTTTCGATGCTGCGTGAGGTGAAATCACCACAGCACAGGTGATGAGCTCCGCAGCAGAGCGCTTCAGGCACAAATAAGACAGAAAATAGAGAACATGTGCAGACATGAACGATCGTGTGCTAATTATAGTGTTTTGGTTGCGCCACTTTGAGAATGGACCGTGCGCTGGAAGCAGCTGCCTGGATCGCTGTGCAACAATGCGGAACCGGTTCGCAGCAGCGCAAGTCTGCAGGCTCTCCCTCGCGCTGATCTGCGGCTCTCCCTCGCGCTGATCTGACTTGCTCTGGTCTGCGCGCAACGGTGGGCGGCGGGGGGGGGGGGGTCGGCGCTTTTGGAAGAGTTGTGCGACACAACGAATCGATGACGCAATTCGTTGCCAACGCTTTTAGTAATCGATTTTCATCGAATTCATCGATTCGTTGTTGCAGCCCTAATTGATGCATTTCTTTCCTTCTGTATGGCATTTCTTTAGTTGTTTTGCCATAAAACGTCACTTGTTTATGAATTACATTAATAAGAAACGTGTTAATATTAAGAATAAATGTAAGAAACGTGTTAATATTAAGAATAAATGTAAAAGTAGCCTCTTCGTTCGTGTTTTAAACCGTTTACTCCGTGTGCGGCTGTTTTCAGCTACAGGAATTGCATGGTACATGACGGTCAGCAGCAGGGTCTCTTCTTTCTACAAAACACCTGTAGAGCTGCTACATCTGTAAAGGTAGGAAGAGAAAGCAGATCATGCGCGACCCAAGGAGACTGCAGAACCCGACTTTGCGTCCACAGAGGCTCATCCAGTGTGATAAATATGCTGCTATCTTGGCATTTCTGATGTGCGTACACTAATGTATGTTTTAGTGTCGACTGCTCAGCTGCAATGAAATGAGCAGGGTCAGTTTTTTTAAGGTGGCGCATCAGTGTTGAACGCAGCACTACCAATTTGCACACATTACACATGTTTATTACTCTTTCTTTGCTGTTCGTTTAAAAAAAACATCCAAATTACAGATATTTTCTCTCTGAGGTGACAAGTATGCTCTGTGTTAGCTAACTGCTACATGTTATGGTGTGTAAAATCCCGGCCTACCTTAAATTGTGGGACTTATGGCGTTTCCTGTGAAACAAAGAAAACTGATGAAGATACTTGTAGAGAAATAGAGTGATGTAACGATCTAGAGTTGTATTTTAATATACTGTAAGTAGATCACTTGTTATAATCAGAAGAATAGGATGTTTTTATCATCAGGGAGTTCATTTAACACTCTGTATTGACCTTGAGACAAGAAAAGAGAGAGTTGGGATCGTTTAAGAATTTTATTATAAATTCTACAATCTATCAGGACTAACTCTGTGTTGTTTGGAAATGAATGTGATGTTCGATGTGTGTGTGTGTGTGTGTGTGTGTGTGTGTGTGTGTGTGTGTGGTTGGTTCAGACTCCTTAGGCTGACGTCATTGAATCTGGTAGTCTTTGATTGTTATGACTGATGTTGTTGGATTTAACTGAGCCGTTGTTTTTCCGTTAGAAAATCTCTTTCTCAGGATTAATTTAAAAAGGAATGTTATTTGTTTTATGTGGTTAAATTCCAATTTTTCCCACCCGATTTGCTGAAAATCTTGTGATTGGATCGGAGCATCTCTCCCTACTATTACATTTTTCATGATGTTCTGGGGACGCGTCAAAAAAGCGGAGGGAGTTTAAAAACAGCAGCTTCAGTGCCACCTATTTTATTCTCCTTCCATTCTGCTTTACCTTCAATTCAAGGTTATTTATAAAGCTCCAAATCACGACAAGAGTCGTCTCAAGGACCTTCACACAGTAAACATTCCAGTACAGGTCAGTTCATTAAGCCAATCAGTAGTTTCCTGTATAAGGAACCCAGCAGGTTGCATCGAGTCACTGACTAGTGTCAGAGTCTTCACAGCAATTCTTACTATTTTACAAATGCTGGTTGTTTGGCGATGTCTGCTGATGTAATTTCCTACTGAGTTACAACAATCAGCATGAGTAAACTACAAGTCTCATCCAGCGATTCTACTTTGTCTTTTCAGAGTATGTGCCCCAAGACAGGTACTCATTTGTCGTCGTCGTCATCTTCCTCCGCTTATCCGGGTCCGGGTCGCAGGGGCAGCATCCCAACTAGGGAGCTCCAGACCGTCCTCTTCCCGGCCACCTCCACCAGGTCCTCCGGCAGGACCCCTAGGTGTTCCCGGACCAGATTGGAGATGTAACCTCTCCAACGTGTCCTGGGTCGACCCGGGGGGGCTCCTGCCGGCAGGACATGCCCGAAACACCTCCCCAGGGAGGCGTCCAGGAGGCGTCCTGACCAGATACCCAAACCACCTCAACTGACTCCTTTCGATCCGGAGGAGCAGCGGTTCTACTCCGAGTCCCTCCCGAATGTCCGAGCTCCTCACCCTATCTCTAAGGCTGAGCCCGGCCACCCTACGGAGGAAACTCATTTCGGCCGCTTGTATCCGCGATCTCATTCTTTCGGTCATTACCCAAAGCTCATGACCATAGGTGAGGATTGGGACGTAGATCGACCGGTAAATCGAGAGCCTGGCTTTCTGGCTCAGCTCCCTCTTCACCACGACAGATCGGCTCAGCGTCCGCATCACTGCAGACGCCGAACCAATCCGCCTGTCGATCTCCCGATCCCTCCTACCCTCACTCGTGAACAAGACCCCGAGATACTCAAACTCCTCCACTTGAGGTAGGACCTCTCCCCCGACCCGGAGTTGGCAAGCCACCCTTTTCCGGTCGAGAACCATGGTCTCAGATTTGGAGGTGCTCATTTGGTTCATGAAATTGCCCAGAAAGGGGTCCTTTTGACCCGGCCCAGTGAAATGGAGACCCATAAATCCCATACAGTTGCACTGAAAGTACCTGTAAGTTCTGATGGTGGAAATGGGCCTCATGCAACCTTTAAAAGTAGCGCAGAGGTTATAAACAGGACAGAAACAGCCGTCTATCCCTGGTTCAGCTGAAGAAGGCTCAGTAGAGGGGCTCTTTCCTGCTCTGGGTCAGAATTATTCAAAGTGAAGTTGAAGCTTCTTGAGCAGGGGTGGGGAACCCTGGTCATCGAGCGCCGGTATTCAGTATGTTTTAGTAGTTTCCCTGCTCCAACACTCACTCAGTAGTTAAACCCCCTGTTAAGCAGCGCATCGAGCTCTGCAGAAGCATTTTAATAGCCTGCTGATTGAAGCAGGGAAACAACAAAAACATGAAATCCACATGTAAAAATCCACAAGGAGATTTGCACATGGTTGGAAAGTCTTTTCATCATCTGTTCAAATATTTGACATTCATACGCATGAGGATGTCTGACCTGACTGGAACTGTATCTCCTCAGTGTTCACAAATGTGCTGTTTATGGGTTTTTGTCTCAGATGGATCAAAGCAGCTGAAGTTTGATGATGTCGTGACCCAGTCCAGTCCCCAGAACTGTACCGTGTACTGTGGTGGGATCCAGTCAGGACTATCAGGCAAGTGTCACGTTGTCAGAATGCCATAGTTCCACGCTGTGGTCACGCTGCTGCAGTAGCAGTCTTAGGTTAACGTTTCTGCTTCAGCTGAGACCCAACCAGACTCATCCTTTCCTGTTTGTCTTTTTAGAGCATCTAATTCGACAAACTTTCTCACCATTTGGTCAAATAATGGAAGTCCGGGTTTTCCCAGAAAAGGGATATTCGTTCATCAGGTAGTGTCTTAGCAGCATTAGGCCTCCAGGTGTCAGCACAGACACACTGAAGTCGTTTACAGAACACTTATTTTCCTTCATACTTGTATTTTGGGATTTATCTGATGGAATTCTGATGTGTTGTTTTGAAGGTTTTCCTCCCATGACAGCGCTGCACACGCCATCGTTTCAGTGAACGGCACGGTCATCGAGGGGCAGGTGGTGAAGTGCTACTGGGGCAAAGAGTCTCCCGACCCAGCAAAGAACCCACATCAGGTTAAGAGAAGACTTTCTGTGGAACACAAGTTAAGTAAAAGTATGACGCTTTTGCATGTTTATGCTCTTTGCTCAGGTTGACTACAGCCCATGGAGGCAGTGGAACCAGGTCTACGGGAGCCCACAGCAGCCGTACGTCACCAACGGGTGGCAAGTTCCTTCTTACAACATGTACGGACAAACGTGGAACCAGCAGGGATTTGGAGCGGAGTGAGTTTGGCTCTGGGGAGTGAAATTCTTCACACTTAATTCTACCGTACAGCTCAAAATAACCAAGTATCTGCATTTTTTTTTTTTTTTTTTTTTTTTTTTTTTTTTTACAGGCAGTCACAGTCACCAGCTTGGATCGGTGGCCCCGGATCTGCACCAGCAACCCCCGATACGGTCATGTCCAACTTCAACATGAGTGGCTATCAGATGCAGTGAGACAGGCGGCTCTAGCCGAAGCGTATCACCAAGGGAGTTTGGTACCGTTTGACCTGGACAGCCCGGAGAGATCCCAGGAATCAGGAAACAGGTGGTCCCTAAACAAGTAGTTAAATGTTTAATAAATCACCCTCCTTTAGATTCACAATTCCTTTGCATTGGTTTGTTAATACCTCACAATATAGAAAAGAGGTCTTGGACTTCGGAACGAAAGCCAAAGCAGTTGTCTTTTTGTTTAAGAAGAAAAAACTGGTGGTTTTTATCGTTTGCTGCCTGACTAAAACGTATATCTAGCTTATAGTTTTGTTTCGTACAATAAGAAACAAGTCACACTAAAAAAAAGGCCAAATGTTTGTGGGGGTAAAAGAAAAGAAATGCACAAAGTTAATCAGAGCTGAAAGCCATCATGTCTCCTGCTTTTCACCGGATTCAGATGTGGACACGACTTCCTGGAAACGTCACGGCATCTTATAAAACTACAGCAATATTCATTTAGCAGCTTTTGTTGTTTTTTTTAATAAGTTTTTGAATATTCACTCATCTTGCCTGTTCCCCAACCGCACACACCTCTGCCTACACATCTGTCTGGATCAGATCTGAGACATTTGAGTGTCAACGCGCTGGAACAGGAGTTTACTTTTTAAATTCACACAAAAAGATTATTTGTATAAACAACTGTGGCTTTAAGTGGGACTTGAGCGGGACGTAGAACCTCCAGAATACAATTTTTTTGTACAAAGTTTATCTTCAAGGCTCAAAAACAAAAAAATAAAATGTTATTGCTGTGATATGCATGTCATTTAGGGTTTTTCTAGAGTTTAATTTACATAATCTGAGTAAAGAGGACATCCTTAGCCTCGTGGTTGGGTGGGGTTTAAACACCGGCCCCTAGTGCCCTCCAAACTGTCTATGGGCAAGGCACTGTTCCCCCGACTGGCGTTAATATGCTTATCTGTGTATGAGTACAAATAACCTCTGTATTCAGAATGAAAATATGTAACAGAAGCCCCCATATGAGTGTGTGTGTGTGTGTGTGAGAACGAGAGCTGCGTGAATGAAGAACCAAGAGAACATTGTCGGTTCTGTAAAATCCTTTGGTTTATGATCCTGTATCCTAAAGGAAAGACATCTCAACCCTGGTCGTTCGAGGTTTCTCCGCTCCAACATACCCGATTTCAGTCGGCAGGTGATGAGATAGTTGAATCAGGTGTGTTGGAGCAGAGAAGCCTTTGAGGACGTGGGTTGAGCACCCCTGATTAAAGGGATAATGCAGATCTTTAAAAGTGAGTTTCTGTAGAAAGATTATGAAGCGGTTGCTCTTTTATCGACTAGAGATGACTGATGTGGGTGTTTCTACTGCAGACGCCGATATGTAGAGGTCGTAGTTAGCCTTTTGTTGGTTGAGCTGCTATTCATGGCCAACATCTAAAGTTGTCCGGCCTTATTTGCTTGTTGAAATGTCCTGAACAACAGCAGCTGATGCACAACATTTCTGAGCCTGTATTCGTTTTTTAAACTCTGAATTTAACCAATTCTTTAATCTTAATTTTATACACTGCTCAGTGTTAAATAAAAAATCTAGCTGAAAAGTATCAAACAAAATGTAAAAGCTAACTAAATAAATATATTGTTAAAGACGCAATAGCACCAATATCTAAACTGCATTAAATCTCTTTGTATTTTACTACTAATTCTTCATATCCCCATGTAAACTGTAAGTGAAACCTTTTAATGTTCCCGACGTAGCAGCAGCACCATAGCTACAGACCCTCATCTCTGAGATGGATTGTCTTCCTGTGTCTGACTTTAAATCACCTTTAAAGAGAAATAGCCCTTGAATCTAAAATAACATGTTTTACCTGTTCATGCAAAGGCTTTTTATTTTTTTACACTATCAAAAAATCTTCACTCTGCCTTTAAAGCGACAATGTGTAATTTTGACCTTTCATCTCTGGAAATATCCATTAAAATGTTGAAAATGAATAAAATGACCAGTTGTTGAAAAATATTGGTGGCTTCGTAAACCTATAACCATAAAAATCAGGTCTAAAATACACAGGGGTGGGTCTAAGTCACTGAGTGACGCCATCTTTGATGCTGTATTTCCTTCTACTGGAGCCCGTTAGGACAAAACACATTTACTGATTCGTAACAAGCGGTTACAAAACTTTCACCACTCATAAACGTTGTTTTACATGTTTTCCTATTCGCTCGTTTCCAGTGATGAAAAGGAATTTTATGTGCTTGTCATTTGGCTGGAGGTGGCGGTCCCAGGGATAACTCTAACCAGGGATAGCCCTAACCTCAAAAAGAAAAACACCTTTTGAAGTCATGGACACCAAAAGGCATCCGGACCTAGAAAACGGCGACTGGTGCTGAGCACTGTCTCGTTTCCTCTGGCATTGCGGGTTTCTGGTTCTGGCATAAGAGTCTCAGGGAAGATACCCAAGGTGACGGGGTTTGCGTTCCAAACCTAGCTTGTTCTGTAGATTTGTTATAACAGCTTTAATTCATATTATGTGATAATTCTTTCAGAATTATAAAATTATGATTGGAAGTATCAGATTGTCTGAAATTTTTTTCTGTAAAAAACTAGAATTCTTTGTAAACAACCCATGCGGTACAGCGTAAAGACTTAAGAGACAATACCTTTTGTATTTTTGAGCTGAGGAGATTTTGTAACTGGCCCTGTTGGGACTAGCTGTTAAAGAGCAAGTCACCCCTAACAAGAAGCGTACTTCACTCCCACTTCATGTTTGAAAAATGCAACAAATGCTGTTGCCTAGCAGACTGAGAGGGTGGAGCCACTAACAAATATACACACACTCATGAAATTGTGACATCATAATGTACCAGTTTACATCATAAAATACCTCTTAGCCAATAGCGGTGGCAGATTTAAATTCAAATGCAGTGCAGAGTTTTTACCTGACAACGGCACAACACTGACAGTTTCAGGCAGAAAATTTAAATTTTAACTAAAATGCACTAAAGTGCAAAACTATTGACTACTTGTGTCTGCAGCACGATTAGACACACATTTATATAGTTTATCAGAAAAAAATAGTTGATTTGGGGGTGACTTGCTCTTTAACTTCTTAATCCCGCCAGAATTAATCTCTTTTTCTCCAAACTGTGGCCGTTCAGAGAGCAATTGTTTATAACCTTTCTACAAAACCTCACTTCAACAATCTGAACAACCAACCTGTTGAATCCCAAAACCTGTTTGAGGTAACAACATGTTTTCTATTTTACTTTATTTTAGCTATTCTGGGTTTTGGTTTCCCAAAAGGAATTTTGGATCCTGCATGTTTTCCTCCTCTTCGCTGAATTTAGCCAATGGGTTTGTTTGATAGAAGGTTTTATTGCTAAAATGAACTTACTGTTATTGTTTGTTTTAAGTTGAAAACATTGATAAAATATTTCTTAATTATGGCATTGGTTTGGTAACCGGCAGACGTCTCTTTTTCTTTAGTTCATTTAGAATTTTCTTGCATCCCAGGAAAGTTGTAAAATAAACTGGGATATGAGATTTGGGCTATACTTCTTGGGTCCTGAAGGCTCTTTATCTTTTTGGGAAAATTCAAGGAATAAAATGTGTTTTCTAGAGTGTAAATATAAAGCTTGACCTGGAACCTCCATAAAAGCCTAAAAATGTACATACATTAGGTAGAATGTTAGAAAATTAAATGTCATCATTTAATTTCAGCATTTTAAGTTATAAACAAGCCTTAACACTCTTTCTTGGGGGTAAATACAAAGGTATTTGAAAAAGCTCAATTTTTAATTTTAAATCTTAAGAGAATTTCTCCTTTTTTGTACCGTTTTCTTTGTGTAGCAGGAACTCGCCTGAGCTGCACACTTCTGTTGCTTAAGGTGTTGAATGTAAAGGCAACTTCAATTTATGTCCAATGTAACAACAGAAGTAATGTTTAATTATAATTATTGTCAGAATTTTGCATTTGATGGAGGAAAAGAAAAACTCAAGTCACTTCAAATAAACATTTGTATTTCATGGTTCAGTATTTTTATTTGGTAGCGATAAATGCTGCTCTATGCAAGAGTTTCAACAGCAAAGCCTACACTTAATGTACAGCAGTTTTATGGAACATGACACAATAAATAACTTCTTTAGCATTTCTGTAAATGAAATTGCTTCATTCAAACGCTGTAAATCTTGTAATGTTTAACCCAAAATAACATCACCCCAGTTTGCCTTCTTCATTCAGGATAAATGATGTAAGAATTCACCACGAACTCTTTAACTATTAACCCTCCCACTGTCTTCATGGGTGACCCCACAAAGACAGCACGTGGCAGGGGTGAGGTGGTGCTCACTCCTCACCCCTGCCACGTGGATCTCGAGGGATAAACCATCAATCCTGCTCAATGGTCAACTGTCTTTGCGGGGTCACCCATGAAGACAGTGGGAGGGTTAAGCTCTTTGACAAAAAGACACAATGTGGTAGACCTTATGACTTCCTGTTCACTCCGGGCTCAACTCAACTTTTGGAACCAGCCCTTAAGGTTTCTCAGATCAGAACTGGGTCAGAGTTAACATTCAAACCACTCCCGTTTAGGTTTGATTGGGGAAAGATCGAAGGATCTGGTCTACAGTGAGCCCTCAGCGTGAAGCTTGGATGGGTACCGTCTCAGATGGGGCAGACTAGTACCGTAATTTCCGGACTATAGAGCGCACCTCAGTTTAAGCCACACCGGGCTAAAAGCCGCAGATATCTACTGAATTGAAAACGTAGTTTAACTGAACGTGACTGAACTGATCAGTATCAAACAAAACAGAAAAGTTATTGATTAGTTTATTCATCGTCCTCCTGCGCACTGAAACCACTGAAGTCATCTTCTTCAGTGTCGCAGTTGAACAGCCTCAGAAGAGCTTCGTCACACACCTTTTCTGTGGCGATGTCAGTGTCGCTCTCCGTGTTGCTGTCATCATCCCGGGGAGAAGCTGGGAAAACAAGCAGCGCCGTTTTACTGTGAAAAAAATCCTCCTGGGCGCTTTCCGTAGCGCTCCTTTAACCATTCCTTCATTAGACTTTCCAGCATCCATCTTTTCTGGTTGACTAAAGCCGCACCTCGTTATAAGCCGCATGGTTCAAAGCGTGGGAAAAAGTAGCGGCTTATAGTCCGGAAAATACGGTAGATGCAGAAGGTCACTGATGTTGCGCTGTGCTATGAGGTTCACCAATCAGCTCTCCGTGCCACCAGGTCCAAGCTAGCCTAGTGAATTAGACCAAATTCTGGCTTTGCAAAGTTTGGTCTAGGACTGCTCCATTGGAACCTCTGTCGCCCCTAGCAGCATTCTGGCTGGCCAATCACAGCTCTCTATAGGGATGATTGGTCCACAGTTGTGGTTCAATCACAGCTCTTTATTCGCTTTGTGGGCCAATCAGGGTTCTCTATTCGTTTGGTGGGCGGGATGATGCAACAAAATGGAACAAGATGGCAACAGCTAGTTTGAAGCCGCTTTACATCTATTTTAGACTATTTGAACTTGGGCTTTATTAGAATCAGGAGCAGATAGATGTATTTAAATTCTTTTATTTTTTTTAAAGGATGTATTTTCACCTCCCAATTGCAGACTGCCACGTTTACCGACATCCGTTGCGGTGAGTACCTCACGTTCATTGTCCAGTAGCATGCGGCGATCATTTGAAAGACAACGGCTCTTGACCGAGAGCCGTCAATGGAGCATTGCCAGACTAAATAATATATTAGTTTAGTCTGGCTTGCCAGGCTAGGTCCAAGCACCAATCCGGTAAACTCATCGTCTGGCTGATCGTGTACAGTCGTGTACTGGTGTACAATCTAACAATCCTCAGGGCCAAAATAGAATACCAGCATGGGTGTTTATTCTACAAAACAGGCCTGGTAGCACTTTGGAGGGTGGGGAAACTCTCAGCACTTCTGATTGGCTGAGTATCCTCAGAATTCCCAACAAATATCCATAAAATGTTCATATTACAAAACCGAGGCAAGGCTGAACCATGTAAGTCAGATGCCAGTTCGAAGCTGGTATCCATTACTAGTGGAGGCGCCTTGGAATTGGGCCAAACAAAGTTGCGCCACACTGAGTAGATACAGGTGGGAAATGGAAACACAACAAACCAGGGCTGAAGAAAATGTTGGTCTTGTATAAACAATACCAGGACAAATGATGGGAATGTTGCTTGAAGGTGACCAGAACGTTTAGAGCAACCTCGCGGACCGACTACCACGCCGCTCGTGATGCCATCTGATGCACCTCGCTTATTAAATCATTTACATAATCATTGCTGAACTTCACGTGCCAAATTACTCTCAAATCAGTGTCAGTGAGTGTATTCTGAAGGTAGATGAGCTGATGTAAAATTAACATCCATCAGAATGAAGTGACTAAAACAAGTGCATCACATAATATTAGATTATTACATTGCTTCTTATAACTACTCTTTAAATATAGTTGTCTTCAACTCTAGTCAGTTGTGCGTTCAGACTCCTAATAAGCAGATCATTAGATTTTACAGAACTTAATGCAAATGTTGCCCTTCTGTGGCTGGTTATCATTATAGTTACATACAGTCAGGTCCATAAATATTGGGACATCGACACAATGCTAACATTTTTGGCTCTATACACCACCTCAATGGATATCAAATGAAACAACAAGATGTGCTTTAACTGCAGACTGTCAGCTTTTATTTGACGGTATTTACATCCAAATCAGGTGAGCGGTGTAGGAATTACAACAGTTTGCATATGTGCCTCCCACTTGTTAAGGGACCAAAAGTAACGGTACAATTGGCTTCTCAGCGGTTCCATGGCCAGGTGTGTGTTATTCCCTCATTATCCCAATTACACTGAGCAGATAAAAGGTCCAGAGTTCATTTCAAGTGTGCTATTTGCATCTGGAATATGTTGCTGTCAACTGTCAAGATGAGATCCAAAGAGCTGTCACTATCAGTGAAGCAAGCCATCATTAGGCTGAAAAAAACAAAAGAAACCTATCAGAGAGATAGCAAAAACATTAGGCGTGGCCAAAACAACAGTTTGGAACATTCTCAAAAAGAAGGAACGCACCGGTGAGCTCGGCAACACCAAAAGACCCGGAAGACCACGGAAAACAACTGTGGTGGATGACCGAAGAATCGAAGAAAACACCCTTCACAACAGTTGGCCAGGTCAAGAACATCAATCGGCTCTATGTCCATACTCCAGGAGGTAGGTGTATCTGTGTCAAAGTCAACAATCAAGTGTGAATACAGAGGGTTCACCACAAGATGTAAACCATTGGTGAGCCCCAACAACAGGAAGGCCAGATTAGAGTTTGCCAAACAACATCTAAAGAAGCCTTCACAGTTCTGGAACAACATCCTACGGACAGATGAGACCAAGATCAACTTGTACCAGAGTGATGGGAATAGAAGTGTATGGAGATGGAAAGGAACTGCTCATGATCCTAAGCATACCACCTCATCAGTGAAGCATGGTGCTGGAAGTGTCATGGCGTGGGCATGTATGGCTGCCAGTGGAACTGGTTCTCTTGTATTTATTGATGATGTGACTGCTGACAAAAGCAGCACGATGAATTCTGGTGTTTCGGCAACATTATCTGCTCATATTCAGCCAAATGCCTCAGAACTCATTGGACGGCGCTTCACAGTGCAGACGGACAATGACCCAAAGCATACTGCAAAAGCAACCAAAGAGTTTTGAAGGGAAAGAAGTGGACTGTTTTGCAATGGCCAAGTCAATCACCTGACCTGAATCCGATTGAGCATGCATTTCACTTGCTGAAGACAAAACTGAAGGGAAAATGCCCCAGCAACAAGCAGGAACTGAAGACTGTTGCAGTAGAGGCCTGGCAGAGCATCACCAGCGATGAAACCCAACGTCTGGTGGTGTCTATGTGTTCCAGACTTCAGGCTGTAATTGATGCAAAGGATTTGCAACCAAGTATTGAAATGTATACGTTTGATTTATGGTTCTTATTCTGTCCCATTACTTTTGGTCCCTTAACAAGTGGGAGGCACAAATACAAACTGTTGTAATTCCTACACCGTTCACCTGATTTGGATGTAAATACCCTCAAATAAAAGCTGACAGTCTGCAGTTAAAGCACATCTTGTTCGTTTCATTTGATATCCATTGTGGTGGTGTATAGGACCAACAATGTTAGCATTGTGCCGATGTCTCAATATTCATGGGCCTGACTGTAAATGTGGGGTTCTGTCTCTGAAAAGACCATATAGAGTGAAAATTAAACGATCCAAGGTAATCCGCGGTGTGTTTGATGCTGATCACATATGAGGGTCGAATTTGGAGTTGGCGAGGACCGCAGGTTTTCTTGATGACCTTTCAGCTGTTGTTCCTCTCTCAGCACGATCCACACCATCAGAAGGAGCTTTATCACTCTGGAAAAAGGTGATTGGAAATTAATCGTGTAGTAATAAATGTTACCATTTTCACAAAGTATGGCGTGTTTTAAAGATGTTTCTAATAAACTATTTGCAATAAAATGTTTTGCATATTTTTATTTTGTACGAACAAATTTAATTGTGATAATCTTTTGATGCACACAAGAAAAGGGGGCACTAATTGTAAAACATGAAAATTTTTTATCTAGATTTTTTATAAATTACAATTTGTTATAATCTTTAAATGCAATTTCAGATTATGTTAACTGTGATATGAATTAAATCTAAATACATAATCTTACTTTTAAATACTGAATTTTGAATATAAATGTAATGGTTTTTAATTAATTACGTAGCTAACGTGTTAAATTGCTGCAAATTTGAAGCACCCTACCAAAATAAAAGCATCTAACAACAGAGAGTCCTTTGATGGTGTAAGTCTTTTTAACCACGAAGCATTCTTAAGCACTCCTGTCTGGGATGTCCTTTCACATTGATAAGTTAAACAATAAATTTTAAAGGAACTCTTAAAATTTTATATAGGCTATTGCTTGACTCTGATTTTATTTTGATATGCTACATTTTTAGCAGTCTGAAATAACTTGTTAGCTAAATATTTAGTTTGCAACCACAGCATTTTTGTTAAGATTTCAACATTTAGATGTAACTGAGTATTTGATTTAAAATACTTAATTTACCCTTATATATTTAGATTGATGCTTTTAGGCCTATGTATAAAAATTATAACTTAAATAATTAGGTTTGACATTATTTAGATTTGTTTCAAATAATTAGTTTTAACTTTGTAAATTTCATTCAACACATTTTGGCCATAGTAGGTACAGAAACTTTTTGGACCCCCAACAAATTTTCCCTCTTCGTTATATTGCAGCCATTTTCTAAAATCAATTAAATTCATCTTTTTCCTCATTAACGTACACACAGCACCCCATGTTGATGGAAAAACACAGAATTTTTTAAAATTTCTTCAGTTATTAATAAAGACAAACTGAAATATCTCACAGTCCTAAGTATTCAGACCCTTTGTTTTGACACTTGTGTGCTTTCTACTTCTTCTGATCATCCTTGAGATGGTCCTACACCTTCATTGGAGTCCAGCTGTGTGTGATTATACTGATTGGACTTGATTAGCAAAGCCACACGCCTGTCTATATAAGAGCTTACAGCTCACAATGCATGTCAGAGCAAATGACAATCATGAGGTCAAAGGAACTGCCTGAAGAACTCAGAAAGGCACAGATCTGGCCAAGGTTACAAAAACATCTCTGCTGCACTTAAAGTAAGAGCACAGTGGCCTCCATAATCCTTAAGTGGACGACGTTTGGGAGGACCAGAACCATTCCTTGAGCAGGCCATCTGGCCAAACTGAGCTACCAGGGGAGAAGAGCCTTGGTGAGAAAGGTATAGAAGAACCCAAAGATCACTGTGGCTGAGCTCCAGAGATGCAGTCAGGAGATGGAGAAAGTTGTAGAAAGTCAACCATCACTGCAGCCCTCTATCAGTCTGGGCTTTATGGTAGAGCGGCCTGTCAGAAGCCTCTCCTCAGTGCAAGACGCATGAAAGCCCCAATGGAGTTTGCTAAAAGATAGCTGAAGGACCCCGAGATGATGAGAAATAAGCTTCTCTGGTCTGAAGAGACCAAGATGGAACTTTTTGGCCTTCATTTTATGCAATATGTGTATTGAAAACCAGGCACTGTTCATCACTTGTCCAATAAAGTCCCTACAGTGAAGCATGGTGGTGGCAGCATCATACTGTGGGGATGTTTTTCAGCTGCAGGGACAGGACAACTGCTTGCAATTGAGGGAACAATGAATGCAGCCAAGTACAGAGATATCCTGGACAAGAACCTTCCCCAGAGCGCTCGGGACCTCAGGCTGGGCCGAAGGTTTACCTTCCAACATGACGATGACCCTAACCACACAGGAAAAATAACGAAGGAGTGGCTTCACGGCAACTCTGTGACTGTTCTTGAATGGCCCAGCCAGAGCTCTGACTTAAACCCAATTGAGCATCTCTGGAGAGACCTAAAAATGGCCGTCCACCAACGTTCACCATCCAACCTGACAGAACTGATCTGCATGGAGGAATGGCAGAAGATCGCCAAATCCAGGTGTAAGAAACTTGTTCCATTTTTACCAAGAAGACTCATGGCTGTATTAGCTCAAAAGGTGCTTCTGCTAAATACTGAACAAGGGGTCTGAATACTTAGGCAGGGAAGCTTTATTTGTATAGCACATTTCAAACACAAAGGCATTAAAAGTGCTTTACAGAAGCAAAAACAGCAAACACAGTAATTCAAAGAAATGTAGATTCATTTCTGATTCAAAAAACAGATAAAAAGCACAGCCAAAAGGGTGGCAGCACAAACATTTATTCAGGACTGGAGCTGGACAGGAATTAATAACTCTGCATATATTGCTAAAATGTTTGTTCTGTCAATATGAGGTGCTGTGTGTACATTAATGAGGAAAAAAATTGCATTACTTGATTTTAATAAATGGCTGCAACATAACAGTGAAAAATTGACGGGGCTCTAAATACTTTCTGTAACTACTGTATACTAATTTTTATTCCAAATATATACATAAAGTTATGTGTAGCTGTTTACATTTCATTTTGAATATTTCACTTCATATGTTCTGTTCTGATTCTGTTTAAAATATTTAGATTAAACTATGTTTAGATTTAGATCTGAATATTTAAATTAAACTTAAAGTATTTTGATTTTATTTAGATATTTAAATGTAACTAAATATTTAGATTTTGATCTAAATATTTAGATTTTGATCTAAATATTTAGATTTTGATCTAAATATTTATGAATAGAAGTCTGTGAGCCAATGAAAGTCATTTTTTGATCCAGTTTGATATGTGCCATGGATTTCACATATGACGTCTGTAAATTTTAAAGACACATTTTGGTACCAAGAAAACATTTATTCTGGACAGGTGGAAAAAGTTACTTCAGGTTTTGTATGAAAATATGTAGAGGACCCCAACTGCTCGTCACATGAAATGTCCGTGGCTGAGTTTGGCAAGCTTTGAATGAAAGGAGCAGCATTAAATATGGAGAAAATCACCATTAATCTGACCATGTGGGAAGTAGCAGCTACGCTGGAAAGAGATTGTGTTGCGGTGTCATATATAAGACTTCTCATTTGTAGTCATTTTATAAGCAAATATGAGACAGACAGTCAAAACACACCTAATTATTTAAATTAAGGGTAATTTTCTTACTCCACTCACACTTCTTGTTTGAAAAATGCAACAAATTCTGTTGCCTAGCACAGTGGTTCCCAACCTTTTTCCCAAGGGACCCTTTTTTTACCAGTAAAATTTTTGACGACCCCCTCCCATTCTCTCTTCCAGTACAAACAGTATTAAAAAATGATAAAATTGTTCAAGCACATTTTAATATGCTTTGATTTAATAGATAACAATAATAGTAGGCTCCAGTACAGAACAAAGTCATTAGCAAAACCAAACAGCATAATGTGCTTGACAGTTTGTATTACTTTTCTGAACACATTGTTTCTTGTAAACACTGATAAATCAATCATTCCTTTCAATAAACATTTGACACATAAAAAATACACTGAGCAAAATTTACTTAAATGTGTATATTACTGTTTATACTAGATTATTTACTGTAAAGGCTGTGATTAATCAACCAGTCCTATCTTGAATGAACTTTTGACACTTGAAATTAAAACAGTGAGCTGAGCAAAATGTTCTTAAAAGTGTGTTACTCTTTCTGTACTAATTATTTTCTGTCTTAATATCAGTAAACTTTTCACTCATGAAAAAATGTGAGCAAAATGTAGGCTATAAACAAGTAATAGATGAAGTTTTAACCCCTTAAAGTGGAGAGGTCCGGGCGACCCACTGAGAGGCTTTGGCGCCCCCTTGTGGTGGTCGGGACACCCAGGTTAGGAACCACTGGCCTAGCAGACCGAAAGGGCAGAGCCGCTAACAAATACACACACACAGGCTTACAACGACATTGTGACCTCATAATGTACCAGCTAACGTCATAGCGTTGGTCAATAGCGATGGCATATTAAATTTAAACGCAGTGCACAGTTTTTACCTGACAACGGCACTGACAGTTTTAGGCACAAATTTAAAATTTTAACTTAGATGCACTAAAGTGCAAAATTATTGTCTACACGTGTTTACGTTACGATTAGACTCTCATTTCTATAGTTAATCAGCAAAACGTGTTGATTTGGGGGTGACTTGCTCTTTAAGCAGATGTTAATATTACGCCGACTGGGAGGGGAGGAGACTTGGGCTCCCTAAAGCTTACACCTACGTTCTTACTGGTCACCGACGGTTTCTCTGTTGTTTCAGTTCCTTTAGTTTGCTCCTGCATTCCCAGTTTGTCCATGATCATCTCAATCCTAGATGTGACGACGGCTACAGAGTTTTCAATCTGAAGAACTTGTTTGGCCAGCCTTTTGGGGTGAGACAAAGGTAAACCGTTAGTTTGGTCTTGAATAAATCTCTTTTTTTTTCTTTAGAGATCTGCTTGTGTGAATGTGAAAACTTTTCTTACTTAAGGAACTGATCGTCATCCACAGAGGTTTGACTCTTTTGCTCGTTTGATGTGACCGGAGGCCTCTCTCTCAAATCTTTTTCGTAGTTTTTTCCAAGATTGTTAAGTTCAGCATTAAGAGCAACCTGATGACAACAAAACCAAAACCTTAATCATAAACAGCCTTTTTCCTTAATATGGATATATTTACAACCCCTCACATTTGTTTCTCTCTTATGAAAACAACCTTTTTTTCCTTCAGCTCCATTTTCATCCTTTCTTGTTCGTTTGCGTCTAGAATCTTGTTTCCATCATGGTCAAACTGTGAGAAGGCTGCAGATATTTCATGATCAGAGTGTCCCATCCTGCAAATGTATCAGTCTGATGAGAGATGCAGCTAATTATGAATTTATAGTTGTTGTCCACATCTCTGTGTGTGTGTGTGTGTGTGTGTGTGTGTCTGCTCTGTCTTCTCCATCCCCAGTGAGTCATGGAGGATGGCTGCTTTTGCTGAGCCAGGATCCTCTGGAGGTTTCTTCCTGTTAAAAGGGAGTTTTCCTCTCCACTGTCGCTGCATGCTTGCTTAGTATGAGGATTGCTGTAAAGTCACTGACACTAGTTAGTGACTTGATGCAATTTGCTGGGTTCCTTATGTAGGAAACATTATTTCTGATTGGCTTAATGAACTGACCTGTATTGGAATGTTTATTATGTGAAGGTCCTTGAGACGACTCTTGTTGTGATTTGGTGCGTTATAAATAAAACTGAATTGAAATTGAATTGAAGTGAAATTGAATTGAATTGAAATTGTCTCTTACTCTTTAAGAGTTTCTCTGAAGTCCTTGAATTCTATTTCTCCAGATCCAGACTCCAGAGCCTTCTGAACATCGCGTATTTTCTCGTTTTTAAGCTTCAGTTTCATAAAGGTCTTCATGTAGCCCTGTAAATTGAGCGTAAATCACGGTATTGTCTCTTGTAAAATAGCACTGATTACATGAACAGAACTGATCTCTACCTGTTTGAGGAATTCAGATATTTGAAGCTCATCCTCTTCAGAAGACAGTTCCTCCTTAACCTCTGAATAGGTGTCATTTATGATGGCCAGAAACATGTTCTATGGAAAACAAAAACAATACTCGTGAAAAAATCAAAGGGGATTTCCACCTAGAACCTTTCATCATCAGCGAGACAACTCACCAGCAGAACAAAGAAAACGAAGAACACAAAGGTTACGAAGTAGATGGGCCCCAGAATTCTGTTTGCGCTATCGATGGCATTAAAATCAAAGTCTCCAAGGATGATTCGGAACTGTGTGAAACTACAGAAAAATAAACTATGATTCTTCAGACAACTTGAACGCTTACTGAATGGCCTCAGTTTGCAGAAATAGATTTTAGATCTTTAGATTCTGTATTTTTAATATTAAATATTTTTGCTTTGGATCTTTTTTCCTACAGGCTGTTTTTATTGAAGAGACGATGTAGTTGTTACCGTTAATCTCTGGAAATATCCATCGAAATGTTGAAAATGAATGAAATGATGCCCAGTTTTTGAAAAATATCTGCGACTTCGTAACGTGACCATAAAAATTGGGTCTAAAATACACGGGAATGGGTCCAAGTCTCTGGGCGACGCCATCTTTGACGCCATGTTTCTGTCTATGGGAGCCCGTGAGGACAAAACACATTTACCGATTCATAAATGTTGTTTTACATGTTTCCCTTTTCGCTTGTTGCCACTGATAAGAGTCTGATGTGCTTGTCATTTTCCTGGAGGTTGCGCTCTCAGGGATTTTTGACCCTAATGACCATCCGATGGTAAAGTCTTACTCGAACACAAAAATACTGCTTGCTTGCAAATATTTAGGTATGTACAGCCCCCTGTCGCCAGGGAAACTACACACTTGGGGTGCATTGAGCAATCCAATTAGCTCTAGAACAGAGGTGTCATCCTAGCTCTGCAGGGCTGGTATCCAGCATGTTTTTGTTGTTTCCCTGCTTCCGTACACCTTATTTAATCAGCAGGTGATTAACAGGCTTTTGAAGCACTTAATGAGCAGGGTGATTTAAACACTGAATCAAGTGTGTTGGAACAGAGAAACAACTAAAACATGCTGGATACCGGCCCTCAATAACCAGGATTTTGGCAACCCCTGCTCTACAAATGGTCATTTATTAATTGCACATGTTGTCACATAGAGATAAAAGCAGTAGCTGTAAATAGTAAAAGGCAAATTTCAACCTGTTCAGCACATGAGTTTCTATGACATTCACTTAGCTTTTTGCTAAAAGGATTTCATAGGCTCTCTCTTTACTTATTTTAATTATTAATGGGCCATGATGAATGTATTGTATGCTGTTTTCTGTTGCGCTTTGAGATTGTTAGAATATAAAGTGCAATAAAAATAAAACTGATTATTACTATAGATCAAACCCTGAAAAGTTTGGGAACTAGTGGTATTTTCCAACGAGCGCCACAGCTTTGTGGTTCCTCGAGTTCCCTTATAAAAACTCCATTACACAGGAGTAACAAGCTAACAGCTAGTCAGGATGCGTCCAAGACCCAAGTGTGAAAACCAGCAGCAGCTGCAAGTCCAGGGGTCAAGTCCTGACACAATTTAAAGGCGTATATGAAATCCTCTGCGTAAATTGATACGAGACTTTAAAATTGCTTATATTTCTTCAAGTTAAGGCCATTCAAGGAGCGGGTATGTGTCACAGTCCAAGCCCCCAGGCCGGGCTCTCCCAGCTGACCGGCTTCTGTCTCGGACCACATTACCCAGCATGCCGGGGCCTGGGGGCTTGGACTCTGACAGTATGGTAGTAAACAAACTGATGTTTGTTACAGCTGACGTTGGTTTTTGACACCACTTACATGCAATTTACAAAAGTGCTGAACGTGTCAACCTGTGTTCCAAACAGTAAATATCCAAGTTGAGCGTAAGCGAAAAAAACAATAAAAAACATGATGGCGAATCCCAAAATGTCTTTGGCACATCGACCCAGTGTGGTGGACAGCTGCGACATGGTCTTGTTGAAACTGATGTACTTGAAAATCTACAAAAGGACAAAGAAAGTCAATTTGTGTGACGACACAAGACGACTGTGGAAGATGCGATTACCTTACCTTAATCCAGGCAAAGAACAAGTTCACTGCATTCATGTTGTTATACTGTGTTTGCCAGAATGCTAGAAATTCAAAATCGGCATAGATGTCTGGATTTTCCAGCAGTTTACCAAGCAAGTTGTTCACTTTGGCGGTTCGGAAAATATTGAAGATGATGGCGACGATGGCGAGCTGAAAAGAAAAAAACTTCTTTAGGAGGAAGATCAACAACCAGTGAAAAGATCAAGTTTAAATCTGGAACAGTGTTTATTATCTTACCAGAATAATTACGATATCCAGTATGTTCCAAATGCTTTTGAAGTAGGAGAATTTGTGTATCTGCAGCTCTAAGATCTCCTCCACAACATAGTAGAAGATGAATACACAGAAGACCAGTTCACAGCCAAGGATGAAGTAATCCCAGAGGGTGATGTAGCGAATCAGTTTGACTGTTCTGATCTGGTAGGACGTGAGCGCGCCACCGGTTGCTGGGAATTCAACCACCAACCTGAAGTGGGAATGCCAAATTTCGGTCAAGTATTTGTTGCATATCAACAGTTAAGCTGGCACCTTTGTTCTTGCTTCTCACGTGATGACGCAGAACAAGTTGATGTTGGCGTTGTATGTGGAGAAGTCAATAAAGACAACTCTGGTTCCTCTGTCCAGCCACAGGTTGTCCATGAGTTCAGCCAGGATGTCGGCGCTCTCCTCCTTGGTCCGACTTAGATCTTGGTAATATCCCGCTCCGCTGTAGGTAGTCAGCAAGCCCCAGTAGGAGGAACCTTTGATCTGTTGCTCTGTGTGATACGTCCAACTGAAGGAGAACAAAAGAAAATGACCCCAGACCTTTTAATGGATTAGGTTTTATTAACAGGCTTACGCAGTGCCATTGATGAGACCAAAGCCAATGTCATCTTCCTTCTTCTCGTTGTAGACACCATAACATCCGGAGATCTCTTTCACAAAGTCTTGGGGGATGATGCAGGAGTTGTTCTTGATCTTGATCTGCCTCACTCTGGGAACACCTAGCAGCATGTTCTCGTAATAGATGAAAGATTGATTCCCGCTGTCGAGGGACTGGTCATTGTACCATTTGGTCCAGTAGAGACCATCCAGCAATGGACCTTGGGCAAACTGGCCACACAAAGACAATCGGTGAAGTTTCACAGTATTCAAATAATAAATAGTTTACATAAAATTGATTGGAAACCCACCGTCCAGAAGTCAGCCATGGTGCCAATGGACTGAAACGCAACCCCACTAGCACCGGGCGAATTCACAAACAGGTTCGTCATGGCTGTAGTGAAATAATAGGCGCTGGAACTGGTCATCCCGTATGTCACTGAAAGAACATCATCCCATTGTTAGAAGTTATCTTGGTTTGCTCAGGTGCAGCTCTAAACGCTGCTTCATTCAGGGGGACTGAGATAAGAGAACCGAAATAGGCAGGCACGCAACGCCGCACGTCAGCTTTGTCCGAGTCTCTGCTGCTATCACACGGATCCAGATTACGACATGTAGTTTGTTTATGAAAAAGAACACGCTGGTCTGATGCTAAAAGCCTCATCAGGCAATGTAAATCTAACCTTGACAAAGCAACAAAAGACGCTCTTATCTCTAAAAGCCAAAAGGGCAACACTCGTGTCCCTTTCAGTCCTAATGCATCAACTGGACAATGGCTTCTAGGTAGATGGGATGGGAGGGGCAACTGTGGTAAAAAACAACAAAACAAAGGAGAAAGTCGAGATGAACAGACGAGAGTGCCCTCAGATCCTGACAAATGGTTTCAGAAACCTCATCTGGCTAAAACCATAACCCTTCTTATTTCTGCTAAACTACAGAAATAAATGTCAGATTAAATTAAACAGACCGAGGGCTTCCAACAAACAAAATATAAAGGTGTGTGTGTGTGTGCGTGTGTGTGTGTGTGTGTGTGTGTGTGTGTGTGTGTTTTGAACACTCACAAAGACAAACATCCACCAGAAACACCACATAGACCAACAATTCCCGTAGAGTGGTTCGGATAAACGACTCCCTGCTGTTGGACGTGTTTTCGGTCCATGTGGTGCCCCACAACCCTAAAGACAATATTACTCATGAGTCTTTTAAATTATGAAACATCATTTTGACGACTTCAAACTTAACTGTAAAGAAAACCAAGTCCAGTTAAACAAAATCAAAATGTATTTTCCATATTGAACCAATGTGGCCCACAGTTTTTATTTAAAGCACAGATGC
The DNA here is from genome assembly GCF_043380555.1 of Nothobranchius furzeri. NCBI lineage: Eukaryota > Metazoa > Chordata > Actinopteri > Cyprinodontiformes > Nothobranchiidae > Nothobranchius > Nothobranchius furzeri. The sequence continues at coordinate 5,582,454 of NC_091752.1, forward strand.
TGTTTTAGAGTAAGCAAAATGTCATCCTACCTTTAATAAACGAGCAGCAGCCTCGTTTTTTCTTACTGAATGTTTGGTCAGAGGAGGAAGGTTCCTCTGGGATTAGGCCCCGGGCATCTAGTGTGTACATGCCATCCATGGAGCCCTGGAAGTGCGTCTGTGGGCTGTAGATGGTGCTGATTTCCCGGGGTATGGGTGGCGGGCTTCCACAGTAGCCGTGGTTTACCCAGGACCCGTTCCCCATGCTGTCCAGCTCCGACTCCACTATTCCAGTCAGGTGGCTCTCAGCTCGGTTGTTCAGACACTTCATGGTTCCTGTTTGAGCTGCTATTGAGGAGTGATTCTGAGCAGAGCTGGTGGCTTTTTGAATAACTGCTGAAGAGGTGCTTTTAAAGGGGGGATGACCTCAGCTATGTTGAGGGAGGAGCTGATTGGTTTATTTTTTTTTTTTTTTTTTGTCTGGACACTGAAACCTAGCAGGTAACATGTTGGTGTGTGGATAGACTAAGGCTTTAGAGTATTAATGTTCTACTGTGGATGCACATGTATTAGACAAATTTTAACTTATTTAACAAAAGGAAATAAAATCACCAATATGTTGTAAATTATTCGTCGTTAATGCAATGTCAGATTTTAGTTCCATATCTGTAAGTTTCTGATTTGTTGTCTAATTTTTTGCCAAATTTAATTTGCTATGGATGGCAGCTATTTTGAATCCACCTTATTCCACACATGAACCTGTTGTAGAAACACAGTCTCCACCTGGATTTAACTAAGCAAATAGGTACAAGCCTTCTACAGGATAATTACTGCATAGGCGATTATCGACTTGTTTAATCCCAACTGGTGCAATGAGTTGCTTCTCATTTCTTAAACAACCATGTGGAAAGTCACGTCTGGTGGAAAAAATGTTAGTCTGTGTGAGAGGGGTCAAATCGTTAGCATGCATCAAGCAGAGAAAACATCTAAGGAGATGCAGAAATGAGTAAAACTGGGTTAAGAACTGTCCAACGCTTTGTTAAAACTGGTCTGAGTCCAGATGGACCCTGGTCCAGCATGATGGCGCATCAGGGTAAGAAGAGAGGCAAATGAAGTGATGCACCCATCCTGCCTAGTGCCTATACTGTACAAGCCTGTGGGGGCAGGGCTATGATCTGGGCTTGCTGCAGTTGGTCAGGTCTAGGTTCAGCAACAGGATGAGGTCAGCTGACTACCTGAATATCCTGAATGACCAGGTTATTCCATCTTCCCTGATGGCACGGCCATATTCTATGATGACAATGCCAGGATTCATCGGGCTCAGATAGTGAGAGAGTGGTTCAGGGAGCATGAGACATCATTTTCACACGTGGGTTGGCCACCAGAGTCCTTAACCCCACTGAGAATCTTTAGGATGTGCTGGAGAAGGCTTTGTCCCGCGGTCAGACTCTACCTTCACCAATGCAAGATCTTGGTGGAACGTTAATGCCACACTGGATGGAAATAAATCTGGTGACGTTGCAGAAGCTTATCGAAACAACGCCACAGCGAATGTGAGTCGTAATCAAAGCTAAAGGTGGTCCAACTAAATATTGGTATCTGTGCACTTTTTTTGGCCTCTCTCTGGCATGGCAGCCATTCGTCTTCTCAAGGCACTCTCGTACTTCTCTGGGCTCTTGGGAGTCCAGCTAGGGAGACTCAGATCCAGAGTCTGCAGCCGGGTCTGCGGGTCTTCATGGTTTGGTTTACACCGAACAACAAAAAATACAAAAGATGGATTAAGGAAGCTAATAAGGAGACATGGACACACAACCATGAACAGAGACAATAAAGTCTACACGTTAGATCTCGCATGGGACTGTCATCGGCATAGAGAGCGCGGGCAGCAGAGCACGTGTCGCCCCTCGCGGATAAACAGAGATGGAAGTGACGCCGCCATTAGCGGCCAGCTCTGAAGAAGACCGCAGGAGTGGGCAAAAGTAATATGAAAAAAAGGTAAAGCAACTATTTCCTGTGTTTAAAAAAGAACCAAACAATGCAATCAGCAGCTGCTTTCATAAAATAACAGGGTGGATGACCAGGTGGCAGCTAAAGGCGGTCCAACTAAATATTAGACTGTGTGATCTTTTCCTTTGGTGGCGACTTCTTTTTGGCCGTGCAGCGTATGCTTCCAATAGACTATCTGAGAATTTCGTACGAGCTCATATTTTGATGCCTGGTTGAGCTTCACTTTCCTCTGACACAGTAAGGATCACATTTGGGCTTCTGACACGCCCACTAGGGACCCACATGAGCAGTTTAAGGAAGAAACATTTCCTCTGGCTTTAAGCGCTTTGTGCCTCTGCAGTGATAATCCAGCCCCGGGTGTAGTGTTCCATTTCAGACAAGCTGCACTTTCCGTGCTTTAATTCGGTTGACTCTGGATCAAATCTTTCGGAGAACTTCATTAAAATCTGACCAGTCGTTTATGAGATTTTTTTTTAAAAATACAGAAAAAAGAACAAAAACACTCACAGAAATTTAATTTACCCCCCCCCCCCCAAAAAAAAAAGATAAAGAGCAGTTTTATGTGTAAATAATTCAGCAGCTGAACGGCATGTTGCCGCGCTTGACCCTCTCAGTTACTTCCAGGCCGAGCACAGCGTTGTCACCACTGATTAACAACTCACCCCGTAACACGCTTCCCTTTAGGAAATCAATTAATTGCACTTCAATTATATTCTCCATCACCAGCTGTTCACTTGTGGCTAAATTAATGAGGAGCGTAATTGGAGTGTCACCGAAGGTCTCTGCCAACTGTCAGAGTGTTCATTAGATATGCAAACACTTAATGCGGTTTATTACCCGTTACGATTATTGGTGTCCATCAGTCACGTGTCTTTTGGCAGCTCCTGCATTTTATTTGTGAGCTGAAATCTGATGTATTTGGCAGAATATTCATGTATTCTCATGTTATTTATCTGCATCTGTAACCGCTGGGTTAAGAGGATCCTAGCGTTAATGTAAATGTTCTCCAAGAGCAGACTGAGTGACTTTGAGGCTTTATGCCTCAGTGGCTCTGAACAGACCTATTATGCACAGCCATTATCACACAACAGAGTTTAATTTCTGCTCCCCCGCTGAAGCCATGCTGGGATCTGGCACACAGGCTTCCTTTATCTGTTGTGGCTTGTGCCACCCTTCAGACTTACTCAGATCTGCTTTTGAGTTGCTGATGAGTGCAGTTGGGACTACTTTTTAGCTAAAATGTCTAGAGTAAACCACTTAAATGGATGCATTCAGACCCTGAATCAGTTTCAATAACTAAACTTTCTTTTGGCTCCACTAGTGAGGTAAAAATAATTTTATCTCAAAACAACTCAGATTAAAAGAACAAGTTACCCCATAAGGGAGCAGGATGCAGTCAAACTACACATACAACTGATGAGGTTATGAAATATCAGTTTTTTACAGTTTAAACCAGATGTCTAAGTCAGCAGAATTAGTTATTATGAATGAGAAGAAGACTCTAATGTTAGGACTGTTTTGTAAAAATTTTGTGTTCTGAAAATTTTGAAAATGTAAGTTATTGAACACTTTTTAGTGGTTTGAAATACCTGTTCACAGTAAACTGGTATATGTGGGGGACTGAGGTAGTGACACAACAGTAGGTAGAATAGATTTCTAACAAAGAGAACATGGAAGGCCACATGTTGATACCTGGTCACTTTCCTCTGATAGTGTTCCATTTCTGACAGGCTGACATTGCTATGTGTAGTTATTACCTCTGAACAAGCATGTAAGTAGCCTGGTAAGTCGAATAAAATCAAATTAAACCAAAATTTATTTTTGAAGCGCTTTTCATGGAATTGCAGCTCAACAATATTAAAAACAACCAGACAGCAGTCGGTTTCCCACCCCTCTCACACAGATTCACATAAGAGATCCCCTTACATCCTATACATGTGAATATATAGTCTGACTGTGACCCAGCACTGTGATTGGCCCACAAAATCGAAAGAGCGCTGTGATTGGCCCACAAAACCGAAAGAGCACTGTGATTGGCCCACAAAATCGAAAGAGCGCTGTGATTGGCCCACCAAACCAATAGAGAGCTGTGATTGGCCCACCAAACCGAAAGATTGCTGTGATTGGCCCACCAAACCGAAAGAGCGCTGTGATTGGCCCACCAAACCGAAAGAGCGCTGTGATTGGCCCACCAAACCGAAAGAGCACTGTGATTGGCCCACCAAACCAATAGAGAGCTGTGATTGGCCCACCAAACCGAAAGATTGCTGTGATTGGCCCACCAAACCGAAAGAGCGCTGTGATTGGCCCACCAAACCGAAAGAGCGCTGTGATTGGCCCACCAAACTGAAAGATTGCTGTGATTGGCCCACCAAACCGAAAGAGCACTGTGATTGGCCCACCAAACCAAAAGAGCGCTGTGATTGGCCCACCAAACCAATAGAGAGCTGTGATTGGCCCACCAAATCGAAAGAATGCTGTGATTGGCCCACCAAACCAATAGAGAGCTGTGATTGGCCCACCAAATCGAAAGAATGCTGTGATTGGTCCACCAAACCAATAGAGAGCTGTGATTGGCCCACCAAACCAAAAGAGAGCTGTGATTGGCCCACCAAATCGAAAGAATGCTGTGATTGGCCCACCAAACCAATAGAGAGCTGTGATTGGCCCACCAAACCGAAAGAGCACTGTGATTGGCCCACCAAACCAATAGAGAGCTGTGATTGGCCCACCAAACCAAAAGAATGCTGTGATTGGCCCACCAAACCAATAGAGAGCTGTGATTGGCCCACCAAACCGAAAGAATGCTGTGATTGGCCCACCAAACCGAAAGAGCGCTGTGATTGGCCCACCAAACCAATAGAGAGCTGTGATTGGCCCACCAAACCAATAGAGAGCTGTGATTGGCCCACCAAACCAAAAGAATGCTGTGATTGGCCCACCAAACCAATAGAGAGCTGTGATTGGCCCACCAAACCAAAAGAATGCTGTGATTGGCCCACCAAACCAATAGAGAGCTGTGATTGGCCCACCAAACCAAAAGAATGCTGTGATTGGCCCACCAAACCAATAGAGAGCTGTGATTGGCCCACCAAACCAAAAGAATGCTGTGATTGGCCCACCAAACCAATAGACAGCTGTGATTGGCCCACCAAACCAATAGAGAACTATGACTGGCAGGACACAATGCTGTCCGGGCCTGCTGAGGCTCCAGGAGCGTGGCTAGACCTACACGCTAGGGGCGGCGTTAGGCCCAGCTACTTGGGCTGAAGCCCCGAATGTTTTATGAAAAGCCCCGGATCTAAATCGCGGAAGTAACATGCAGTACCAAAGTCCAACAGAGAGGGAGCAGCTGGCAGTAGTTTGTATACAGCCTGCCTGAGCCTCCACCACTGAAGAAGAAGCCCTTCAGCAGCCGGCTTCTTCTACAGTCTCTGCCTGAAACGCATGAGTGACGATGGATATAAGGACGTTTTTAGACCAAAAGTACAACGACAGAACCCCAGCTTTGATGAGACTGGTGTTGACTCAGGTTTGTGAGTCTTATTTGAAAATATTTGTTGTGCTGCTGGTTTGCCTAAAGTTAGCTTACTATCAGGTAAAGTTGTTGGAGAAAGAAAGGGATTATTTACTATCATCTCACACTAAACACTAACAGGAACAATACTCTGCCCTGAAAATGCTTAATATGTAGCTTCAGATTAAACATTATGTGGTACAAGAATATTGTATTACCAGTTGGTCCTATACGAGCTCGGCTGCTATTGGGCCAATTGAAGTATGCTACAAAAGAGCATTGAAAATATTAGATAAAAAAAACCTCTCTCATATCACCATTGTCAATTTTTAGATAAATACAAGTTTTTAAATTTTACTAATTTTAAATTATTTAAATCTGCCTGTTTAATATATAAAGTCATACATGGTCTGGCGCCACCACCAATGAGTGATTTTATTAAACAAAAGTCTAGCAGTGTTGCCGGGTCTCGACTGACTCGAGCCACTGCTAGAGGTGACTGTGAACTGACATTCAGGCGGACTACCTTTTCACAGACTGCTCTGTCATACCAGGGAGTGACCTTCTGGAACAGTCTTCCACTCTCCGTGAGGGAAAGTACCAGTCTAAACATCTTTAAGAGTCGCTTAAGAGAGCGGCTGAGGGACACACAAACATGTGATCATGTCTAATACTTATATTTTTTATTTGTCCGGTAAAAGAGTTGGTACATTATTAAAAGGGAAACAACTGCTAGTGTAATGGGTGAATGTAATCTCACGACAGTCAGGGCATATGCAGTATCGAGGTTTGTGCAATACAATTGATGTGTTTCCGTTATTGTTATCTATGCCGTCCTCTGTGTCCGCTTTCCTTGACATTTGTTTGTGTTAGTATAATGGGATGACTGTTTTTGTCTCTGTCACATGACTTGTAAATACTATCTCTGTATGTTTCCACTACTTTGTGTCTAACATCAACCTGCCGGAGGGTCTGCAGAGGCATATTTACATTTATTGAAATGTTCATTAATATGTATTGCCCCTCTTCCTAAATAAATAAATAATATATATATATGATGTTGACTAGACGTGTGTGCGCGTGTGTGTGTGTGTTAAGCCCCAGATCTTCTTCAGTCCTAAATCCGCCCCTGCTACACGCAGAACAAAATCATTTAGCTTGGGCTGCTGTCGGTGTAGATTTCTAGGCTAGTGTACAAATACTTTCTCTCACTATCTGAAATCAGACATTTCTGCTGCTTTAATGACTGATTTCCCAGGAAAATGATCTGAGTGACAATTTTCTATATAGTAAATTGTATAAAAGAGCTGGTTCTTGCTGTCTCCCTCTACTTCTGCAGTTCCGTGGACGGTTGAAGTCCTACGAGAGTTTTTCTACTTTGGAATTCTACCAGAGATAGACCAAGTATTTGGCCTGATGCTGCTACTACTACAACTACTGCTACTACTACTACTACAACTACTTTGTTATTTACTTTTTAAAAGCAGAGTGCTCATATGTACCTCTTTAGATAATTTTTCAAGTTTGTTCATGAGTTTTTAAAGAAATAAAAGAATTATGTTCTGCTTTTTCCCCAATATACAAACATATTGAAAGAAGACAAAATGAAATCCAACTGAAAAAGGATTCCTGTTCAGTATAGTTGATGTAAAAAGTGAAAAGGAAAACGTTAAATACGTCCACTACTGTCATCGCAGCATATTTTAGTTCACTTCAACACAACACAGCAGGCAAAAAATATGTTTTCATACAAAATGTTTTTATTTTCATGAAAAATTTTAAACAAGTTTGTTAAAAAAATAACGTCTATCTTTCATCAAACAAACAAGTTCTTGACTCGATCGTTTTCTAAGCTTTCACTGAGCATTGCACCACATTTTTAGGCGATAATAATAAACATAAAAATATATAAATAAAATAACCCGTGTTCTTGTTTGTCCTTCTGATTCTTTCTCTTCTTTGACTTGAACAAAAATGCACTCACTTTTTTTCCATAGTCATACTTCAAATAAAATCAGATGTGCGTCTGATTGTCGTACAAATAAATACAAAACAGGAATAAAGCAATACAAATGTATTTACGATTTCCCAGGTCAGAGGGAAAATATTCACGTCGTTACAGACTTCTAATCGTCCACCAAAGGGAAGCAGTTCATACGTGGACCTCATCGAAGTGATAGGAGAGGGACGGGTAATCCTGCTCCACTGGATGCTCGTACCTCATGAGGCAGGAGTAGTTCTCAGGCTCCACGTCCAGCTGCAGGTCCAGCCACTGCTTGTGAGGAGCGGCGTGCCACCTGGTGTCCGTCAGGATCCGGTTCAGAGCCATGATGTAGCTGAGAGCCATCTGCAGGGTCTCGTACTTGGACAGCTTTTTGTCCTGCCCCCACTGTGGCACCACTTTGCGTAGACGGTCAAAAGCTGTGTTCAAACCCTGCATTCTCTTCCTCTCTCTGGCGTTGGCAGCCATCCGTCTCCTCACCGCACTCTCGTACTTCTCTGGGCTCTTGGAGTCCAGCTCGGAAGACTCGGATCCTGAGTCGGTGCAGCTGGGTCGACGGGACTTCATGGTCTCTGATCGGGTAGGCTCAAGGCAACGAGAGATAACTCGGCCAGTGTTCGCTCCGAGGTTCCTCACAGGGCCTTCAGGTTTAAGGTCTCAGTGTCGTCCCGGCTGAACGTCCTCCGTGAAGAACATCTGAGTCCAGATACTGGACCGTCAAAAGTCCAAGGTGTCTGTGGTCCTGGAGATGATGAGGCAGCTGCTTTTATAAAACAACAGAGTGGATGAACAGGTGGCAGCAGGTGGAGTCTAAACCCTCTCCACCCCCACACCCATCCTCTTCATCAACATTGTCCTTGGAGAAACTCCCTGATGCAGACTCATAAACACACACACACACACACACACACACAAACAAGACCTTAATGAAATTCCAATTATCTCGGGCTGGGCTAGCTGGCCGTGGCTTCACTCGCAGCCATGTGTCACAAACACCAAAAGTCCACCATCTGGTAGCTCGAGCGACTCACCCCAGCTGATGGGACAAACAAACATGCATCAAAGTTAATCCACGGTTTTATTTGCGTTGCAATATTAGCTCATACTAAGTAACACTCTAAAGACAATATCGTGTTGATGTATAAAAATGTACTTAAATGTTTAAAACTGGTTATCTGAAGATGTGAGCAATTAGAAAGTAAAACCACCAAGAATGAATCGTTCCGCTCCTGCAAAGTGCTCCGCCGAGTGATGGCTGCTGGTAATCTCAGATTAGCCCTCGGGCAACAGGAGAGTAAGTGAGGCCTGTAACCTGAGGGATTTAGTTGAACATCAGGGGATTACAACTTTCACTCAGTATGGTGTGAAGATTACTGCTCAGTTTACCGTTTAGAGGACAGAAACTCATAATTAGGTGTTTTAATTGCTTTTGGGCTCGGTTCTTGGTGAATCCATGTTGATGGTTCTACTTTGGACAACAAGCCAGATAAATAATTGATCTAAGTGGTCTGAGGAAAAGCTGCTCGTCCTGTCTGCTGATGTTGAAGAGAGACAGAAAATACGTTTTAAAAAATCACAAAAATGTCATCAGATTTTTGCCTTTTTGATTTAATTAATGCATCACATAGAGATAAAAATGTACTGTGTTAATCCCATCAAGCATCCTCACACAAAGAATTATTTGTAGGAAGAAAATCCTAAAACAAACTTATACGGTGCAATTTCCACAGTTTTCTTCAGCTTTCATGTTTAAACGTGTCACTTTTATATTTATTTAGATGTTTTCTTCTGGTGTTTTTTGTCAGGAGGAACTTGTAGCTCACATCGATGTTTATCGACAGATCCCAGGCTTGGCTGGAGAAGCAGGTTATGAATGATTAATCATCTAAATAGAGCCTGCCTCTGGTATTGGGTCATGCACACAAGCTGGTCAATCTGAGATTGACTGGTTTGCTGTGCAGTTAGGCATATAATCCTATTCACCAGTTGGTTCATTTATGCACTTTGCCAGCTGCTGCTTGCCTTGCCAGGCCCTGACGTCCCCTCTTTTCTTGAAAAGGGAAGAAAAAAAACACAATACTTTCACATGATTGGCTTGTCTGGGCGCTGATGGCTGAGCCATGCCCTCTGTCAAAAGCCATATGTCACAACATAAGAGTGACCGGGCCGCTCGGCAGCAGACTCCTTCGCTCTTGGCCCCGGATCTCCGTATGGAGGAGTGGAGATTAGAAGTGAAGCGTATGTTTTCAGCGCAGGAGAAAGTGCATAAGAGGATTATTTCTGGTTTGGCTTAATAAATCTCATTATTGAGTCACACAAACGGCAGAAACACACGCATATTTACTCACTACTTACAGACCCAAGTGTAGTTTTCAGTTCTTTTATGCAGTGTGAGATGAAGTGAAAATATTTCTGTAACAACAATTAAAGCATCAGGTGGGGTCCAAAATGTGTATCTTTATAAAGTTATAAATAATAATGACTGTCTTACTCGCTGTAGATGGCTTTCTGAGCAGCCTCGGCTTTTAAAAAAAGTTTGAGAACGTGTTCTCATTCACACACATGACCCGGACAGGATGTCTCACAGGTAGTCTAAAAACCCATTTGAGTCTATATGGGCCAAACTCAAAAAATTAGAATATGGATAAAAAGTTCTTTTATTTCAGTAATTAAACATAAAAGATGAAACTATTAGGAAAATGCGATAAGGTTCAATAATCTAGACTCAAAGTGTCGGACTCTAAGCAGCTGATGAATCCAGAACTCCTGCAGAGGGTTCCTCAGCCGTTAGATCAGGGGTCTAAGTCAGATTATTTTCCCAGCAGACACCATGAACCAGATGCTCTTGTAAAATAAAGTTCAAGCCTTATTGTATCTTCATTTATTAATATTTAAAATGGTTTTGTTTCCCATCAAAACTGTTTTGAATATAGTTTTAATTGTGTTTGGAGAACATAAACAATTATTGATATTTGGGTTGTGAATTTTGCTGTTCGAGCCACGTTCCTGCCCTCACCTATGGTCACGAGCTTTGGGTAGTGATCAAAAGAACGCGACCATGGATACAAGCGGCCAAAATGAGTTTTCTCTGCAGAGTGTCTGGGCTCTCTCTTAGAGATCAGTCATCCGGGAGGGGCTTGGAGTAGAACTGCTGCTCCTCCATGTCGAAAGGTGCCAGTTGAGGTGACTCGGACATCTGGTCAGGATGCCTCCTGGACGCCTCCCTGGTGAGGTTTTCCGGGCACGTCCAACCAGGAGGAGACCTAAAGGAAGACCCAGGACACGTTGGAGAGACTAAGTCTCTCACCTGGCCAGGGAACACCTTGGGATTCCCCCAGAAGAGCTGGCCCAAGTAGTTGAATAGAGGGAAGTCTGGGCGACTCGACTTGGGCTGTTGCCCCCGCGAACCGACTCTGGATAAGCGGAAGAGAATGGATGGATGGAATCTTGCTGCTAAGCTCCAGAGTTGTCCAATTCGGGGACATTAGAGCTCAAAGGGTTGGGGGGCTTTTGCACAACATTATAATTTTTATGAGCTTCACCTGTAAAAGAGCAGAAAACGGATTTGGAGTTTGGACAAATGGAGTTTACATCATACAGGACTGATGGGCTAACGGCTAGTTCGAACAGAAAGCTGCCTCTGCTCAAATCCGCAAAATTCCATAATATTCCATAGGGAGCCTAAGTCACTTCTGCATCATGGGTGTCCGGAAGAAAGAAAAAAAATGAATGCAAGTCAGCGGGGCTAAAAACGCTACTTTCTAACCCGGTTGCCTTACGCCCTGGATCACACAATTTAAATGAGAACTAATGATGGGTGTTTCGACCACGCCAGTCACGTACTTTGAGCTTTATTAGCTTGCAAAAGAAGAAGAAAAGATCTTTTCTATAGCGCCTCTCAAGATAAAAATCACGCTTCGCAAAAAAAAAAAGTAAAATATAAAAAAGAATTTAGAAAATTAAAAAATATATATTTAAAATGAGCAAAAATAGACAATTGTGATTAAAAATGTAAAGAAAGAGAGAGTGAATATAGGAAAGAGGAAAATTAGTGGAACCTGAGGAAGGTGGAATCGGTAGGGAGAGCAGAATAAAGAGAGAGCCATCCAAAAGCATGAACAAGTGAGTCTTCAGCTGCTCTTTAAAGGAGACCACTGAGTCCACTGATCTCAGGCTCAGGGGGAGAGAGGTCCAGAGTCTGGGGGCCACAGCAGCAGATGATCTGTCACCTTTGACCTTTAGCCTGGTGTTGCACAACCAGTAGGCTTTGATCACTGGACCTCAGGGACCTGCTGGGGGTGTAGGGACTTATAAGATCACCAATGTAAGATGGTGCTTGTCCATGTAAGGCCCTATAGACCAGAACCAGGATCTTGCAATGAACCCTGAAGTTGACTGGCAGCCAGTGAAGCTGGAGGAGAAGCGGGGTGATGTGGGTGTGTTTTCGCAAATAGCATGACTACAAACTAGAAATCGGCACGTCGCATATGTGACGTCACCACAGAATCTCCTCTCCCCTAGCGTAGCTGCTACTTACCACATGACCAGATTTATGGTGGTTCTTTCCTCCCGTGGGAACTTTGCTGAACTTACAGCCCTTTTCCCTCAGTTTTCTCCGTGTCTGGTTCGACGACGTTGCTTTCGTGAAGCGCATTTGTAGTCCTGGAGTTATTTTCACACAAAACCTAAAATATCGTTCCCCCCGTTCGATAATAAGCGCGTTCTTGGTATCAGAATGTGTCTTTAAAATTCAAGGACATCAGATGTGAAATCTATGGCACAAAGCGAATTTAGAAAATAGCGTTTTTAGCCCCGTTGACTTGCATTCATTTTTTCGTTCCTCCGGGGACCCGTGGTGCGGAATTAGGCTCCCTATAAATTTTTATCAACTATAATCTAATCATCATTATTTAATAATTTATCCTAGTTATCTATAGGTGCACTAGTAAAGCATGATGTTTCTCTGCCTTATTCTCTGCTATCCAGCTGCCGTTAGCACCCACATTTAGCTGAAATTACTTTGAAAATGCTCTCACAAGTTTTAGATTGCATGTTGCGTCATTTAGGTAAACAAACAAGATGTGAGTCCAATCGACAGCCTGACATAGAGTGGTCAGGGTTTCACCGTCTATTTTATCTAAGAAGCTAATGCAGGAGATAGGTGTAGGACAGAATTGTTACGTTCAGCCTGGATGTCTGAGTCAGCGATCGTTTTCATAAATAATAAGTAAGAAGTGGTTTCTCAGTGAAGGACGTCTTTAAGAATGACTGAATCCCCAGGAGATCCTGCCAGAGTAGGAAACAAAAGTCTGAACTTTTCATTCAGTCCCACACACACACACACACACACACTGACCACAGCATCTAGTTCCTAAGTAGTGCTGACAGCTGGTTAGATGAGGCTTTGAGTCTAATTAGGTCACATAAGGTGAATGTGATTTTCTGCCTGTTTGAACTCTCATCGTCTTCAATCGAGCTCATTAGCGACATTTCCAAGTTTTCCCGTTTGTTTTGAATTCAGAATCGGTTTAAGCTAATAAGGCTCTGGTTACAGAAAGCAGATCAAATGCGTCACTCGTTGGCATAAATATAACTTTATTCTAAGACGGACATACGTATCTTACAATGTGCAACTTTACATAGGAGATTTAAAACATTTGTTTTCTCAAAGATGTGTTTCCAAACTGTCTTGAATTTATTAAATCAATCCCTGCGTGAGCTTTGTGAATTAAAAACAAACTCTTGGAGGGTTTTCGTTGGTTTTCAGTCCAAACTGACTTATTTGCTGCGTGGAAGGATAGAAATGTTTGTCAAAAAGAAATAAAAGTGATAAAAAGCAGTTTTGTCTGCATTTAAACTAGAAGCCAGGAATCGAGCTGTTTTTCTAAAAGGTTATACTTACATTTCCGTCAGCCACAGCATTCATGATTTCGATTGGATTCCATATTTTTCCAGCAATTCAAATCTTTAAAAAAAAAAACATCAAGAAACTCCCTAGAAAAATTGGATGTTTTACTTTTTCTAATTTAATTCTCGTAAGTTTTTATGTGTTGATGAAGAAGGGTGAGTTACGATAGAGTTTTAAAATCTGAGAAATCAAATCCAGAACATTTAAAATGTTCTGAAAAGTCTGTTTCCACGTAAAATCAAAACAGTGTTGAATAACAACCCGCTGTGCAAAGACCGAGTTTGGACGTCCTACAGTGCTCTGGACCAACGGACTCACAGACATGATCTGCACGTCCATGCGACATTGACTGCAGGGAAATGAAATAAAGTTGAAAAGTATCTACCAGTGCAGCCTTGTGTGTTTTTTGCAGTAAAATTAAGCGGCACCATTTGGATAGCAGACATGATCGAGTTTAAGCAACCATAACAGCCGAGTAGGAGTCAAAAACACACGAGAACCATTCAGAAACAAAACCCCACCTGTGGCTCATCAAGTAAGACTTTGTGAACCTTTTTCAAAAACTTTTTTTCTGTAAGTTAAACTTTCTTTAAAGGATCTGAGTAAACAGGAATGGTGACAACCCCACTACCAGTGCTGGCAGCTTTATCATATGAAATGTTTGCTGCTCTAATCTGATTGCACCACTTCAAATTCATCACACAAAATCTGATTTTTATTGTTTTTCTCGTATTGTTTGAGCCTCGGTGAGGTGACACGACATCCTGGAAGGCCTCTGAGAGACACCGCGCTGCAGACTGCTCACAGTTCCTCGCCCTCTAGTGTGGCCTCAGGAGGCGAGCTGGCGAACAGGATGGGGCTGGTGTCTGATGTGGGGAAAGCTGACTTAATGTCGAGCCCCTGGCCTGTCAGAACGGCGTAGCGGCTGCTCGTTCGCTGAGCTTTCCTCATGGGTGCTGGGATACTCTGATGCCACTGTGCTGAAGATGCAGCAGCAAGCTATTATTACTACACAAGGAGTGGATTTTCTTTAGAAACCTGACAGTTTACACAGTCATACATAGTATTTACCATAGATATCAAGTCTGCAGGTGCAAGATACTATTCCAGCGTCATTTTTTGCTGACACTGTGTACCAGCCAGCATCGTCTTTTGTTGTTGGCTGGATGAGGAGACAAACATATCCAGCGGTGTCTTGGGTCATGCTAAAAAAAAATATATAAGAAAAAAAAATCTGTTTCACTGCAATAGAAATCAATTGATCAACAAGACAATTTCATGAGATTTTAAGGAAAATTTGAAGAAAATATATATAATCTTTATTTTAGACATCCCTATGGTGATAATCTGGGACTTACTTTTTCCATCTCACTGGGTTACTATTAAGATTACTATGGTAACCACCAGTAGCTCATTAGGATCACCATGGTGACCACTCATTAGGGTCACTATGGTAACCACCAGTAGCTCATTAGGATCACCATGGTGACCACTCATTAGGGTCACTATGGTAACCACCAGTAGCTCATTAGGATCACCATGGTGACCACTCATTAGGGTCACTATGGTAACCACCAGTAGCTCATTAGGGTCACCATGGTGACCACTCATTAGGGTCACTATGGTAACCACCAGTAGCCCATTAGGGTCACCATGGTGACCACTCATTAGGGTCACTATGGTAACCACCAGTAGCTCATTAGAGTCACCATGGTGACCACTCATTAGGGTCACTATGGTAACCACCAGTAGCTCATTAGTGTCACCATGGTGACCACTCATTAGGGTCACTATGGTAACCACCAGTAGCTCATTAGGGTCACCATGGTGACCACTCATTAGGGTCACTATGGTAACCACCAGTAGCCCATTAGGGTCACCATGGTGACCACTCATTGGGGTCACTATGGTAATCACCAGTAGCCCATTAGGGTCACCATGGTGACCACTCATTAGGGTCACGATGGTAACCACCAGTAGCCCATTAGGGTCACCATGGTGACCACTCATTAGGGTCACTATGGTAACCACCAGTAGCTCATTAGGGTCACCATGGTGACCACTCATTAGGGTCACTATGGTAACCACCAGTAGCTCATTAGGGTCACCATGGTGACCACTCATTAGGGTCACTATTGTAACCACCAGTAGCCCATTAGGGTCACCATGGTGACCACTCATTAGGGTCACTATGGTAACCACCAGTAGCCCATTAGGGTCACCATGGTGACCACTCATTGGGGTCACGATGGTAATCACCAGTAGCCCATTAGGGTCACCATGGTGACCACTCATTAGGGTCACGATGGTAACCACCAGTAGCTCATTAGGGTCACCATGGTGACCACTCATTAGGGTCACTATGGTAACCACCAGTAGCTCATTAGGATCACCATGGTGACCACTCATTAGGGTCACTATGGTAACCACCAGTAGCTCATTAGGGTCACCATGGTGACCACTCATTAGGGTCACTATGGTAACCACCAGTAGCTCATTAGAGTCACCATGGTGACCACTCATTAGGGTCACTATGGTAACCACCAGTAGCTCATTAGGGTCACCATGGTGACCACTCATTAGGGTCACTATGGTAACCACCAGTAGCCCATTAGGGTCACCATGGTGACCACTCATTGGGGTCACTATGGTAATCACCAGTAGCCCATTAGGGTCACCATGGTGACCACTCATTAGGGTCACGATGGTAACCACCAGTAGCCCATTAGGGTCACCATGGTGACCACTCATTAGGGTCACTATGGTAACCACCAGTAGCTCATTAGGGTCACCATGGTGACCACTCATTAGGGTCACTATGGTAACCACCAGTAGCTCATTAGTGTCACCATGGTGACCACTCATTAGGATCACCATGTTGACCACTCATTAGGGTCCCTATGGTAACCACCAGTAGCCCATTAGGGTCACCATGGTGACCACTCATTGGGGTCACTATGGTAATCACCAGTAGCCCATTAGGGTCACCATGGTGACCACTCATTAGGGTCACGATGGTAACCACCAGTAGCCCATTAAGGTCACCATGGTGACCACTCATTAGGGTCACCATGATAACCACCATTGGCTCATTAGGGTTACAAATGGTACCCACCAGTGGCCCATTATGGTCACCATGGTAACCACCAGATTGGAATTCTGTGAGACAGACTCCCCACTAACCTTATTCTGTCTTTAGTTTTAGAAATGGTCTCGTTGTCTTTCTTCCAGAAGATGACTGGATGAGGCATTCCCGTCACGCGACACTCCAGCCTTACTGGTGTCCCCTCAGGAATCCCCACGTTCTGCAGCTTCTCCACAAACCGAGGTGGTTGCTTCATTTCTTTCTCTGAGGTAGACATGATACCACTGGTATAACCTGCCAGGTTTTTTTTACATCTTTTTCAACACTTACTTTTATTTTTCTGGTCCTCACCAACAACTTTTAATTCTAGACTAAAAGAGCTCTGCCCTGCTTTATTGCTTGCGATACATGTGTATGTGCCTTCATCATTCTGCGTCAGGGGGTCAATGACCAGGGAGTGGATTCCGTTCTCCCGGACCAGCATCTTATGACAAAGGTCAGGATAGACTGGCTTCCCATTGACCAACCACATCAGCTCAGGGTTGGGTAGGCCACTCACCTGAAAACAAACAACAGTCAGTAAAGGCAAAAACCCTTTGAAATTTTTAGCCAAAAACAAATCAAGTAATTTTTCACTTCAGTATTTTATAACATTTTTGTTAGATCTTTTTATTTTTTACTTAAGCATCAAAACAAGCCTTGCATAAGATTCAAAGAGAATTGTTGACAATTTTGTCAAGTTGATGCAGAATAGAATGAATTTTTGCAGTGTTGGCCCTTCTCTTTCAAGACCTCAGCAGTTCACCCTGGAAGGTGGTCAACCAGCGTTGGGTCCTGACTGATGGTAGCCCAATCTTTACTAATCAAAATTTGGTGTTTGTCTGAATTTATGGAGGATTTAGTTCCTCCAGCTGCTTTTTATGGATTGACAAAAAGTTCTTGTGAGATTTCTGAATGTAGTACCAAAATATTGGTGCTTTCTACTCATTAGCCACTTGGTTTTGACTTTAGCCTTCTGGCCTGGTGCTCCACCATGCTAGAAAAGACATTGCCAAATTGTTGTTGGATGATAACGAGGAGTTCCTCTGGGAAGATGTTTAGCAACCATTTGATATTCATGGCAGTTCTTCGTCTATACTTGAGTTAGTGCACTTCCTTGGCTTCGAAGTCTCTTCAGAAAAAAACAACTTCCCTCCAGTGCTCAGCAGGCCAATCCCTGGACTTCTAGCTGTATAGCACCTTCTTAGGATTCCACAACCCCTCAAGGCGCTTCACAACACAATCAGCCATCCGCCCATTCACACACACATTCAAACACAGGTGGTGATGAGCTACAATGTAGCCACAGCTGCCCTGGGGCATGCTGACGAAGGCGAGACTGCCGGTCCCTCCCAAGCACACAACAGCAGTATTCTCTGACAGGATCAAGCCTTCCAATTACTGGACAACCCGCTCTACCTCCTGAGCTACTGCTGCCCTATGCTGCAGATAAAGTCACACCTGCCTGCTGCCATTTATCAATACGCTTTGCTCTAGTGGTTCCCCAATCCCACAACCGGATCTCGGTGCTTGCTGGAAATTCTTGGGCAATTTCCCCCCAAGTGGAGTAGAAATGGGTCTTTGGGGATGAGTTCATTTTCATGACTAAGAGGGACTTTGTTGCCTAATTTTCCTTCATCTGCTCTCCAGAACATTCATCATAAAAACGAAGGCGGCAAACGTAGTGGTATTTGTTTCATTCTCAAAATGTTTGGCCATGGCTGTACTCGTATTTGGTTTCAGATGCTGATACCTACTTTGCAGTCTAGTCTGCACAGCTTTCCCTCGTTAGCCATCATGTCTCCTGGAGCCTGGAGGAAGTGAGGCCGAAAAAAACGCTCCTGAGTTTGTTCACCTTCAACCTCTTGAACTCGAGTTCGCACCCTGATAAAACAAGAAGGTGAGATGAACTTGCGAAACAATCTTTCTCTTTGCATTGAACTAGAACAATGTCCTGACCAAGGGCATTGATGCATGGTGAAGGGCATGGACGTAATTTTCACTTTAGAAGTGGGGGGGACACGGGGGTGGCGGTGGGAGGGGTATCTATACAGTATGTTCTAATAGGAAACAGGCTTCAACACAAAAGGTTGTTTTCTGCTTGGTCCTAGAGCTCAACCAGTGTCAATTTAATATAAAGTAATATTGTTTTTGGATGGTAAAAAGTGCAGGGGTCAAAACTTGACTTTGGAAAAAGTGGGGGGGGGGGACATGTCCCCCCTGTCCCCCCTAAAGTTACGTCCATGGTGAAGGGGTTTGGATACTACCCTCAACCTCCCAACTGGGTCATGACAATCCCTCCATTGGCCTAAGCCATTTACTTTTATGTACTACAGGAAGTGCTGTAGAGGGACAATGTGTACCTTTATAAATCCCTTTAACTCGGATGTGCTCACCTCTGGGACTGAATAGGAGTCAGCTGGTTTCGAGGAGGTGCAGATTGGACTATCAGATGTCCAGAGCAGCTCATTCTTCCCTGTTGATCATTAGTGAAGCAAATCACAACCCAGCTAGAGCTTTCTGAGACGTAACTGTAACAGTAAGAGCATGAAACTAAGGCTGAAGCCGTACCTGTGGATTGGCTGCCATGACGGTGTAGTTGCCATCGTCATCACTGGTCGTGGACTCCATGTGTAGAGCGCAGGTCCCATCACCTTCTCTTATCTTCCTGTAATGGAGGTTTTTCCTCAGGATCTGCTTGCCATCCTTGAACCAATAAACCTGGTGAGAGACATAATATATGGGCTGTAAGTGACAGATTATTTTTTTGTTGTTAAGACAAAAGTTTATCTTCTCACCTTTGGAGGTGGGATGCCCATAACTTTACATGTGAATGTTACGGGCACGCCTTCAATCGCTTTGAAATTCTTCAGCTTCTTTTCAAAAATTGGCGCTATGCACTTGCCCGTTGGTATGTCATCATGCTGCACCTCATCGTCCGATTCCTCCACCGGCGTTCGTTCCAAACGGAACTCAATTTCACTCATCAGCCTGTGCTCAAAGTTGGATATTTTGTACTCCTGAAACGAGAATGCCGCAATGTCAAAATAGTGGCTGAAGTCCCGCGACCGTTTGTGCGATCCTCACATTAAAGGTGCTTGGCTTTTGATGTCTGCTGTAGCATGCACACACACACACACCAAGAAAGGAGAGGTATGCAATAACTGGGAACATAAAACAATGTGCATTCGTTTGCCGTCTACTGTAGCAAACAATGTCTTCAAAATAACAATCCGTTGCTCGGGTTTTGTTAAAGTGATGGATTGTAAATTTTGCAACAATTCCAAAACAGATTACTGTTTAAAATGTCGATTAAAACAAGAATTGAAAACCAGAGTTTGGTTCAGTGTCTCTGCCATTTTAGAATTGTTATTAAATTGTTTTAGCGGCACTGTGGGCCATTCCAAGGGCCGGGTCCTAAAATCTGTGATGCAGCCAACCTCTGGAGGGATCAGCTTCTGTAGATTTTTTGGGATTTTGCTCTTTTTTAATCTAATACAATAAAGTTTTTTAACATCAGGACAGAGGCAAGGAAGGTCAACTACAACACAAGGCATCCTCAGTTTCTCGCAAAAGAAGAAACTGATCCTTGTCCTACTTCCTTCCGGGCTAAGCATCTAAAGTTGGGTGGTGAAGATATCAAATTTAGGAGAGAGGTCGCAACGCCCCTTCCTCAAGTGAAACTCCATCTCCTCCTTGGAGATTTGATGGCTTTTTCCAAGCCAGAGAGGACATCAGTGAGTTTTAGGTCTTCCCCAGTGTCTCCTCAAAGTAGGAATGCCTGGAAAACATCCAAAACAAGGGGACCAAGATGCATCCTCCTTAGATACTAAAACCACCTCAGCTGATTTATATCGCTGTAAAGGAGCAGCAACTTTACTCGTCCAGCCTACAAAGGAAGTTTGTATCTGGGACCTTATTCGTTTGGTCGTAATCTGAATCTCTTGACCAAAGATTAGAGTTGGAATGTGGACAGGCCAGTAAATTGAGAGCTTGGCCCTTTGGCCCATCTCTTTCAAACCAAAGATACTTCAAAGACTCACGTCCAGCCCTGGTAGAGCCTTCCACCTCTGTCTGGTCGAGAATCACTCCCTTAGGTTTGGAAGGGTGCCCTTGAGCAACACACTTTGCCTTCCTTGCCTGCTGGTGGTTGGAGAGAACCGGTGGTGCCTGTGTGTATGGCAGTCCCACCTCTGTCAGGTAGCCCCAGGGCAGCTGTGGCCACATGGTGGTTCATCAGTGCTGGTGCGTGATCGTGTACGTGTGTGGATGAATGACTGCTTTGCTGTAAAGCTCCTTGGGGTCCTGGGACCATTTGAAGACATTTCTAGACCTGAGGTCCCCAAACTAGAGACTCTCTTTCCTACAACTTCACTCTAAGATTCCATCCATGAACACCACAAATGGGAGTCCTGCTAAGGGTCCAACCTGCACTGGGAACGAGTCCGATTAGAGCCGATGATGCGGACACAGTTCATACTTAGGGTAAACGTTTCATTTCGAAGTAGCTTAACAAAACTAGAAGCCTTGTTGCTCACTAGAAAAAAAATTATTTCCAATTTCAAGCACTGATTTCTTGTCTTTGAACTAATTCCAGATAAAATCTAAGTTGAACAGATGTGTGGACTGCTGTGTTCTGTTTCTATCATACAATTGACACAGCACCTGATGTTTATAGAATTTTGTTTTAAGCAAATTCATGAACATCTAAGAAGATCAATCCAGGTTTTGCTCATCTAACCAAATCCAAATAGGGCTCAGGGTAAAACAGAGAACAGAAAAATCTCCTGCTGAATTAAAGAAACAAAAAAAGTCTTAAAAACACCTTAAATGACCAAAATCTTTCATTTCTCAACCGATGAAAAATCTCCATGGACATTTTCCATCTGCTGAGCATTAGAAAGACACCAGATTCTCCTTTTTTCCCTGCATGAGATGTGACTAACCACAAACCCCTTTGGGGCAAATCCTCAACAAACATTTAGAAAAAAGCAGCAAGCTCTAGTGGGAAATATAAGATTAAGATTAGTAAATGAGAATATTCAAATTTTGTGATTCTAACTCTTACAGCCTTGAGCAATGCTTGGGATGGAAAGATCTTTGTACCTCATCATAGTTAATGACTGTAGCTTGGTTTGGTCCACGAAGTATGTTCGCTGTTTTCCCCTTATTACTCAGCTTCTACGAGAGGATAGGGATGAATGATGAACACCAACGACACACAAATGGCACAAACTCACACTGAGGGAATAACACACATGTCGTTAGCATGCATATAGTATGTCGTTGCAGCACGTGGACACAAACTGATGAATGACAATGACTGATCGCTGTCAACTGAAGCCTGTATATTCACATTTTAGTGATATTGTCATGTTCTGTGTCCCCTTGGTCCCCAGCCCCCTCCTGTGCGTTCCCCTCGTGCCCCCTTGTGCTCTGTGTGTCCCTATGCTTCCCCAGCCCTCTCCAGGTTCTCCTCCGTCTCCTTTGGGCCATTCCCATCTGTACCGGGTCGGCCCGGGCCGGGTAGCCCCAGTCGGCCCCAGCCTGGCCCGGTTGATTCCACACATCCTTGTCTTAAGCCCATGTGGGCTGATTCTACCCACCAATCAGAGGCTTGCTCTAATGGAAGGTGTGAATTTGCTGTCAGCAGTGGGCGTGTTGGCCCTGGTCGGCCTGAAGCAGACCCCCTCGAGAAGAGGGCTGAGAATGAGCCTTGGTTGGCCCGGGAAAATTCCAGGCCACCCAGATATGTAAACAACCTACGCTACCCGGCCCGGGCCGACCCGGTACAGGTGGGAATGGGGCTTAGGCTTCCCTCATGTCACTCCCGTGCAGTTCCTATTGGTTATTAGTCCTCCTCACCCCTCTAGTCATTATCTTTGCCCTTAGTCTTTAGGTTTAGTTATTTAGTGTGTTATAGGTTATGGTTTATCTCCCCCTCTGCTTAAGTTCTTTCCCCATTTAGTTATATTAATGGCGCCTGTCTTCCCTCCGGACCTCACTCCTCACACCTGTCGCCTGTTCCCCTGATTGCTCCCCTCTGTGTTTAAAAACCCTGTCTTGTCCTTCAGCGTTTGTTGGTCCGTTGTCTTCGTCAGCGTTGTTCTGTCCTCCCCAGGAACCCCCAGGTGTTTGCTCATGAATGAGCTTTGTTTTTGTAGTTCAGTTTGTTTTCTGGATTTTCGGTTTGGCTTCCTGCACCTTTGGATAATTACCCATCATCCTAAATAAAGGATTTACTTTCAACAACCGCTCCTGCCTCGAGTGATCTGGTGTTCTGCATCACTGGGTCCTGACCTCCTGCGCTCAACCTGACAGATATATTTAAAACATCTGTTGAAAGACAACCTTTTCAAAACAAAACCCCAGCTGCTACAGTAAAATAAAAAATAAGCAGTCCCAGGAACAGTTTCCACACACATCAGTAGCCAGTAGATCCACTTTGAGAGCCAAATGACGTTCATGCACCATAACATCCCTGGAATTTGTTTTTGTTGCTGAAGTCTACCTGCTGATAAGAAAATTGTGGAGTGTCATCCTTAAGTCGAAGTTTCTTCTGGATGTCAAGGATGAGGAATTCTTTGCTTTCGGTGATGTTCTCAGCTGACAGGAAATGCTTCTTGGGTGTTTTCTTTAGAACCCTGCAGAGGCAGACAAGACAAAGCCGCCGTAAAACACACAACAGTTCACAAGCTTGTGTCTGTCGGAGGAGGCGTACCCAACTGGAGCTCCTTTGGGAAGGCCCATCGAGTTGGTGGGCTGACTCGGGGTCAGCGACGGCAGGACAGAGCTGAGAAAGGCTACGGGATTCTGGATGGGGCTAGGGGTGGAGCTGCTGGAGGTGGGAGAGGCTGCCTGTGGGGGTGACTGGGCACGTAAGGCCAGCATGCTGTTCAGGTACGGCACTGACCCCGGGGTGGGCGAGGACACCAGGGACGGAGGGCTGGTGGGAGACTTGAGCACCCTAGTTGGGGAGATCCTGGGTGGAGGGGAGAATGGCGGGGGGATGGGAGAGCTGGTTTCTGAAGAGTTGAGCTCCGCAGCCAGCTCCTGGAGCAGAGGGACTGGTGATTCTGTCGGGGAAGGACTCCTAACCGGTGAGAAGGTCTGAGCCGTTATGAACTCTTTGGGCCGGGCGTAGTTGAAGGTGCTGGAGATCAGACTGAGATTCAGGAGGGAGGCGTGAGTGCTTTTCAGCTGAGGGGTGGGCGATGTGATGTCCTGTAGGGTCAGGGGTGGGTCCGCAGGAACTGTGGGAGTCGTTGGTGCAGGAGAGGTAAAAAATGGGGGTTTGGAGGAAGTTCTGGCAAGAGCTGCAGGGAAGAGGTTCAGGTGGGAAGCATGGATGGTGTTGATCTGGCTAATGGGTGGCACACTAAAAACGGGAGTGGTGTTCAGTAGAGGCGCAAGAGGGGGAGACGTCATCGCAGTTTTAATTTGTTGAATGGAAGGAGGGACGCTAAAAGGAGGCGCAGAGGAGGTGTTGGTGGAGCTGAGTGCTGATGAAGAAGGAACAGGGAACGAGGTTGTCAGTGTGGGGGTGAGCTGTGGGGCCACCGTTGTGTTGAGATGGGACTGGGGCGATGGCTCCTGAGGTTCACGGGGGAACCTGGGAGACCAGGGAAACCTTTCCTGGGAGCTGTGGACCTCAGAAGGGTCTTCGACCTGGAATGGAGGCTTGGATTTAGGCTGGGAGTGGGTTTGGGTCTGGGGTTCGGTTTCCTGCTGCTGCTGCTCCATGAGAACTTGGCTGTGCAAAAGCTGAAGCTGAGCCGGGTCCCTGCGAGTCAAACAAAAACAGAAAGGACACAAAGCTGATGAGAACCAAACATAGTGAAGAGAGAGGAGCATGAAACGTGTCGCCACCTCAGCAGGAATGAGCGTGAGTCCGAGTGGGAATATCTGCCCTTATATGGGCTGTAAACAAGTGGCTCACAAAAGGCTCCATCAAAGGTTTAAACACAGAAAGAAACAACAAATCGTGTTCACTTACCCATAAATCCGTCCATGCTCACATACAGCAAATTATACTGAACAATATATTCGATAATGGACACGTTGTTGTTAGTGACACATAAAAAACCCTAAAACCTCTAAGCAAAAGTTATTTACATTTGACATAGATCAGAATGAGTCAACAGAAGCAAACTTACAAATAAAAAACGCCATCCTTGGTTTTAGAAAGACGGAAGATCCACATTTGAAGCTCGCATGCGTTCGTTTCTGAGCCGGCGTGATTGCAGCTGCTGTGTGAGCCAACGCTGGAGAAAGCTCCTGCCTCCTCTGCTGCCGGGAACTCAGCCCATCGAGTTAAAGGAGAGTTCGACATTTTAAAGTGTTTCTCTGTGTTAAAATGATAAATAATCACGTTTTTTCTGGCGCGGAAGCGTCCTGAAGGGCCTCTGTTTGGAGAAATAAAGTTAACATTCAACAGGCAGTGGCGCCCCAAGGAAAGACCAGTGTTCATTAGGGTCGGGAATCATTCCCATTGTTTCAATTCCTAGGAATTGTTTGCTACTTTTGCAAACGATTCGCCCCATCAATTCCAGTCGGCGCAAATGACGTCCCCACGTACGTTGCGTAGCTTACTGAAGCAGGAAGCATGGCGTCTAAGCGGCACAAACGCTCGAAAGTTTGGTTATGTTTTACAAGAAAGCATGACAACAGGGCAACTTGCAATAACTCCAAAGTAGATATTTTATCAAGGGAGGAAGCGTTACGAACATACAAAAGCCTTTGGGCACAAAATACACGATAACGTAGAGTTAATGAGGTGTTTTGACCCGCTCTGGACTAGTGAACATCAACGCTGCAGCAGCGGTGACGTTCGCACGTCCTCTCCTGTTAATACTGCTGGTAACTAATCAACTAACACAGTTTATCATGTTAGCGTCATTTTTATTATCCACACACCTCCACACCAGCAGACTCCAGCGACAAAGATTTGACCTGTGTGAGATTTTTTCCCCTTCTGCAAAAGCTACAGCACTGCGCCCCTGCCAACAGGACTGAGCTAACAGCTAATGTAGACAATTACCGTCCTATTAAAGCTGGAACGTTGTTTACAAATATTAAAGTAATTTGCATTTGGCTGTGTGGCTCTGTTCGGTGATATGAAGTAGGCAATCTTTCATGACTTATGCATCCCCTAAGTCCCTCCCCCGGCCTCTAATTCTCACTAGCCTGGAGCGTTGACCAATAGATTTCCTTATCCACAAGAGGGAGCTGTCAAACATGCTCTATGAGGTGACTCGCCACATTCAGCTTAGCACACCGATGAAGACGAAGAGGCTGGCAATAGAGCAACCAAATACCAAAGTTACCAATTCCTCAACTCCCTTCTACTTCTCAAAGAAAACGTAAACAGCTTAAAAGTCCAGCAGAGCTCGCCTATAAGACGTTTACGACAGTCAAATAACATTTACATAAAAAATGGAGGAAGCTTTGTGGTCTACGAGGGCTCAAAACCGATGAAGCGTTGGCAAAGTTTCTTTAGGACAGGTAATAGTGATGGGAATTCCAGCTCTTGTTAGAGAGCCGGTTCTTTTGGCTCAGCTCACCAAAAAGAGCCGGCTCTTTCGGCTCCCAAGTGGCTCCTCAGATTTTCTGTTGCGTTGAGTACATTTATAACCAAAATAATGCTAAACTATATGTAAAATAATTTACAAATGTAAAAAAAGCAATATATCAAATATTTATCATTTCTATGGATTTAATAACTAAACACTTTAAGAAATCTCCACTTTCCGACTGCTGGCGCTCATTTTCTCACCGTCTTCGTCGCGCTCTCCTCCCTCTCGCTCGCCTTTTTCCTCCTCCTCATTCCCTCTCGTCTCCCTCCTCCCACATGTGCTCTGCTGTGTGTCTGAGTCTGATCCTCCCTCTTCCCCGCCCCTACTGCTCTGTGTGTGGACAGTCTGGACACACAGATACACATGTTGACCAATCGCCTGTAGCTTTCACCAAGGCAGGGGGGGGGGGAGGGGGGAGGGGAGGGGACGGCTCCCAATGACGAGCCGGCTCCCGTCGTTCACTTCAAAGAGTCGGCTCTTAGAGCCGGTTCGTTCGCGACCGACACATCACTAACAGGTAAATACTGAGTCATTGTCACGATGTGAGCCAGGAGGAGGTCAGGACCCAAGATGCAGAAACCCAGAACGACACAAAGGCAGGGGCGGAGCTAAACGTAAAATCCTTTATTTAGGAATAACTGTCCAAAAACCAAAAATCCAAGACGAGGCTGAAGTTAGCTTCCGATTCCAGCTTCCAATTCAGGAAACGGCTAAAGGGCCAATACACCCAATTTTTCTCTACTCTGACCATCTTTAATCTGCTCTGGCTCAAAAACTACAACAGCCACACTGTTCAAACCTGTTCTAGATTATTCTACTATAATAGCAGATTGCATGCAACCTTGTTTGGGATTTGTGAAACCTTTCCCTGATTTGTGAAACTTCAGCAAAGCATGATTTATGCGTTTTTTCATCATGTGGCCAGCGATGGAACAGCTGTAGCTCAAAAACTACAACAGCCACACTGTTCAAACCTGTTCTAGATTATTCTACTATAATAGCAGATCAAATAAAACACAGTGTGGGATTTGTGAAACCTTTTCCTGATTTGTGAAACTTCAACAAAGCCTCAAAAAATCAGTCTGCGCATGCCCCGTAGTAGCACCTCAACGAGCACAGATAGTCCGACTATCTTGAAAATACGCCTCCAAAACAATTCCTCCGCTCCTCCATTGTTCTAACGGCATAGTCTTTTTCTCCCGGGCTGGCTCTCAGACAGGAACTCCGTCATATTACCGTAATGTATCGTACACCTCTGAAAAGCGCGGAGTGTCACCTTTCTGAAACCAGGGCTGAGGCAGTGGAAAAGAATGAGCATGGTGAGATGGATGAGAGGCAAGACAATCTGAGTCACTGAAAGATATCTGCAAGAAAAGATTTGTTGTGTGTCTTTGGGAATGGAGAAATACATAATACCTGAAAATTTCTTCTTTTTTTTTTTGCAGCAAAAAAGCGGAACTTTTAAACTGAAAACAGAAATGGAGAGACGTTCAATTATCTGAAGTTCTCTGGAATGTGGAGAACAAAAAAGTTTGAGGCTGAACATTTATGCTTGTTTTTAATTAAGACACGCAAACAAAGTTATTTTTGCATAGTTGTGGCTGTTGTGTAACTGTGCTACATGTCACGAAAAAATACAATCTGTGTTGAAGTTTCACAAATCAGGGAAAGGTTTCACAAATCCCAAACAAGGTTGTATGCAATCTGCTATTATAGTAGAATAATCTAGAACAGGTTTGAACAGCGTGGCTGTTGTAGGTTTTGAGCTAGAGCAGATTAAAGATGGCAAGAGTAGAGAAAAATTGGGTGTATTGGCCCTTTAGCCGTTTCCCGAATCGGAAGCTGGAATCGGAAGCTAACTTCAGCCTTGTAAATCCAAGAAGGGGCAGGAAGCCCAGATCCAAATGTCCAGGGGACAGGGGAGGATGATACCTAAAAGGAGAAACGAACTAGACAATCTACAATGACAGAAAACTAATGATAAGCGGAGTGACTAAGGGAAACATGAGGGAAACCTGGAGAGAACCTGGAGGGGGCTGGGGACCACAAGGGGACACATGGGGGGAACCTGGAGAGGGTTGGAGAACACAAAGACACACGAGGGGGACGGAGAACATGACAGTCATTTACTGTATTTGCATGAATTTTACCAAAATTTTATTCAAATGTAAAATAGTAAATGGCCTGTATTTGATATAGCGCCTTCTAGTCCTAGAACCCCCCAAGGTGCTTTACAACACAATCAGTCATTCACCCATTCACACACACATTCACACGCTGGTGGGGATGAGCTACAATGTAGCCACAGCTGCCCTGGGGCGCATTGACAGAGGCGAGGCTGCCGAGCACCAGCGCCACCGGTCCCTCCGACCACCACCAGCAAGCAAGGGGGGTTACGTGTCTAGTCCAAGGACACAACAACAGCGAAAAAATGAGCGGGGCTCGAACCTGCAACCTTCCAATTACGGGGCGAGCACTTAGCTCATGCGCCACCATCACCCTTAAAAAAATAAATAACATTGCAGATCATTTTTGTATGCCATGCTTACTGTTAGCTAATGTGGTGCTAGCTAGAATGCTAACACAAACTTTGAGCTAACTGCAGAAGAGGAGGGAAGGGAACGTAAAAGGATTCATTTTTGTGTATTGGAGCCAAGCGATGAAGCATTCGACCTTGTGCTAGATTGGAATATTTTAGCTATTTCTGTTGACTCCACTCAGCTCCTTTCATTATGGGAGCTGTTGTGATTATTAGCCAACGAATAATTCGTAAGCTTTACTTACTTTTTGGATTCATCAATAAAATTCGTAAATATGGAAATATTTACTGACTTATTACGTAATTAGGATATCCGTGGATATCCTCGGGGCACCATCCCCTTTTAACAGGGGAAAATGAATCCACACCTCTTATCAATCTGTCTAACGTTCGTAAAAATTCTTTTCACGAGCAGCAGTTGTCTTTATAGCACACAAACAAATTTACTTGAGACAAAACTTAATTGGCAATAACATTTATTAACTAATATGACCACTTCAGCTCCTCCCAAAGCGTTTAGCCAATCAACATCAACCAACTTATTTTATCAAACGAATAACAAGCAATGAAACAATGAGAGATGATAATGTGAAATAATAATCTGATCCGGTAGGTGGTTGAAATGACGTAAGCAGCAGTGATAGGCTGATTACCAAAATGGAGTGAGTTTTGGAAAAACAAAATGTCGGTTCCTTTGTCTGGATGAACAAGGAACCGAAACAAGTGTGTGTGTGTGTGTTTGTCTTCTCAAATACACAGTCAGTGGCTTAACATTCACCGTAAAACTTAAAAACACTTCAAAACCGCTTCACAAAGATCAAGAAACACAACAAAAGATCAATCAAAGGCAAATGAAAGATCTAAAGTCTGTCAGCCTGACCACAGCATAACCAAACTTAGATATTAAACAATAACAGAACGGCTTACTACGAGATGATCCGATGGCGTTTTTGGTACGGAGGAGAGAAACCGTTTGTTATTTTAAAGCAGTCACGCAGTCGACCGCTTGTTCGGACCATCAGAGAAAACGAGAGAGAAAGAGAGAGAGAGAGAGGGAAAAAACTCTTGTTTGAGCGAACCCGAAGCGTCCCTCGGAGTTCAAACGAACCAGATGGAGGTTCCGTTGCTTCCAGCGGTCAGGCCTCGTGCCTGCGTCCGGAGCCGTAGCAGTGGTTTCTTCAACACCAGATGAAACTGGGCGGAAAGGGACCACTGCTACGGCTCCGGACGCAGGCACGAGGCCTGACCGCTGGAAGCAACGGAACCTCCATCTGGTTCGTTTGAACTCCGAGGGACGCTTCGGGTTCGCTCAAACAAGAGTTTCTCCCCCTCTCTCTCTCTCTTTCTCTCTCGTTTTCTCTTATGGTCCTAACAAGCGGTTGACCGCGTGACTGCTTTAAAATAACAAACGGTTTCTCTCCTCCGTACCAAAACCGCCATCGGATCATCTCATAGTAAGCCGTTCTGTTATTGTTTAATATCTAAGTTTGGTTATGCTGTGGCCAAATCACCTGAGACAAAACTCAATTGGCTAAACGCTTTGGGAGGAGCTGAAGTGGTCTTATTAGTTAATAAATGTTATTGCCAATTAAGTTTTGTCTCAGGTGATTTGTTTGTGTGGTCTATCAAATACAACTGCTGCTCATGAAAAGAATTTTATGAACTTCAGACGAATTGATAAGAGGCTTGGATTCGTTTTCCCCTGTCAAACGGGGATGGTGCCCCGAGGATATCCACGGATATCCTAATTACGTAATAAATCGGTAAATATTTCCATATTTACGAATCTTATTGATGAATCCAAAAAGTAAGTAAAGCTTACAAATTATTTGTTGGCTAATAATCACAACAGGAGCATTCATCGTTCAAAATGTCCTCCTCTCCTTTACGACGTCTCGCTACACACCACAAGGTTAAAACTGCTCTTTGGGGGGGGGGGGGGGGGGTGAGGCTAATTCTAATTACAGACCACCCCGTTGGCCTATTTTCATCTTTACTCACAGTTTGGGTTTGGCTAGCACCGGGGGCGGCTCTTTGCTGCCTGATGCCAGACCGATGTCTTCATCAGAGTGACTGGACCCATCCTCTTGTTCATCCTCGGGCAGTTTAAAGTGCACGCGCAGACCGACTCTGGAGCCGGAGCGGGAGTCTTTGTAGTTCGTCAGGGTTCCTGATTTCAGGCAGGAGTTGGGAGGAGGATCGGGAAGGGGGACAACGCACGGGCTCCCATTTCCTTTGAGACTGGAGCTCGAGTCCGGCAATGTCACAGAAGGTCTGGAGACTTCCTGCTCGTCAGCAGGTGAACAAGTGAAGGGTTTTTGGTTTAAGAGAGTTTCTTTGCTGCCCCGTGGTTCTGTTTGTGACCCAGATGATCCCTGAGGATCCAAGTAGACAGAAGGAGGATCCAGTTTTGGGGTGCTTGCACTGAAATAATTCCGACCAGAGCAGCTTGTTAGACTGGACGGATCCGGACCAGACAGGCTGGTGCGGAGGGCGTCTGGACGAAACATGCTGGACCCGTTGGGGTCCAGCCGGAGAGTGCAGGTGCTTAGGGGGTTTGGGCGTGACGTGCTGCAGACAAGTGGTTCTAGGTGGATGGTGCTGGAGTGGGGCTTGATGCTACTGGTCACTGGAACTTCTGGTTGGGAGTTTGCAGCTGGAGGTAATGGAAAAAGCTCTTGGGTTTGATCGGGCTCTTCCACTGAACCGCTCACATGCCTCACTTGCGTGGTGCAGCTGTTACCTGAGAAGAACAGGAGATGGATAAACAACACATGGATATAGAAAGAATCATTTAGATTTGTATTTAATGCAAGAGAAGTATTACCTTTGACCTTTAGCGTAGCAGTGCTGGACACAGTTCCATACTTGTTGCTAGCTGTACAGGTGAACCTTCCTGAATCCACAGAAAAGACTTCAGCGATGACCAAGGAACAAATTTCCTCTGGAGGTGAAGAAGGAAAAATTCAGGCCAAACTAAAAAGATATTTTTTAATTTAATAATAATAAATAGAGATGTATCACTCTTGTTTTCCAGTGCTCAGTAAAGTTTTCCTTTTTTGTTTTTTGCAGCATTGGAGCCGAGTCTGTGTGCAGCCACTGCGCCCGTCTGCCATAATGTTCGGCTAAGGGAGGGAGAATCCCTTATAAGGACCAGGTTTGTGGGAAGAGCAACCCTGGCTTATGTACAGAAGGCAGCAGAAGTCTCGGCCAAAGACTTTAAACGCGTCACCGCAGTAATACTCTGCTGCTTCTATTAAAAACAGGCTTTAGTTTTTGACACATATTGACAGAATGAGACGTGTACCTGATTCAGCAGGAGATCTGGGCTCTGAAACAAACACAAGAACCAACACCGTTAGCGAACTTCAATTAAAAAGCTGATGTTGGGATAAAGTTTAAAGCTTAAGAAACACAAGCATCAGATCACACTTAAAGGGGAAACATCTTTGGTGTGTTCTTGCTGTGTTGAAATTCTAATTCCAGAAACCCAGAAAGACAAGAACCAAAGCCAGTGATGACCCTACCATACATCAAAGGCATAACAGAAAAAATAAGAGCGACGATGAAAAAACACAACATAAACACACCAACAAAACCGTACACAACAGTTAGAAACAGACTAGTGCACCCAAAAGACAAGATACCAGCTGGACTAAATGTGGAGTCGTTTACGAAATCCCACGCAAACTCTGCAATAAAACATACGTAGGAGAAACCGGACGCCAACTCAACACACGAACAACAGAACATAGAAAGGAGTGCGAGAAAGAAACAAGTCGAAAACACACAAGAGCAGCAAAACAAGAAGCAGAAAGCACAATAAAGAAGTCAGCCGTAACAGATCAGTGCACAAGAGAAAACCATATAATTCAATTCAATTCAAGTTTATTTATAAAGCGCCAAATCACGACAGGAGTCGTCTCATGGCACTTCACATAATAAACATTCCAATACAGGTCAGTTCATTAAGCCAATCAGAAATAATGTTTCCTATATAAGGAACCCAGCAAATTGCATCAAGTCACTGACTAGTGTCAGTGACTTTACAGCAATCCTCATACTAAGCAAGCATGTAGCGACAGTGGAGAGGAAAACTCCCGTTTAACAGGAAGAAACCTCCAGAGAATCCCGGCTCAGTATAAGCAGCCATCCTCCACGACTCACTGGGGATGGAGAAGACAGAGCAGGCACACACACACACACACATACACACACACACACACACACACACACACACACACACACACACACACGCACGCACGCACAAACACAATGACAAGTAATGTGTCTATAGTTATATTGTGATGTCTTAGTAAATATTCTTTTGGGTGAAAGATAAACTTTATTGTATTTGTCCTAGTGGATCTATAAGTAAACGGATAAATTAGTATTAGCACATCCAACGTCAAGGAAAGCAAAAAGTTATTATCATTATTATATAATGGACTGGGACAACACAAGGATCATGAACACCGAACAACAGAAACACAAAAGATGGACAAAAGAAGCTATAGAGATAAGGAGACGTGGATGTGGGACCATGAACAGGGACAATGGGGTCTAAACGTTGGATCGCACATGGGACTGCATCATCGGAGAGGGGAGAGTGGCCAGCAGAGGGCGACAACGTCCTCTGCTGGCCGCGGATAAACGGAGTAGGAAGTGACGCCACCATCAGCGTCAGCCTGAGGAAGTTTGCAGCCGCGAACGAAACGTTGCAGGTAAAGAAAACCTTTCTGTGTTTTAAAAAGAACTAAAAGATGGAATTAAAGGGGAAACAGTTTTAATAATGCTATGGTTGATGCAAAACCGTATATGAAGTTTGTTTGCACTAACTCCCTCTCACATGAGGATTGCTGTAAAGAGTCTGACACCAGTCAGCAACCTGCTGGGTTCCTTATATAGGAAAGTTTTTACTGATTGGCTTACCGAACTGACCTGTATTGGAATGTTTACTGTGTGAAGGTCCGTGAGACGACTCTTGTCATGATTTGGCGCTTTATAAATAAACTTGAATGGAATTGAATTGAATAATGCAATTTCAGCTATTTTATTCTTGAAATTTTCAGTACATTCAAGAATGAGCCGTTTAAGGGCTCTGTCACTTTAAGAAAGCAATCTGTTGCTGGTGACGCCCACCAATCCTCTGATAGGCTTTTACGAGGTGCTTGAACATCCAGGAGGGGCTTGGGATAGAGCTGCTGCTCCTCCAGGGTTGACGGTTGATTGGGGGAGGGCTATGTTAATAATCCTTATTGTGACATCACAATAAGAGACCTTTTCAAATGCCTCTTTTAGCCACATGATTTCTGAAGCCAAACTCTGACAGAATACAGATGGACAGTTTTTGTTCCCATTTGGTGTGTTTATAGATGCAGTAGAGACCCACATGACATCGCAAAATAATGCAAAAGGTGAGTTTTGTGCAACATGTCCACTTTAAGTCTGAATTATTAGATTTCCAACAAACCAAAAATATAAGTAGAGGTGATCGTTGCTAGGAAAAATCAAATTTGGGGCAGCAGTAGCTCAGGAGGTAGAGCGGGTTGCCTCTTGATCAGAGGGGTTCGATTCCAGCTCCTGCCAGGGGTAGTCTGCTGTTGTGTCCTTGGGCAAGACACTTCACCCAACTTGCATTTGTTGGTGGTGGTCAGAGGGGCCGACGGCGCCAAATGGCAGCCTCGCCTCCGTCAGACCGCTCCAGGGCGGCTGTGGCTACAAAGTAGCTTACCATCACTGGCAGTGTGTGAATGTGAGAGTGCGTGAAAGATTCTTTGAGTGTCCTAAAAAGCGCTATATAAGTTTGATGTATTATTATTATTATTATGAAATCACAAGGTTTTGTTTTTTTATCAAAGTTGAAATGTCGCGGAAACAACTTGAAAGTATTTAAAGTACAACCAAAGGTTCTGTTTTACTATCGATGCCTTTTGATTTTACTGAGTAAATAAAAGAAACCGAGGTATTTTATTGAACGCTTGGCGTACTAATGGCCCAATACGTAAACGTCGCTGTAGAGTAAAACTCACTTCCCAGCCGAAGGCGGCTTTGGAACTTTTTCATTATGTCCTCCATTCTGTACTGTTTTAGTAAAATGATGTGATTTCACTGATCTCTTGTTTGCTTCAGAGTTTTTTCCAACTTCAATGTGCTTTAGTAATAATTAGACTTTAGAATTAAATTCTGGCTTCTGATTGCAAAACGCACTCAGAAAAAAGGTCGACTTGCTGAGTAGGATGTCTTCATCGTTCTAATCTCTCAGGTCAACCCGACAAAATCTTAACGTTGCTGCTTTCCTGTGCATCAGACAGGCAGCCGAAAGCTCTGATTGGTTGGAACAATGTGTCATGCGTTTCTATGGAGATGAGGGTCAGTCTGTCTGTGCAGTAGTCCTGTTTTCATTAAACACATAAATCATGACATCTTTATTCCACAGATCATTCACTTGATTATTATTGATCAACATCTGTTTCGACTAGCTTTAATCACAAATTAAGTACTTTGATTATTGAAAAGCGTTCTTCTTCTCCTTCTGGCTCTTCTCCTGGAATGTAAACAGTCTGAGGAACACCCGACCTTGGCGTTTTCTACACGGGTGTTACTGTGTACAGGGGCAGCTGTGTGGAGCTGAAAATAATGAACTTCATAACGTTACATTTTCTTAGGCTGGATGTGAGCTTTAGCGTTTATCTTTAGGAGCTCGTACATCATCTGCGGGTGTTTAACTCACTTTTCTGCAGGATCCTGAAGTCCGGCGAGTCCTCTATGAGATTTCCTTCTCTGTACCAGTCCACCCAAGGTGATGGCACCCCCTTCACACGACACTCCAGCACCACCAGCTGGCCTTCTGATGCAGTGATGTCCTGCAGGTTCTGGTAGGACAGGTTTGGGCCGATGGTTACATTGAGACTCTTACAGTCCAGTGAATGAATGAAGAAGGACTCTACCTTGGTGAATGCTGGAGCGGTGACAGCCAACTGCTCACTTACTCCATGTGAAAAGTTATGATTGGAGGTTTGACTCTGGAGAAAAACACCAGAAGACTAGATTAAATGACTCAGAATCCAGTGGAGAGCATTAAGAAGGAAACCGCTGTGTTTTATCACCTGGAGTGTGTGTGTTTGTGCAGGAGTCAATGGGTCAGGTGGGGCAGGTGAATTCAACTGCTGGGAGGTAACTGTTGTGGAAACCGTTTGCTCCAGCTGTGGTGCTGATGTGACTGCGGCGGATGCTTCTATGGGTTCTGCAGTATTTAGTGAGTCTGAAAGCACCTGAACAGGTAACTCTGTGGTGTCCGCCAGAGAAGGATTCAGCTCAGAGGCATTCAAGTGTTCTGGGACGGAAGATGTCTGAACTACAACAGGAGCTTCTGAAAAGATCTGGATAAGGTTTGGAGACGAGAGCTCCTCTGCTGGTTCCCGTGAGGCTGTCACAGCCTGAGATGACTCCAAGTCCTCTTTCCCAGCAGGCTGAGTCCGGTTGGATGATCGCGGTAAATGCGACTTCAGCTGATTCCTCTGCAGCCTTTAAAAACAGAATCGGGACAGAATGAGAGGCTTTTTTTGTCTTTTCAGCAATAATGTGTTGTTTCAGAACCACCAACACATTTTAATGTCAGACAAACTAACTAAAGAAAAAAGAAGTTTTCAAATGGCTATTTAATTTCTCAAGAGAAATGAAGACCAACCAAACCAACCTGGTTTGATGTAAAAAGGAAAAGTAAAGCAAAAGAAATGTGTCCAGCGGGACAGGAACTCACTGCGCTACATGTTCAAGCTGCTGATCTTCCTCCGAATCTGAGGAGGTAGCACCTGTAAGATTCAACAAACAAGCATTCCTCAGACACCAACATCTGCTGTGACCATAAATAAGACCTAAAATATGTGAAAATCACCTTCAACATAGATCTCAGCCGATGTGGAGTCGGTTCCGTAGACGTTAGAAGCGAAGCAGGAATAGCGACCGGTGTCTTCCTCAAAGGCCTCTGCAATGATCAGAGAGTTCAGCTCTCCGCTGGTGATGATCTGGATGTCAGGACTGTTCTCCAGCTCCTTGCCTTCACAAAACCACCTGCAGTTCAACAAAAATCTGTAGTTCACTGTCAGCGGATAACTGACCGATTCAAGATGGCCACCACTCAGACAGTTACAGATGTTGAGCTAAAACTTGGTTTACTAACAGCTGAGACTTGTTCACAACTCAGAGTCTGAGTGATAACAGTTTGTGCAAGAACTTTGTTCAAAGCTTTGGCATAAACATTTTTCAGCACAAGATCTGCAGTGGACTTTCCCGTGTGGGGAAAAGGTCTGGCGCTCCTGTTTCAGGAACTAGAAGTGAGCAGTGTTGCCAACTGCTTTTGACTGAGAGTAGCTGAAGTTACCCCCCAAAGTCGCTAGATGTCGCCAGATGACGTTGCGTGCGAATTTACATATTGATGACGTCATCACGCCACATTGGCGTTCATTTTCCCCATAGCATCTAAAAGATGCTATATATACATATATACACACACACATATATATATATATATATATATATATATATATATATATATGGCATCTAAAAGATGCCATATATATATATATATATATATGGCATCTTTTAGATGCGCTATATATATATATATATATATATATATATATATATATATATATGGCATCTTTTAGATGCGCTATATATATATATATATATATATATATATATATATATATATATATATATATATATATATATATGACTAAAAGGGAGGAAAATAATAACTATGTTGTGTGTTAAAGTTATTAATTAGTATGATTAAAATGGCCCAAATTGCTTTGATATGTACAATAAATTCCAAAAGTATCAATAAAGTGACATTAAGACAGATATGGTGTGGTGATCCAAACAGTTCTGTTATAGGATATAACTCAGACCTCCTGCTCTCCTCATTCTCACAGCCATTTTCCTAAAAAGCTATTTTTTTTTACACCTCATAGTTTCCCAACTTCTCTCCATCGTGATAATAACGGCGCACCGAGCAAAAGGGAGCGGGTGTCTCATGGTATAACCATCCCTGTGTCACTGAAGGAAATTCACATGAGCCACAGAGCTGCGTGTGTAAACGGGACGGTAGTTGAAACTCCCGTTGACTTTATTTGCCAAATGCAGGAAAAACCAAAGTGTCTGGCGGCTGCAGAACCAGAGATCGCAGGTTGACGCCTGCGCCGTCTCTAGTAGAAGCGTCTCCAGCTCTGCAACTGTACCTTTCTGCAGCTGTACCTTTGTCTTCGGCAAATCAGCCCGGCTGAAAACGGTTTATGATTGGTCAGTCCTCGTGCACATGTGCAGATTATCGTTCTCTTTCCTTACTCCCGGAAGAACGGTTCAGAGTGCAAATGGTTTCTTTGTTGCTAATCTGTAGGAATATCTACAAGAAAGTTCTACAGAAAGTAGCAACGGGTCCTGAGAATTGTCGCTAGGCGCTTTTTGGGAAAAAAAGTCATTGAGGGGGGTCAAAAAGTCGTTAGGAACAGTGACAAAGTCGCTGAGTTGGCAACACTGGAAGTGAACCAAAGCAGAGGTGGGCAGAAGTTTTGGAATTTTATTTCCTGACAATCTGACATCTTGCCTCTGATTGGCTAACAGCAATGCAACTTTACCACTGACTTTGTTCACTCTGCAATGCTGATGTTTTATCTCCACAAATAACACAAGCCTGGAGGAGTTCTGCTGTGTGGTGGAGTCGCTAACGCTAACGGCGCTTCTACTAGCCGAGATGTGCTCTGCTCTCTCCTGGTCACTAAACCAACAACAGCTACCTCTATATCGCGTGCCAAGATGGGCGAGTCCGTGAATGCTATTCGACTGGTTTGTCTAATCTGAGCGTGTCTCCGTCTATTCTCTATGCAGGAAATAAGGCTAGAAGACTATTTTCATATTTAGCCTTCGTGTTAAACTCCGAGGGACCGATCATATTTAAAAAATAACAAAAAAAACTGTCCCATTGAACTTGGTCTTTAAATAAAATGTCAGAAAGTAACCATTGGATGTACATTAGAGTAAACGTCATTCAAGATGGCTGCCATCGCTAAAATCATGATCAAATGCAAAAATTGCCATGACTCAGTCTGTTTTACAGATGACGAGCATCTGATTTCTCCTCCAGCCTAACCAGCAACATGCATTCAGCTTCTATGTTGGTGCACATCTATTTTGAGAGGATGAGGCCTTAACACTTCATCACGTCCAACCAATAAACCATGGAGAAGGGAGTGATGTGCAGGGCAGCATCATCACCCAGCCGTAAATCTCACAAAAAAAGAAAAAAAGAAACTGTCCAAGCTATAAATCCTCTCAGCTTTAATGCTTTTGTTGTTGACTCAAGCCCATGCTGCTGGAATGTTCTGTCAGTGTTCTGCCCAAAACAAACGTTTAACGAGTAAGGCTCTAAAGTACAGACACGAGTAACAAGGAGGAGGTATGAGGCAAAGGCCCCCGCTTGCTGCACCTGTCTGGGTTATTTTCCTCTCGAGGTCCATGGAGGAGATTCCCTCTGGAGCATTGGACCTCTGACTACAACACTAAACATAGACTCAGTATACACACAATGCTATACACAGTAAAAAAACAAGAGATGGAACTGCCCTGTAATACTGGCAAAAAGGACCCGAGTCTTTGAGTTTGGTGTTTCTGATGTAAATCACTACGTCCGAAAAACAAGCTAACATATACGA
The DNA here is from genome assembly GCF_043380555.1 of Nothobranchius furzeri. Lineage (NCBI taxonomy): Eukaryota > Metazoa > Chordata > Actinopteri > Cyprinodontiformes > Nothobranchiidae > Nothobranchius > Nothobranchius furzeri. Next base: position 5,621,820 of record NC_091752.1, read on the forward strand.
TAAGAACACGAGTTCAGGAGTAATAAAATATACTGAGTTATTGGGAAATAGAGGAAAAAACTTTGTGTTCTGTTAAATGGACACAAAAAAGTTAGTAAAAAGCCTCAAATACTAAAAATGATCTCACCGAACTCCTCATGCTTCAGCCGAGAGCTCAGCCAGCTCCATTATCAGACACCACTACAGCTCGTCTTGCCAGTCCCATCTAAAAATGGCAGAGGGCTACATTCTCCACAGACGAGCATAAGTTAGTGGCTCAACAATGTTCAGAAGGAATAACAAGCCCTCCCCTCCAACTCTGACATCTCAGCTGCTCTCTTTCAAGTCCGCTTTCGTTGATCTGGAAGGGAATTTCTAATTTTAACTGTTGTTTTAAGGCTTGTCTAACAAAACAGACACGGAGGAGAAGCGTGTGTGAGCATTACATCACGGTGAAAGTGGATTATTGGTGAGGAATAAATGGAAAATGAATCTACTAGAGGTCTTGGACACCTAAAAAGGAGGGTAAAATAAGGGGACGGTACCAGTTTAAACGAACACAAAGACCTAACATTCAGTTTGATTTGTAAAAAAAAACTTTAAGTTTAACATATAATATTTAAAGCTGTTATATCAAATCTGCAGAACAAGCTAGGTTTTGAACACAAACACGGTCACAGAACACCCACCCCTCCCCTCTGGTGTTTTCCCTAAGACGCTTATGCCAGAACTGGAAAATTGAATTTTAGGAGGAAACAAGACGGCGCTAAACACCAGTGACCGTTTTCTAGGTCCAAACGTCTTTTGTTGTCTGTGACCTAAAATGGTGTTTTTCTTTTTGGGACTCTGGTAGTTTGTCCTAAAGTTGAAGTGGTAGCAGCCGGCTGTTTCTCCTCCTCTGATGTTCTTGAACAGGGAATCTGTCACACCAGTGGTGTTCTGTTGCTAAATCCACAAATGCACAATGAATGAACGGCCCAGGGAAGTGCGGAAGTCCAACAACACCGACAACCGGATGGTCCAGTAGTTACTTTTAGTTAGCCTGGCCTGCCAGACTCCTGTTTAATTCTGCACAGAGAAATGGTCTGGAAACTCTCCTATTCAAATAACCCGTCTCCGTGAGAATTCTAACCGAGCCAATCAGCGCTGAGCAGCGTATGTCACACACCACAACGCCGTGTTCGTCGAACATGGCAACTGAAGCGGAGTTCGCTGCGGCTCTTTCCTCTGTTCTAAATGATTTGGACACGTCTTTAAAACGAGTAGAAGCGCTAAAAGTATTTCTTCTAAAGGAAGATGTTTGCACTGTCGCCAGACGCCATTTTGGACAATAGCTAACAAACTACAGCGTTGCGCGGTACAGTCAGCATTTCCGTCTTTTTTCTGATTGGTTATTTTTGAGCAGGCTAGTCCCGCCCCTCATGAGCCTCTCTGCCTGTGAGTTACCAGACTCTCTCTCTCTCTCTGTGCAGAATTACACAGAGGGCGAGTCTGGCAGGCTAGGCTAGTTCTTGGTAGAGGTTTTTAGACAAATACAAGAGAACCACTTTCATTTTTTTCATGTTTTTTATCTCAACAATATATTTATAGCTATACTATGTTAAAATGTTGTTAAGCGGCATGAAAAAAATGTTTTGAGCTCATTTGTTTTCCAAATTTGCTATAACAGCTTTAATTCTAAACAAACGTAGACACCAACTGAATTTACGTTTTTCTTACTTGATCAATTCAATTCATTTTTTTATATAGGGTCAATTAACAACAAGTCGTCTCAAGTAAACATTCCAATTGAATCTACTTATCAGTGCACTGAGTTCAGCTCGTTGTACCAGTTGGTTCAAAGTTTCCTATGAAAACCCATCGGATTGCATCAAGTCACTGATTTGTGTCAATGACTTGATGCAATCTCTCATACTAAGCAAGCATGTAGTGACAGTGGAGAGGAAACCTCCCCTTATCAGTCAGTCACATGAAGAGCACTGGACAGGCAGTGCTGCTATAAAAGTAGAGAAGAGTTGCCATACACTGTTAGTGTTTCATTCATTTATTCTGCCATCTTCAATTTTGTGCTGATTTGGTCAGAGCTGGGATCAAACCTGCAACCTTCTGATGATCGGACAACCTGCTCTACCTCCTGGGCTACTGCTGTCTCTCAGTTTATAGCCGAAACGAAAACACAACATTGATTCTTTTGCACTTTTATAGATTTCATGTTCATGATACTTGTGGACTGGTGATGTAAATTAGCATGGAACCTTTGGTGTTCGGGTTAGGGTTAGGGTTAGGGTGAACGGCGGGTTTGGTATCCAGCCTTCAGAGGTTTGGCCAGAAGATGGATCCCTGTGCGTTGTTTTAGGTATTCTCACAAACATTGAAAAGCAGAGCAAACTTCTGCAAATGTTACATTCAAACATTCAAAGGAGAGAGATATAAAGTGACATATAGTCTTACCGGACTTCAGGCAATGGATGACCTCTTACAATGCAGTCTAGCTGGACCTTGGTTCCCTCAGGAACCTCCCTGCTTTTCAGTTTCTGGATGAAATGAGGAGGCTCGCATGCAGATTCTGCTTGATGTGAAGTTTCTGTTGAAGGAAAACTTCCAGCTTGATCCCTTATATCCTGTGATACTGAATCAAACTGTTCTTCTTCACAAGTCCTGTTGTCCTGAAACTCCACCTGTTCGCATCCAGGGTCCTGTTGGACCACTGGGAGTTGGCTAAAATCCAGGTTAGGTATCTCCTTCTCCGCCTCCAGAGGGAGGACAGCTCGCTCTCTGTTATCAGCGCTGCCAGGAAACTCCATCTGGTCGTTCTTGTTCTGGAGTCTACTCCTGTGGGTTTTGCAAGCTCTTGGTCGTACACGTTTGGAGCTGTTGGCCTTGAAAAGGGACGAGAGCTCTTCGATGAAGTCTGCCGCCTTATTAAGGAACTCCTTCTTGGACTGGGTTTCCACACCATACGGGGCACTTTTTGCCGGACTGCTGTGGTTGTCAAACCCTTCAGTAGAGTTCCTGCTGTTCCTCATTACTTTGTCTTGGTGTGTGGACGGTTTGTGCACCTTTCTGTCCAAAGTGACTGCTGTGTGTGCTGCTGGCAGTTCTTTCACCTCGGGAGCGGACTGAATAAAAGGTACAACTGGGTTGGCAAAAGGAGCCGGAGAGTGGTTGGAGGATGAAATGGAGGGAAGTGTAGATAAAGACACGGGGGCTGAGGAGATGTTAGAGGTGGGCATTGTTGTCACTGAGACCTTGACGTCTACCCTTTCCTCGTGAGGGCCATGTCCGATGGCTTGGCAGGCTAGATTCACACTTTTATCCAGCTCCTCTTGGCTGAGGAAGGCTGACAGGTCTGGGAATTGAGCATCATTGTGGCCCACTGCTTCATCTCCTTTGCGAGACCCATAAATCTGAAGACGTGAGGGCGGAGCTTCTGAACGACTCATTTTGAGATGCCCTTGGATTTGAGCCTTTGCAGCTCACCTTAAAGAGTGAAAAGAAAGGGTGTCTGGTCAGTGACATTTGCAGATAACCTGAGTAAATATGAAATGGATTTTTCAAATCATGATTTGAGCCATTCAAAGAATGAAAGTTTCCCCAACCAGTCTGTCTGAAAAAGTAGCTGGTCCTTTTTTAAATCATGAATTTACGCCATGCAAAGTTCAGCCCCACCCAGACCTGATTAAAAGATCCTAAAAAGCAACACATCACGATCCGTTCTAAAGGAATTCAAGAGAAAAAAGAACCAAGAAAAACATCTAAAGCCCTGCAGATCTAACTTAGTTAAAGGCATCATTCACTCATTATTTCAATAAATTAGCTGTGGACTCTACAGTAGTATGAGTTAATGCCTCGTGAGAGGTTTTCTGTGAGAAAAAAATGGGTGCTATTGTTTCAGTGGGTTAGAAGTCGGAGGAGCAGAGGGCAGAAAACAACAGCATTGTACTCGTTAATATTCATGATATACAAACACCTAGCCTCTGATTGGCTGACAGCAAAGCAACTTTTCGGCTGCCTTTGTTATCAAAACTCAGAATACCATAAAACATATTTTTTGGGGTAAAAAATTCCAACTTGATGCTTTATCTCCACAAATAACAAAAACCTGAACATGTTCTGCCATGTTGTGGAGCTGATAACAGTTAGCTTCTACTAGCTGAGATGTGCTCTGCTCTTTCCTGGCTGCAAAATTAATACAGCATTCCCGTGGGCGGTCCCAAGCCTAGGTGGGTGGGGCCATGCATACTAATTTTCTCAGGGATGTAGAAGAGACCAGGTTTTTTTCTCACATGAATATTTCCTTTCAGTGGCTAATGAGAAGTTTAAGAAAAGTGTTACATAGTTTCTCAGTGACAAAGACATTTCAGGTCAGAGGTCATGATTCAACTATAGAAAAGAGTCAAGGTGGGGTGGTAATGTATTCCTTTAAACATCTACAAACTTTGCAAAGCAAGAATTTGGTCTAGTTCACTAGGCTATCATTCCATGTCTTCAAACTAACACTACAACATTACCATTGCAACAGTCAGACATGGTGGTGGTGGTGTGATGGTCTGGGGCTGGTTCAGGACCTGGACAAACCGCTGTAACTGATGGAACCATGAATTCTGTTCTTTAGCAGAACATCCTGATTGAGAACATCTGACTTGACCTTAAATAGGCCATTTCTGCTGGGAAAATCTCCAATGTGGCTGAATGCAAACAGTTCTGCAATGAACTACTTTACCTTTAGGTAATGAAATGATTACTACAAAATCACATTTTCTCAGTTTCTTTGCTGATGAAATATTCACAAAACAAAGAAATCTGCTTTGGACCAAATACTTTTTCACTCTACGTTAAGTGTGAACATTCGTGCGTGCTTTAGACTTTACCATTTCAGTCCTCAAAGTGAGTTTTAGAAGAATTTCTTTCCTTTTAACCACCTGACTAAGAGTGGGTTACGTCTGATAAATTTATAAATCCTGCAAAACTGACACGTTTCAATAAACTCATGAGTAAATAAAAATAAATAACATATGATCTTTGTTCTGAATATAGCAGTCGTCTGGATTTGACATGGTATCGAGTTCATGTCCCGACACCTGACCTGATGGGATCCAGGCACACTTTTGTACCTCGTGTTTGCCTCAGACTGACACCTGTGTGACGTTTAGACATTGCACAGAGTGAGTCAGTGAACACAGACTTGAAACAGAGCGCACACATGCTGCTGACACTCAAATCTGCCCAATCAAGAGGCCCGTTGATGCCCTTCTAACAGTCCAGCAGCTGTTGTGTGCATTAATACTTTGCTAAGAGGCTCCTAGCCCACAGCGTCACATCTAATAATAGAGATGGGTCGGTTTACATGAAGGAAATCAACACACACCTACAAAAAAGCAGTGCATCCCACCCTGTGGGCCCAGTTTTGATTAGTCACATTAACATGCAGCAATAGAATTATGATTAGAAAACAGGACGGAGCTGAGAGAGAAAACACACAGTAGGTTCAAATACTTTACCTGAACACATTAGTGATACACAAATATCTATATGAGGTTATCTGATGCTTACTCAGAACTGCAAAATTAATTCACAAGGACATTTTGTTTTACCTTCAGAAAAAGCTCACCCAGCCCCAGTGAAGGACTGGAGTCCACCTGCGCTGAAAGGGGAAGGATTCCAGTTTTCCAGCTGCTGCCACAGAGAAATCCAGCACACGGGCAGCTGCTCGGGCCTCCCAGCTTTTCTCACACGGTTACCTTGAAGTTTTCCGGAGAATGTGTGGCCGAGTAGCTACGGTAACCCGTCACCAGTAAAAGTAACAACATTTGTCAGCAGAGAGGCTGCAGGTTATTTTGGGTCGGCCTGACCTATGTGCCTGGGTGGCGTCCTTCCTCATTGGCCAGAGGAATCGTGCTGTAAAGGGACCCTTTAGTACCAAACCCTCACTGAACCTTACACACCAGTAGTGCTCCATGCTACGACATTGTTTTTATCTCCCAGCTCTCAATGTTTGTTGTCTTTTGACATTTTCAGAAACTCCTCATTAGGTATAGCTGTTGGAGTTCATCCTATCCAAGATGGCTGCCACAGCCAATCAGCATTTACAAACACAAACAGTGATGCGACCCAGTCCGTTTCACAGAAACTAAGACAGAGTTTGGTGTGTTAGTATCAAGGGGCAGCCTTTGTCTGAATTTTCTGAAGCCAACCCAGAAGTGACAAAGATTGCAGTTCCACCCTCATCCTCTAGGGGCCGACACCAGATAGGACCAAGTTCCCATCACTGCTTCCATGTGCTGGGGCAGCAGAGCTGCAGGGCTGCCTAGCTTCACCTGGCTGCCATGCGAGGCTATAGTCGTCCTGGCTGCTTATGGAGCTCTCTGAGGAAGACCACAGCTCATGAGTTGATGGATGCTTCAAGTTAGAGTCGCTCGGCTGCGTTTTTCTGGCTAAAAGCACCCACAAATGTCCATTAGCTTCGGTTAGCTTTTAGCTGGGAACAATGGTGATGTCAGATCCTCATAGTTCTGCCCTCAGCTCCACCTCTTTGCTCATTTTTGGATTGTCTGGGAGTGACAAGATGTGTGACACGGCCAAGATGGTGCAATCAGAACTAGCCGTTTGGCTTCAAATAAGCCCCACAGAAAAATATAGGTGAGGTTTGTCCAATATTTCTACAAGTACCCAAGTTATTTAAGGGCTCTTTAAGGGCAAGTCACCCCCTGCCAGAGTCTTACTCCACTCCCACTTCCTGTTTGGAAGATGCAAAAAACGCTGTTGCCCGGCAGACCGAGAGGGCGGAGCCGCTAACAAATACACACACACACAAAAGACTCACAACGACCCTGTGGCATCATAATGTACCAGCTAATGTCATAGTGTACCTCTTAGCCAATAGCGATGGCAGATTAAAATTCAAATGCAGTGCAGAGTTTTTACCTGAAGACGGCCCAACACTGTTTTAGGCAGATTATCTCAATTTTAACTAAAGATGCACTAAAGTGCCAAATTATTGACTACACGTGTCTACTACACGATTAAACACACATTTATTTAGTTTATCAGCAAAACATGTTGATTTGGGTGTGACTTGCTCTTTAAATCTTGTTGAAAAGAACAAAGTATCATGATTATTGTAGAAAGAAAAACAAACTCTGAGATCCAAACTATTAAAAGTAAAACAAAATCATCCCATCCCCCAGATCAGTTGGACTGATTTGTTTTTTTCCCGAAAACTTAAATTGAGTCTATTATCAGCAGCAAGATTTGGGTCGATCACTCTTGTTTTAGTTACTCCTGTTGTGTTTAGTCACATTTTATAACTGGTATAATCACAAGTCTGCTTTTTAGTTCAACTTATTTAAAGAGCAAGTCACCCCCTGCCAGAGTATTACTCCACTCCCACTTCCAGTTTGAAAAATACAACAAATGCTGTTGCCTAGCAGACCGAGAGGGCGGAGCCGCTAACAAATACACACACACACAGGCTCACAATGACATTGTGACATCATATGGTACCAGCTAACATTCTAGGGTACCTCTTAGCCAATAGCGATGGCAGATTTAAATTCAACTGCAGTGCAGAGTTTTTACCTGACAACGGCACAACACTGCCAGTTTTAGACAGAAAATTTAAATTTTAACTAAAATGCACTAAAGTACTAAACTATTTACTGCACATGTCTGCAGCATGACTAGACACACATTTATATAGTTTATCAGAAAAAAAAGTTGATTTGGGGGTGACTTGCTCTTTAAGGTGTGCTTTTTTACTACAAATTTAAAATAAAAGAGCCTGTATTAGTAAAACTGCCTGTGCGGTTAGGACAAAATTCTCCCATTCTCTTGTTTTTGCAGATCTCATAAAATCATTGTTGAGGGTCAAAAAATCCTGCAGACCACACTTTGCTCTGCTCTAGTTCAGGATGCTTAAGAGTTATTGAAGGTAAACATTTCATTAACCACTTTTAACTTTATTTTTGGAGTCACCCAAAATCAAGATGGCCACCACAGCCTGCTGGACCTGCTGGGGGTGTAGGGACTAAGAAGATCACCAATGTAAGATGGTGCTTGTCCATGTAAGGCCCTATAGACCAGAACCAGGATCTTGAAATGAACCCTGAAGTTGACTGGCAGCCAGTGAAGCTGGAGGAGAAGCGGGGTGATGTGGGTGTGTTTGGAGGACTTGGTCAGAAGCCGAGCACAGGCGTTCTGAACCACCTGTAGACGGTTCAGGGAGGTTCTGCTCAGACACGTGAAGAGAGAGTTAAAGTTAAAGTTAAAAGTTAAAGTCCCATTAGTTGTCACACACACTGATGTGTGTGCGAAATTTGTTCTCCGCATCTGACCCATCCCTTGGGGGAGCGGTGAGCTGCAGACACAGCCGTGCTTGGGAACCATTTGGTGGTTTAACCCCCCAATCCAACCCCTTAATGCTGAGTGCCAAGCAGGGAGGCATTGGGTCCCATTTATTTCAAAGTCTTTGGTATGACCCGACCAGGAATCGAACCCTGATCTCCCAGTCTCAGGGCGGACACTCTACCACTAGGCCACTGAGCTGAGTTGCAGTAGTCTAAGCGTGAGGAGATGAAGGTGTGGAGAACTGTCTCAAGTTCAGAGCGGGACAGAATGGGACTCAGCTTAGCAACGTTCCTGAGATGGAAGAAGGAAGAGCCAACAAGAGAACCACATCATAAATAAAGTTATGTAAGCTAAAGCGCAGCATAAACAACCTGGATTTAGTTAAACACATCATGAAGTCATTGCAATATTGTTTCTGCCTTGTGTCATTTTAGGATGGAAGAAGGTCGAGCGAACAAGAGAACTGACATGAGAATCCAGGGTGAGAGCTGGAAATCAAGACAAACCGTAACAGTAGCAAAAGACCTGGATCTGCAGGTCGGTCTAGCCATGGTTTATTGTAGCCTTAGCAGGTCTACAACTGGCCCGGCCAGTCACAGCGCTCTACAGTGGGGCAGTAGAGGGAGGTGGAGTGTACAGTCGGTAAAGACGGCTCTCCCTTGCCCTGCCTCCAACATGCCTCCATCTAAAAGGCTAGATTATCCAGAATTATCTCTGTAGTTATGCTGCTATAGGCTTAGACTGCTGGAGGATACACTGACCACTTTCCACACTCGACAACTTTCTTCTACAATCTGCTCTTTAACTGTATTATTTCCTGCTATTTCAGCTGTTAGCTTTATTTTCTCTGTAAGTGTTTTTCTCCCCAGAAGAAGCTACAACGATGTTCTGCTGAGCTGTGGTGGCCTCATGGAGGGGGCCATCGTCTTGAACACTGCTGCTAACCACTTAAACATTCTCCCTCTCCTGATAATATCATTTTACTGTCTTTGGGGCGACGGTGGCACAGGAGTTAAGTGCTCACCCCGTAATCGGAAGGTTGCAGGTTCGAGCCCCGCTCAGTCTGTCGCTGTCGTTGTGTCCTTGGGCAAGACACTTAACCCACCTTGCCTGCTGGTGGTGGTCGGAGGGACCGGTGGCGCCAGTGCTCGGCAGCCTCGCCTCTGTCAGTGCGCCCCAGGGCAGCTGTGGCTACATCGTAGCTCATCCCCACCAGTGTGTGAATGTGTGTGTGAATGGGTGATTGTGTTGTAAAGCGCCTTGGGGGGTCCCAGGACTCTAGAAGGCACTATATCAAATACAGGCCATTTACCATTTGACATTGGATGTGCTACTACTAGTTTACCCGTTTAATTATAGATCCACTAGGATACATACAATAAAGTTTATCTCTCACCAAATAGAATATTTACTAAGAAATCACATTGTAACTGTGAGCCTAGCGCCCCACGACTTATTTTAGGTATGGAGAGTGATCACGCTAGATCAAACAATGGGCTGAGACAATGTCTTCCTCCAAACTTGATAGTTTATTTATGAAACACGTTCTTCTATATAAAAAAGGGAACAAGACAGTTAAAAACCCCAGAGGGGACTAATGACACCGTCTGCTGGAGGAGGGAGGCAAAACAACCAGGGCTACATGCATTTACTTAATACACACGGCAATCATCAAGCAAACAAGAATAAAAACATGCACTATTATCCACACCAACCGGTAATACGGCTGATCCCTCTCATGTATGCGGCCCTCCAAAGACAACCTTCTAGTCGTCACAGACCCCCTTTCTAAAAGTGACTCACAATTAGGAGTTTCATAAAAGGAAAAATAAGCATAACAAAATAACCAACTGAACAAAAACAGCAGTGCCAGCGCTTTCTGTTCAAAGGAAGGAAATAATTATCAAACTGCCGATTTCCTTCCTTTTCAATTAATCAGCACCTGCTTACCTGTTATGTCTCATGGGAAGGGCTCGCAGACAACGGGTAATCGGCACATCCACCACTGATCCTACAGCGCATTTACACACACACATACACACACGCACGCACACGCAGCATAGGCCCCAGCCTTTCCAAACAACTGTATAAAAATTAAAAGGATCCCTTACCCATGAAAATACTCCTCCATGCACCCAGTGTACAGCTCAGACACCCTGCCCCACCTGTCTGTCAGGACGCCAGGTAAACGCTGTCGCACAGCTGGACACAATCGGGGCTTTTAAAGAGCCGGCATAATAACGCAGGGAGGAGGAGCGCAGCACCGGCAGCGCACAGCACTCAGAGAACAAACGGCCATCCGTCACATAACCATAGAAACACTACTTGGTGTGTGTGTGTGTGTGTGTGTGTGTGTGTGTGTGCGTGCGTGCGTGTGTGTGTGTGTGTGCGCTCTGTCTTCTCCATCCCCAGTGAGTCGTGGAGGATGGCTGCTTATACTGAGCCAGGATCCTCTGGAGGTTTCTTCCTGTTAAAAGGGAGTTTTCCTCTCCACTGTCGCTAAATGCTTGCTTAGTATGAGGATTGCTGTAAAGTCACTGACACTAGTCAGTGACTCGATGCAACCTGCTGGGTTCCTTATATAGGACACTTTTTTCTGATTGGCTTAATGAACTGACCTGTGTTTGAATGTTTATTATGTGAAGTGCCTTGAGACGACTCTTGTCGTGACTTGGCGCTATATAAATAAACTTGAACTTGAATTATATTTGTGGAGAAACACCGAGCGGGCCCCAGAGCTGTGACTGAGAAAAAAACAGAAAAAGATGGCGGATCAGGAAGAGCTAGTTTGAAGTGGGCCGACAGAGGTACTCAAGTCCTGCATTTTGAGGATGTACTTGCTTTTTCTTCTTTGACGGTGTACGGCGGACTGCCCCGTTGACTGATTTCCATAGCGATGAACTCATCACATTGTTGATTGGTCCTTGTGTCCTAGCACGCAGAGACAGTTTAAAAGACAACCGCAGATTTCGCCCCACGACAGAGCTCTTTCTGTGGGCCACGCTTCATATTTGCACTAATAGGCTGAAGTTTTCACACTTAACATTCAAACACTTTTCATTACGCGTTTAGGACTGCCCAGCACATGACGATGATTTATATGTGAATAGACAGCACACATACCTGGCCGTTAACGTTTTTCACAAATATGGTTTGCATCAAGTTGATTTTATTCACAGTTGATTCAAGCAGAACTGTTATGTTGCATTATACAAAATTAGTAACGTAGTCCATCCAGTGTTTAGTGTCTGCAGCCATTTTGCTCTTCTTCTACATCCATATAAGGTATGTTTCAGACAGCATCCACATATTTTTACTTTAAATCGGTCTGATCTGGATTCCATCACCGCTCATTTTCAAACAAATTAAAAAAAAAATGTAATTCCAACAGAAACACAAAGAAAGGCTGGGCTTTGATTACACTTAAAACAGTGCAAGAGCTTGTATCCAATGAGTCTTTAGCAAAAAAATGCACCTGCGATAAAAGCTAGTGTGCACAGGCTGCCATGCAGGGGAAAACACTATTTACATTCTCACCAGGCTGTACATGTTAGCTCCACTTAATGCACTACCGCACCCCAAATAATATTTGCATATCATTAGTTTCATTCGTCTAGCAAAGACTGACAGGGCGGAACAAAAGAAAAGCTTCAAATATTTTTGTAATGGTCAACGATGAGCACTGCTTCTGCCTGTCCAAGACGTTATTCTTGGTGTTTGAAACGTTTTCTTTTAACGCAACGACCAAAATAAAGAGAAGAAGACGAAAGAAAAGTGAGTTTCTGGCACTTTCTGTCATTCTGAGGCTTAATAAAAGGAAAGGTGATATAATTTTTAAGGCGAAACTTGAGCCGTGGAAACGGACTAAAGGATGAAAGGGTGGTTCACAAAACTAACGATTTCAGCTTGAAGCAAATGCAATTCTCTTTGGTCTACCTGGGAAATGCAGTTTGGTGTTCCAGAGCAGTAAAGGCATCACGGAGGAAACAATCACACCAAAAGACTTTGTTTCCCTCTTCTTATCAGACGTCTGCGTTAAGCATACTGAGCCGTTTGTGGACTTCAGTATTATTAGCAGCGTCTCCAATCAAAAACAACTCAGGACTCCAGGTTAAAGGTCAGAAACCACACAAGCATCATCCATCTTCCCCTTTTCAGGCTGTTCAGTCCATCTCCGCCAGCTGAGGGTCCTTATTCCAGAAGAAAGCACCTATAAATAATGGAGGTCTCTGTTCGTGTGTTCTCCGTGGAGCACACACGAACATCGCGCTTTCCTTTTTCTTCACAGTGTTTTGTGGCCTTGAGTCGCGACGGAGACATCTCGTAATGAAGAGGCACGGTTCAGCAGCAGGTCAGTCGACCGCCATCAGGAGTCTTCACTGGCCCGTTTGCGAGACTGGTCGCCCCTAAAATCAAAACAAGCATCTATGTTAGAGACTCCAACCTGCAGCTGTGTGAAGAGGCGTGTGCAACAAAACTGACCGAGAAAATCCGGTCATGGAGAGCGCCATTTGAAGCTTCCGGTCATGATCGGCATAATCCGGAAGTCGGGACTCCACGGTAGGAGGGTTGATTTGTGGAATGAAGCCGGAGAAGAGCTCTGGAGCGAGCTGAGCCCACTCTGAAAAGGACCGCCACTCATTAGTGAACTAAAGGGACATTAAATAAGACACGTTGGCGATTGTGCGACGTGTTTGGGAGGCATTCGTCACCTGGCCGGAGGCTGTAGAGACCTTTGACCACGCTGGCCATGGTTGAGGGCTGAACTTGGAAGGGCATGGAATGAGCTTTGATCAACAGAGCTGAGAGAGAAAAGCACAGGTAAGGAATCAGTCGTGAAGGATAACAATGCTTTTTGTTGGACTTCATCAGCCTCTCATCACGGTGGAGGAGTTTTACTCCACTTTTCTTCCAGATGTCGTTTCGTTCTTTAAAGTTTGCAGACATTTATTTCTGCTCAGCTCCTTTAGAGTCTAAAGCATCTCTCGGTGGTTCAGGTCAGGACTTTGGGCCCTTGCTGCTGTCTCAAGCCGGGCGGACACTGTGTGACTTTTTCACTCGTAGCACTCGGCTTCAGCTCAAACTGTACGACTTCCTCGCAGGGCAGATCTCACGAGCCATGCGCTCACACTGTACGTCTGGTAGCAACACGTCGGCCCTAAAAATATGCTAAAAATAGCAGTTTTTACTCAACACGTCAGACTTTTTTGTCTTGTTTTGCCTGTTGTCCTTCGGGAGTGCTGCAGGAGGACACACAGGGATTTATGGGGGTTGGATGAGGAAAACCAAATAAAGAAAGTAAATCTGTGTTTTGTGATCAGTTTAATTTGACATGAACACGACAAACACGCTTTCTTGACAATCTTTGTGAGTAAAAAAAACGTGTAGAAACAAAAACGAACAGCGTGTGTTATTAGGAAATAGCGGGCGAGCGGTGTTGATGCAGGATTGCGCATGCACCGTGAGCGGTTCTGGTACTTTTTGGGTCGCAGCTGCTCGCAGCGCCGCTTCAACAGTGCGATACCCTCACGAGGGACGAGCGAAATATTAAACACTCCAGAAGTCCGCGCGAGCTCACGATTGCTGATCGGCAGCTGGTCACGTGGTGTTAATCGCCTCTCGTAACCCCCTGTACACTACACGACGCTCGGCGCAAAACTCAACCCGATCTCGTGGATTCTCGCACGAGTGGAAAATCGGCTCAAAAAAGTGAAAAAGTTGCACAGTGTACGCCCGACTTAAGACAGCATTCCTGCTTTCAACAGTTCACTCTCTTGATGAAAGACAAAGTATTGATGTTGCAGTTTCCCGAAAAGAACTTAAGCTGTTATAAATAATTTCACTTTTATATTTATTCTAAACATTTTGACGTTACCTAAGAACATTAACTGCAAGTAAAGTTTTATAAATGTCATTGACACTATACCCGCTTACACAAAAGGAAAAACTAAGTTTTCCCACTTTGTTACGTCACTGTGCTGAAAATGAACGTACGGAACCGGGATTTTAGGCCCGTCGTTGCACGTCTACTTTGGTCTGCTCACGAGAGACGGATCCAGAAATCCCGTGGTCCAGTCAGGAACCAACTTAAACCATGATACCGGAGTCTTTCATTAACCAGACTGTTGTGACCTTTAAAGACCCAAGTTCACTGAGAAACCATTTTTACTTATTATTTTGATCGGTCACTCTGAGTTTTTCATGCAGGCTGAACATGAAGATAGTCTCCTACACCTATCTACTGCATCAGCTTCTGATAGAAAACAGACGGTGAAACTCTAGGATTAGAAAATCCTGACAGATCTACGTCACACTGTCACTTAACTAATTCACTGCTGTCATTTGCATTTTTCTACTGTGTGGGCGTCGGACGAGCCCCCGCACCGTGAGAACAAACATGTCAGCTCTAAAGCCGATCTTCATCCGCATACGTTATACGTCATGTGATCAGGAAGCAGAACATCCATGTGTTAGGAGATCGTTTTGGGCTGCTGTTGTAAAAAAAGTGAGGCGCGAACCGGAAAAGCGTCTGCTGATCACAATTCAACAACGGATTACGAAAGAACGGAAAACGCTCGAAACGCGCGGATTCTTCCTGATGTGAGAGGTGAGTCTCCGCTTTGTTTTGGTTGTTTTGGCGTCAACATCATCCTAGCGCGCAACGTTCTGTGACTCTTACCCCCAAATTCCACTACCTCCGCTCCGCTCCGGCACGAACTCCGCAGCAAAATCAGTCCCGTTGTAGTCAATCAGAGCAATTCCACTACTGCGGCCGTGCTGCGGCAGTGCAGCGCAGGGCGCCGCCCTCTGTTCCGGCGTCGGGCAAAAATAGAATCGATTCCTATTTTTGCCGGACGCCGGAGCACCTCCGCAGTCAATGGACAGGAATCACAACCGCCCAACAGGAAAGGGAGCAAGCACAGCTTCCGTTATTTCACAATAAATCGATAAACAAAAAGCATTTTTTGTTTCATATGCACAGGTTTAACAACTTTTAACAACTATCAATGGCGGCTGAACTTTAAATGCACAAAAGTAAGCCATAAATACAGTTTCCACTTAGGGCTGTAGCGACGCCTCGACGAAGTCGACGGCTCGATTCTAAAAATTTGTCGACGTCAGATCCGGTAGTCGACGCACCGCGCCCACTTGTTGCATCCGCAGGAGTTTGTAAATGGAAAAGGAATCTGCATGTTTTTCCTCTAGTTCGCCCTCTTCTCCGCCTTCACTAACATCTCCACCAAAAACCGAAGACCCGGAACAACGTCCGTCCACTACTAGATTATTTTCCTGTTTTGCCCGCCTTCATCTCTCGGCAACGGACAACAACTTCCGGGGTCAGATGCGCTGCTTCGTCTCTACCGCAGATGTAGAACATCACCGGGAGCGTTTCTCCCTTCATAAAGGAGCTTCTTTCAGACATGAGGAGAGCTGTTTTGGTGGTAGCAGTCTCTCCTCCGTGCTGGTCTGTTTGCTGCTGGGTGTTTTTGGTTTATTTAAACTTGGTAACTTGAACTTAACGTTGGTAAAGCTACTGTTAGCATTTTCGCTAACAGCTTCTTGCGTTTGGATAAGCTGTTACGTTTTGGTTTGGAGTTCATCTTTTTTGTGGCGTAGATCTCCCTTTTATTACATTTAGAGTGTTGTGGGTTTTCGGTTTAGTTTAAAATATCACCTTGAGTTTGGTTTAACCGCCCAGTTTAGAGTTTGGACCTTTGGAGATAATTATTTTGGTCCAGAACCCAGTAATCTTTGCCCAGTGGGACATCCCTACTTCTTTGTACTTTGTTTTAATTCCCCACAGGCAGAATTAGTTTTATTATTCCCAACCTGTGGATGGAAAGATTTATGATTTTTGTTGTTGTAAATAAACCTGATCATCATTTTAACTTTTAAATCCCGTTATTGTCCCTTCCTTTTTGCACACGAGCCAAACTCCCCAGGAAGGGTCGTAAGACCACTCGCCTCACGCACATAAGTGACCAAAACAAAGCAGCATGGAGACACTCCGTCTTCTACCACCTCTCAGGCAGCAGCCTGCACTCCCAAGTTCTACACGTCACCAGAACATAACCAACCGCAACACAATAAAAGCAGTGTTATACAAAATGGAAGGCCTGTAGTGGTTATTCTCTTACAGTAACAATTTATCAATTTTTTGGAGGAATTTATTAGAGATTTTTTGGTTTTTATTAACTGTGCAATAGAAAAATAATCATTAGATTAATTGTCTAAATAGTCATTAGAATAGTCGACTATTCGATAAAATAATCGTCAGAATAATCGTTTTAAAAATAATCGTTTACCCCCAGCCCTATTTCCACTATCAAAGTAGTCACCCTGTGTTGATCCAAACACTGCTGATCTCTCAACACAAATGATGGGCAGATTAAACAGTTCATTTCGATGCTTCTCCCACACAACGGGTGTTTGGATCTAACTTCCACGTTTATTGCTCGGACTGTATCGCAAGATCTCAAAAATCCTGCACATGCTCATTTGCGCACCTCAGGTCTCCGCATCGGAGCCGTTGTAGAGCGGGTACCAGTAAAAATTGAGTTCTGAAGCGAGCGGCTGCGGAAGGCGGGGGCGGAGCGGAGGTAGTGGAATTTGGGGGTAAAAAAAAAACTGTAAAAACGTGAGAAATGCTGGCAGCGAAGGAGTTAACATTCATGGACTCACCCATCTGGACTCACGACGTCCTCAAACCGGCTAACCTCTTTTTCTGCACTGAGCACTACAGTCTGACTTGCTGGGACCTCCACTCTGAAATATTTTATATTTGTAAATAACCTTTCTCGTGACAGAAAGATGAATTCAACACTGCTTGAAAATGACCTTTAGCCTTTCTTAATTTGACTGGCAACAATAATCACAGCTGTCTTTCCTTTTGGCCTTGTGTTAACACACGCCTGTACGCCCCAGACCAGTTATATCCTGATACCTACAAACACACAAAGACAAAAAAGGTGGACTTTCCTTTTCCATCATCGTATAAAGATTTCCCAGACTTCAAGATGGCAAAAACCCTCTACACACACACACAGGTAAAGTTAAAGCCTTGGTCCATGGACGTAATTTTGGGGGGGGGGACAGGGGGGACATGTCCCCCCACTTTTTCCAAATTCAGGTTTTGACCCCTGCACTTTTTACCATCCAAAAATAATATTACGCTATATTAAATTGACACTGGTTGAGCTCTAGCACCAAACAGAAAACAACCGTTTGTGTTGAAGCTGGTTTCCCATTAGAACATACTGTAAAGATACCCCCCCCCCCCCAAGTCCCCCCCACTTCTAAAGTGAAAATTACGTCCATGCCTTGGTCACATGTATTAAAAATGTAAGCACTGCAAAGTAATTTGTGGTTTGTGCAACAAACAGGGAGCAGGGATTAACTCACGCATCAGTGTGTTTAAATATTTCTCAGCAACATGGTCAGCAAACAGCTTCAACAGGTCCTCTTTCAGGTCCCTGTTGAGTTTCGACTCAATGTAGAACTTGTTCTAAAAAAGTGTTGAAAAGGGAAAAATGAGAAGCAAGTGAAAACTGAATAAGAGTTTGAATAAAAAAGTACCTACCAAGTATATAAAAACTGGAACTATACACTCAAGAGAAGCTGTGTACTGCGTTAGGGCAACGTTGAAGTTCTCGATTAGGTTATGAGGTGAGCTGGCCTGTAATTCAATCAGAAAAGATCAGTTTTCACTTCTGTCTATGATAACTTTGATTTTTGTTGCTTTTTATTTACCTGAAGCCGACTAGAAACCTCGAGCAAGTGACTCGTTATCTTTTTTGTCAAATCGCTGTAGAGCAGCTCCGAGTGCTGCTGGCAGACACACTTGTAGACGTAACTTTGGAGGAAAAAGTCAAGAGAAAATGTTTGTTAGATTATTTATTCTGAAGGTTATTGTGTTAACTTCAAATATTACATGTTATGCCTTTTGTTGAAGTTATTTTCGTTCTATGATCTGTACCAGGAGTGTCCAAACTATTCAAGACAGGTGCAAAAAACCTCAAAGTCCTAGTCATTTTAAATCTGCACATTTTTATGGCAAATCTTTTTATTTGTGCTGCTAAAAATACGTCAAAAATAGTTGGTAATAAGAAATTTCCCAACATGAATTTGTGAGAAAATGTCGATCTACATTGGCAGTTTACTCGAGACAAAATTCATCATGCTTGACGTACCTGTTCGCTTCGAGGGCCGCAAATGGCCCCAAGGCTGTCGCTTGGACAAACCTAATCTAGGCCCAATCCCAATACTCGCACCGCGCCCTACGGGCGTCTGTGGAGTGCGGTAAGGGCTTCGAGTGTGCAGTACGCAAATGTGCAAATAATCGGGACGATGACCTTTGCGTCATCAACCACGACGCATTCCTGGATGCCGGTCGCTGTACGAGCAATTTTTTAAAGAAAATCTTTATTAACTTATTCACTGCCAATGACGACAAAAGTCGTCGTTTGCATTTTTTTACCGTGTGGGCGTCGGACGAGCCCCCGCACCGTGAGAACAAACACCTCAGCTCTAAAGCCGATCTTAATTTGCATACGTCACACGTCACGTGATCAGGAAGCAGAACATCCATGTGTTAGGAGATCGTTTTGGGCCGCTGCTGTAAAAAAAGTGAGGTGCGAACCGGAAAAGCGTCTGCCGATCACAATTCAACAACGGATTATGGAAGAACGGATAACGCTCAAAACTCGCTGATTCTTCCTGATGTAAGAGGTGAGTCCCTGCTTTGTTTTGGTTGTTTTGGCGTCGACGTCATGCTAGCGCACAACGTTCTGTGACTCTTAAAAAAACAGTAAAAACGGTGAGAAACGCTGGCAGCAAACGAGTTAACAAGTTTCAAACAAACGATTGACAAACTTTACATTCATTGCTGTCCACATTAACTCTTACTCAAACATTCAGAGCGTGAAAAAACATCATCAATAGTCTTAAAATGAACTTCTTTGGTTTGAAAATACGGATTTTCAAAAGAGGCACTTGAGGAATTATTCTGCCTTTGTCTCAAAATTCCCATGCAACAATGGATTGTGGGTAATACCATTTGCCCAAGTCAGCATTGATGCAGGGACGTGGCCAACTTCTACACTTGAGGATCGGCACACCATGCGCACTCGCACCCCTGGACAGGAACACACAACTGAAGGGTGGAAGTGCGAGTATTGGGAATGGGCCCTATACTAAACATTTTCAGGAAGTTCTCAGCCCAAAATCCCTCTCACATAAAGTTGTTTCAGAAGCTTTATTTTGGAGTTTCAGTACCTTCCAAAAGGAGCCGTTTCATGGTTCTCTCACTTTAAATTAAATAAGCTGTTGCTGACCGCATCCACCCAATGATTAGCTGCTATGGAGAGAGGGGCGGGAGGAGCTGGGAGTACAGCTGCTACTCCTCCAGCATGGCCGTTTCTCATAGATATGCATGCACTTGTCTGAACTCGTGTACTCAATTACTTGTGAAACATCATCGGTGCTGGCCCAAGTACTGTTCCAATCCTAAGTACACATCATGGCAAGTACTCTCAAAGTTCCCAGGTGTGTTCTTGCTCTGCCCACTGTGTCGAGGATGCATCACTGCATCCTTCTGCTGACTTGGGCCGGTAAGGGTATTCCATAATGTTGCAAATCGTTATACAATCTGACAGTTGTTGAGGAGAAAGTTCATAACTGTTGTGTTTTTATAGGAAAAACACATAAAACGTTGTCTGTTATTGTATTTAATTGTGTTTGAGCTGTAAAATTAGCTAACCCACTATCAAAATAAAAGCAGCGTTGCCTTAAATAGCTTCGTTTTGATGAAAAAGAAACACATTTTTTTCCTTTACAGCAGGAAATGCTGACATTTGATCAACTTTGATCAAAGTAGACCAAAGATCACACAAATATGAAGTATAAATTATTTTGTCGTTTAAAGGGTCTAACTAGACTTTTAATTTTATTTCAGGTCGTTTTATGATGAAAAGGTGTGTGGTTCGGTCCCAAATGCCGTCCTCGTCCCATAGTAAATAGAACAAACTTTCTGCTGTACCTGCCAAGAACATAGCTGACAAGTACACAATTATGTACTAGCGTTCTTGGGGTTTGAGGCCCTGTCCACACGTAGCCGGGGATCTGCCAAAACGTAGATATTTTTCTACGTTTTGGCCTGTCATCCACACGAAAACGGAGTTTTTTCACACGAAAACGGATCTTTTTAAAAACTCCGGCCAAAGTGAAGATCTGCGTTTTCTCCGTTTTGGGTGTCTGCGTGTGGACGGACAAAACCGGAGTTTTAAGGTCCGCAACGTCACTTTCCACGACAAAAAATGCTGACATCACGTGTGCGACCTGTGTTTACACTAGCCGGCATCATGGAAGCCCTCAGAGCTGCGCTCTGTCACTACCCGATCCATCAGTTGTCCAAGCGCTTTCTGCTTGTTTGTTTTTGCAAGCGGGATTACTGCTCCTTGCGGAAGACCACAGACGAAGGACGAGGTTAAGAACGGGGGAAGTACTGCCGCCTACAGGTCTGGCATGTCCTTAACAACGTATTTATCCGGGTACGTGTGGACAGAGTTTGTTTTTAAAACGAGGTGGTGTGGATGCAAGTTTTTGGAGGGGCGGATATTCGTTTTTAAAAAAAACCCGGCTACGTGTGGACTAGGCCTGAGAAACAGCCCACGACAGATGAAGGGGTTATGTTTTAATTTCCCTTATTGTGATGTCACAACAGGGGATTCTTTTAAGTAAACGATTTCCGAAACCAAACACGGAAAGTGAATGGATGAACGTTTTTTATTCACGTTTGGAATGTTTATAGTGGCAGTAGAGACGTTTTGCATCACAATTCCCCTTCCTCAAAGAAATCCCACCACAAAAAGCCCCAGCTCGGGTCTGGATTTACCCGTATATCTGTGCGTAGGAGACTGAGATGTGGTCTGAGGAGTTCTGGATCAGCAGGCGGTCTATTGCCTCCTCCAGGTTCGGCCAGTGGTTCTTCCTGTAATCTTCTACAGCCATCGAGTTCAAAACTGAGAGGAAACACAAAAGCACGCTCAGGTCTACACATGCGAGGGGGTGATCAGCAACCCCAGAGCCGGGCTAGGCCGAGCTGAGCGATGCAGGACAGGATCGGGTTGTCAACTTACGAAACTTGGAAGTAGATTCGAGGCTCAGCAGCCCCTCGGTGTTAGCTGGAGTGGCCGTGCAATCCGACTCGCTGCTTTCGCTCCCTGTATCCGAGTCCAGAAACTTTGCCCCGTCGGAACCACCGGGCCACAACAATTTGCGGCGACGATCGCACGGTTCTGCGGCAGACCCCGTCGGACAGGCGGGCAGCGGAGCTGCTCTATCCAACGACTGGCTGCTGAAACACGGTCGGACTTTACTGCCGCCACCGCTCCTACAGTGGTTGTGATTGTGGTCGTCTTTAACGTCCAAGCTGTCTTCCTCCATGGCCTCCATGTTCACATTTGGTCCTTTAGACCAAAGTCTGAGAACTATATAAACATTTCAGACCAGCGATAAAGGAATAAACACACACACAGCACTGTCGTTCGTCTTCGATGATGCACATCTCCTTTACGTTCATGAGTTTTCACGACACGTCGTATGAGCCCCGAGGAGGACGCTGGGAAATGTAGTTCCAGGAGTTGGGCGGAAAGAAATCCACTGAGAATGATGTATGACATGCGTAAATTGCCTTTACCTTAAACTAGAAGTCGTATTAATAACTTTATTTAAAATATATTGACTTAAAATGTTATATTACGATTTTAAAAAATCAACATTGGGGGTTGGGGGGTAATTCTTACCAGGGCCGTGCAGAGACCTTTGACGGGGCGGGTGCTCAAAGTAAAAAAAGGGGCACTTATAGAGCAATCCAATAAGTTAGAAAATTCAGATAATGAGACCCTTGGGCTCAAACAACATAATAAAAATATATAAATTAGTGTCATTAGTGTTAATGTTAGTTCATAAATAATAGTTTTAGTTTTTAAAGCTGACTTATATCTAGAGATGTTACAACCACAGGTAGAGCGACAGCAAGGATAACCAATCACACGTTAGTATGATGCGGCAGAGCCAATCAGTGAGCTTGTAGGCGGGTCTAAGGGAAAATAGCCTTCAGCTTGAGGCTGCTGCCTCCGCATGGTCCTAGTGCCCAATTTGTATCACAGTATAACAGATTTGTATGGTAAAATCTGACGAACGACCGGAAAAAGGGCACTTTGGGCACTTCGGACAAAAGGGGCAGGGTCTCAAGCACCCTCCGCACCCCCCTCTGCACGTGCCTGATTCTTACTCATTAATATTCATGAGATAAAAACTTTATCGCCTCTGATTGGTCAACGTGACCTTTTCGCTGCTCCTTACTTGGGTAAAAAATGCACACTGATGTTTTATCTTCTCCACAAATAACACAGGCCCAAATGTGTTGCACCATGTTGAGGAGTTGCTAAAGATCGGCGTTATTACCAGAGACCAGGGGCCTCGTTTATCAAGCTTGCTTACGCAGTAAACGGTGTCGGGAAACTGCGTAAGCAACTTTCCACGCAAACTTTGGGATTTATAAAAGAAAACGTAGCCGAAAAATGTGTACAACTTTAAGTTGACTAAGGACGGCTTACGCACATTTTGGACATGGAGAGCACCTGCGATGTTGCCGCTGAGGATAATATTATGAATTCCAGCATTATCACTTATACTGCTTTGTGCGCACACAGAACAACTGCTACCGCACTGGTGGTGAGACTGACCCTGCAGCCACATCTGCGGTCGCCGCCCGGGATGCCTCGTTGGATGCTTCATCCACAGTCACTGGGGGGAAACGAGATTTGGTTTTGTTTTATATTTTAATGTCAGACACATTTGATCTGCATTAATAAAAGGCTTAAATGTTACCAGTCTCCTCTGCATGGTCAGTGTCACCCTCCTTCTTCGGCACGATGCCACGCACGCTTGCCGGTCTGATTACGCCTGAGATCCTAACACTGAGCGGTGGGAGATCAGAGGTGCCAGCGCCTCCGCCAGTGGCAAACACACTCTGGCGGTGGCAAAGCATCTATTTATTTTTTGCCTCCACCTTCAGATGGGACCATTGTTTTGTCCGCCACAGATCTCTCTGAAGAACTCACAGCACTGGCTTCAGCAACTGTGCGGATTTTCTCGTTTTGCAAAAGCACTTCCTTTCATTTTTCCGCCTCACCCACAAGTACATCATCAATCTCTGCTTTGGAGAAATTGCGCTTCCTTGATCTGCGGTCGCTATCGTTAATGGTGGAGCGCTGCAATGAGCCGGCTTATGCATATGCATGAGATCCACAGGGCACTTTGCATTGACCATTTATAGCAGAAGGTGGGCGTGTTGAGGGTGGGATGTGATCCAAAAAGACTTGAGTACATTTCTAGGAAGTTTGTGATTTATAAAGCAGACTGCGTGAAGCTCTGCGCACTCCATACGGTCACATACTTGACGTCACGCAAGTACTTTTTTTTTTTTTTGCTGAGCTTAAGTACGGTTTTAGTAAGGATTCTATGCAATGTTTTATAAATGAGACCCCTGCTCTACTCTCTCCTGGCTGCATAATTAATACATAGGCAGGCACAAGACACAGTGGGCGGAGTTATGAATCCTAATTTTCCCTGTGCCATAAAAGAGAATGACTTTTTCTACCCTCATCATTTTCCTGTGGCTAATGAAGGCGTTGGGGGTGTAAGAAATTTTTTAAATTTAGCAGGTAGAATTTTTCTAAAAGAAGTATTACGGGGTTTCTTGATAAGAAATATGTGATAAGTCAATTAAACAAATTGGACTCTTGCTACAATTATGTTGGCACTTTGAATTATTTTTTCCAAATCAGAACCCAAAACAAAGAACACTGCTATCATAAGAATACTTCTTTAAAAAAACTTGCAAATGGCACGTTTCCATACACATTTCCAACACAACTAGAATGTTAACATACGATCAACAGTATAGGCACTGAGCTAATTATCTTAAAAAATAAGACACAAGCAACACAACAAGCTTCGTATGGAGAAGAAAAAGTGCTATTTTCAACGTGAATATGTATTTCAACCTTACAAATAAACATAACCAAAGCCGGTCTCCATATTCGTCTCAAGTACGACTTTGTACAAATATAAACAAGCATATACCCTTTGACAAGCATGTCTCACACCCAAATATAAAATATGAGGCTTCACCAGGAAAGTAGCTGCCTGATGTCAGGAGGATCACAAAGTACATTTAAAAACTTAAGACGAATAAAAAAAAAAGCTTTTTCCAGAAACAGAAGTATGCAGATGTTGAGCTCTTTGGTCTGAAATAAAACCATCTTTCTGCAGTTTTTCACTCAAGGAGTAGAACTAAATTTGCATGCGCAAAAATAAAATCTGTCTCAGACTCGTTAACCTCTTCAATCTTCAGATTTTAAAATGTAATGATTCCTAAGCGACCAAGTCCAAAACAGCCGACGCCACGCCGGTGTTTCAGGGTGTTTAATGTTGCATTTCTGGTACGCAACAATGGCTGCAACAGCAAAGGGAACTAAAGTAGAAAAGTAACTAGTGGGTTTAAGCACAGTGAGTGTGAAAACAGAGCAAACCTGAAAGACAAAAGTCTTGCTGCAAACACACACTTCAACTTTATGATAAACAGGAAGTAGATGACTCAAAAATATATATGAAACCTATTTATATGTACACTCTAAAAAAGAATTAGTGCTTTGTAAAATGGAGTCTTATTACGCTTGATTCGTGGCACTGTGAGCTTTTTCAGAAGAACTGTCGATCTGCACACTTGACTCTTCCTCATTGGCTGAATTTCGAAACATGTCTTTGATGCGTGTTTCTCCGTCCGCCGCCGCCGCTTCACTGACGTCCTCTGGGTCGCTGTCATCCTCCACCCCACCAGGACTGCATTCTGACTCATCACTGTCGCTACCGCAGGAGCTCGACGTCTCCTCTTCGGAGTCCGAGTAGACTTCGGCGCCGTGGAAGAGGTAGCGGTTAGGTGACTGAAACAAGTACTGGCCCGCTGTGGAAAACAACAGAGCATCTATGAAACACGGCTCGTTTGTCTTTGACACGTCTGCTGAAATAGTTGTGGTGTGATCACGTGAAGGAATACATGCAGAGGAAAGACGGAACACATTTGAACAAATGACATGTAACTGGTATAAATTAGCTTAGCTTAGCTTACGGTTGAGGCGTTTGCTTATTGGACTCCTGCTGATTCTGCTCACCCAGTACCGTTTACGATAATCAAAGCTGGAGTTTTGGCTTTTAAAATCACCCATCTCCACTTTTGGTAACTCCGGAGACTTCGCACCGTCCTCACTTGGACACTGCACATTCGAACAAGGCTCCAAAGGTGTAATGTTCTTATCGGCAGTTTCTGTAACAGTCAGACTTTCTGCCTCCTCTGAAGGCTTGTTTACAGAGTCCGTACGCGACGGCTCGTTCTGCTGCTGAGCCGCATCACTGAAAGCAGGCAAGGCCTCACTTGGTCGTGGTTCTTGTAACCGAGGGGGCTTCTCTGTGATCTCGTTGAGTCTTAAAGTGTTAAAGCAGAGCTGCTCAAAGTCTCCACTCAACCGGTGACAGAGCTCATTGATGATACCGTCACAGTCTCCGAGTAGCTCCACGTCAAAGTTCAGATGAGGCAGCGGCTCCCTGTTGATCAGAACCTGAGGCACTTCGTGAGGAATGGAATCTGAGAGAAATGGAAAGCCATGGTGTTATTGGTGGAGTTTACCTCAAACACAACAGAGGAGTGGCAAGTATCTAGAAGCACGTTCACTTGAAATCATACTCGGTATGAGGGCCACTGGTCGGACTTTGAGCGAAGAGCCAATTACAATCAAGAGGTCCACCTCATCTTTGTCCTGCTTCATGGCTCTGTGGAACATTTCTGGTAGGTTCTCTCCAAAAAAGACGATGTCAGGTTTCATGATTGCCAGAGGAATATCCGGACACCTCAGACAACGAGGAACAACCTGCAGGACGACGTTGCATTAGAGAGGAACATGTCGCAGAAGCACGCTCTGTCATTTATTTAAACCGATACACTTCCTGAAGTAGATTCTAGTATGAACCCTGAATTAGTCCCAACACCAAACACCCTTTTTACATCAGTCTTTCGCACGGACTCGTTAGGCGGATGTTGTGAAAGTTAATTTATCCAAAGTTTCTTTGAACATCACATAAAACCAGTCTGAAGATTTCAAAATATTCTAACAACAAAGCTTGGAAAAGCCAAACCCGACAATGGAAACAACGCTAACCCCGGGTTTCCACGGGAGCCGTCAGCAGCACGTTACTGCAGCAGCACGTCTCGCTCGCGCAAGCTGCTGCTTGGCCCTTCCCACGAGACGCGAAGCAGCAGGGGAGCAGCTGTCACCGACAGAGCACGAAGTCACACGAGTGACTTCGTCAGTAAACACACCAACAAGCAGGAGAAAACTATAACATGGTTTATGTTCTGTCCTTTTATAATCGCCAATACGGACCTGAAAAACAAAGGAGACCGCTAGCTAGGTGATAACTTCTCACGGGGACGCACAGTTAGTAACATTTTTTAAAAGTAAAGCAACTGGAAGGCAGTACGTTCTTTATTCTGAGAATCTCGGGAGCTTCTCTCCATTTCCGCGTCCCATTTCCTGTCTTTCCTTCCCCAAAAATGTCGAACTTGACCCGTTTCAGAGGCGTCGCGCGTAGAAAATAGAACCGGCGCGTAAGGGCCGCGACATGCTGCTCCTGAGACGCGGCCGACTCGCGCTGCTGACGGCTCCGGTGGAAAAGGTTCTGTTGACCACAGCGGTTCCTATCAGCAGCTATGACGTGCTGCTGACGGCTCCCGTGGAAAGCCGGGGTTAGGAGAGTATACTGTGAAATTAGTTACATGTATACGTTATGACTTGACATTTATCAACCAACGTCCTCACCAACCCGAACCCCTCCAAAGACATTTTAGTTTCTCATTATGGTTACAGGTGTAAAAAAACAGCAGCAGCGATCAACGTTCTGTTGGTCCAGTTTAAAATGTACCTGATTAAAGACATCTTCCCTTATAGCTTCACAATCCACTTTTTGTTTACAAACAAGACAGGACGCAGTTGCGAAGGACCCTGAAATAAAACACACACACACACACACATGATTATTTAGCGCTATGGCAGCGGCGTAGATGTACAACAAAATGCAAACTAAAACTCACCGTGACACTGGATGATCCTCTGAACTCCAGCCACTTGCTCCAACGTGTCGATGTTTTGTGTGTAATTGCGTAGCAGCTTCTCTTGCTTGTCTAACATCGAAATGAACCTGTGGCAGGGTGAAGGTTGGAACTGACCGGGGTAGATCTCCTGCAGGAATGAAGACTTATTTAGCAGTAGAGTTGAAACAAATTCACGTTTGCTTCTTTAACAGGTTTTTAAAAGTTCAGCCCAGACTAGGGATGCAACGATACCCCCTTTTTTCCAAACCGATACTGGGATCTCAGTACTCGCCAATACCGATACCCCTCCCACACAAAAAAATGCAATGATTTGGAATACAGATGAAATTTTCTTCTCTGCATTCAACAGGAAAATACTGTGAGGTAGATAAAAAGTAACCTATATGAATGGAAATCATCATAAAACTAAAATATTAAGTGAACAGAAACGACAATTTACAGTAAAGCCGTTTTCAAGCAACTGCACTGGTATCGATTCCTGGTATCGATTCCTGGTATCGGTGCATCCCTAGCCCAAACTGATCTCAATACCAACGGAAGATGACCAATGGACGATATAGAAAAAAGGAATAGCAATAAAAATTCTTATTGATTGATTTGAATAATTATTGTGAACTATAAATAAACCACTCATTTTAAATGCAGCCCAGGGGTCTCATTTATCAAGCTTGCTTACGCACGAAACAGGGTCGGAAAACTGCGTAAGCAACTTTTCACGCAAACTTTGGGATTTATGAAAGAAAACTTGGCAGAAAAATGTGCGCAACTTTAAGTTGACTAAGGACCTGGCTTACACACATGTTGGACATGGAGAGCACCTGCAGCGCTGCTGCTGAGAAGATACAATTATGAAATCCTGCAGCATTATCACTGGTACTGCTTCGTTTTCTCACAGAACAAGACCCCCCACACGCACACACGCACACACATGCATGCACACACACAGCCTGAAGCACAGAATACGGAATGCAGAATATCAGCAGGGGGACAGATTGAGACAGAATGTCATGCGTCTGTGACGGTGTGTGTGTGTCCTGTCACTGTGACCCGATTGATCATGCACCCTGGCTACTTGAACAGGGGAGATCTCTGTTTGGATGACTGGTTAGCGTGACTCACCTGAGTCTGGGGATCGAATCCTGATTGGACTATTTCTTTCATATCCGCCACAGATCTCTCTGAAGAACTCACAACATTGACGGCTTCAGCAACGCTGTGCCACTCTGTGGATTTTCTCTTATTTGTTTTGCAAAAGCACTTCCTTTCATTTCTCCACCTCACCCACAAGTACCTCAACTTCTGCTTGTGAAATAGCGCCTCCTTGATCTGCGGTCATGATCGAAATGCTGCAACAAGCCGGCTCATGTATATGCAACGGCTCATGTATATGCATGAGATCCACAAGGCACTTTGCATTGACCATTTATGGCAGTAAGTGGGCGTGGTGAGGGCGAGATGTGACTAAAATGCAGCTGAGAACCTTTCTAGATAGTCTCTGATTTATGAAGCGGAGATTGCGTGCAGCTGTGTGTACTCCATGTTTGATAGATCACAAACCTGCTTGGCTTAAGTACATTTTTTTGTTGAGCTTAAGTACGGTTTTAGTACGGATTTACCAATGTTTGATAAATGAGACCCCTGGTCATTTTAAGTCATTACTTTGTGATAAACAAGTTAGTCGTGTTACCAGACTTGTATTTCATCAATTTTCTGCTAATTTTGCAAACAACCATTGTTTATTTCTGTAAAACTTGTAAAAACTAAAATATTGCCATGCTAGTGATCTACGTAACCTTTATTTGGGACAACCTCCACCTCCCATGTTTAAGTCACGTGCTGAGAGGGGAAGGCCTGTTGACGGAGCCCGTCTGGGTCTGTTTTTGATCATCCGGCCCTTTTCTGACTCATTACTTGAGGCATCTTAAAGTTTTCAGTGAAACCTTTTTTTACTGTGCCAAAACCTGAGGGTGTAGAGCAATACATACTTTTATATTTATGTATGGTTAACTCTACTTGTACTTTAATGCATTTACAGTAGTCGCCAGTAGGAATGAATTTAAGTGTCGTACTCTGGGGAAAAAATTGGTGCGGCTGTCTGGGGTCAGAAAAGTCGGCAGGAGAAGAAACATGGCAGGTTTTGGAGTCTTATCTCCTGATATTAGGACATCTCGCCTCTGATTGGCTAACAGCAAAGCGACTCTACCACTGACTCTGCTCTGCAATGTTGATGTTTAATCTCCAAAAGTAACACAATCCTAAAAGGAGTTTTGCTGTGTGGTGGAGTTGCTAATGCTAATTGTTAGCTTCCTTTTCCTTGACGCTAAACCAACAACAGCCTTCCCCGTCGTGAGTGAGGATGGGCGAGTCCATGAATGTTAAGTGACAGCGTGACGTAGATCTGTCAGGCTTTTCTAATCCTAGAGTTTCACCGTTTGTTTTCTATCAGAAGCTAAAGCAGGAGACAGGTGTAGGAGACTATCTTCATGTTCAGCCTGCATGAAAAGCTCAGCAGACACCACAAACCAACCTTAGCAAACTTGAAAAAGGGTCTAGGGTCCCGTCTGAAGTACTCGATATCAAACATAGACTGAGGATCTGGGAGGTCGGGAAAATCTACAGCAAGTCGTGCATAAATCCCATCTCTTGAGCGGAAATCTGGTATTCCACATGAAACTGAAACCTACAAGCAAAAAGAGAAGATTAAGATCGCATTACTCTAATACAGTCCTAGACGAGTAGAACTGTAAATGCCTACCCCAGCGCCAGTCAGCACAAGGATCTTTTTGCTTTCCTGAAGCAGCCTGACCACATCTTCCAAAGTGTTTATATCCTTCCGCTTCTTTCTCTTCGGAGGCTCTGAGATGTTGATGATGATCTGCCACAGTGTCATGTCATCTAAATCTGGAGGGAGTATAGTCTCAGGAAGCAAATCCCTTAGAATGGCTCGCGGATCGGTCTCTCTAATGTGTTGTTGGATGAAACTGTAAGAGCCTGGCCAGAAAACAAAACAACAGTCAGAAACTTCATTTTCAAACAAATCCACAAGAATTTTATCTGTCTTTAAGGCACTTTTCTTTAGGAAATGCCAGACAAATCGTCCCAGTTACCTATTTGGGGTTGAGGAGTCCAGTCGCTGGAGCTTGCATGTGAAGATCTGTCGTCTTCATCGTTGAGGTTTTCCGGTGAGGCAGCAAGGCCGTTGGAGGGCAGATCGTCATGTCCTAGAAAATCAAATAAAAAGAAAGAAGTTAGAAACTAACCTGGGCCTTCCGGTGGACGCTTAACTCATTCACTGCCAGCCGTTTCCAGATCGGTAAAGCCCTTCACTGCCAGCGTTTCTCACCGTTTTTACTGTTTTTTTAAAGAGTGACAGAACGTTGCGCGCTAGGATGATGTCGACGCCAAAACAACCAAAACAAAGCGGAGACTCAGCTCTTACATCAGGAAGAATCCGCGTGTTTCGAGCGTTATCCGTTCTTTCATAATCCGTTGTTGAATTGTGATCGGCAGAAGCTTTTTCCGTTCGCGCCTCATTTTTTTTACAGCAGCGGCCCAAAACGATCTCCTAACACATGGATGTTCTGCTTCCTGATCACGTGACGTGTGACGTATGCGGATGAAGATCGGCTTTAGAGCCGAGATGTTTGTTCTCATGGTGCGGGGGCCGCTCGTATCCACGATCTTGTTCTTTCGGTCACTACCCAAAGCTCGTGGCCATAGGTGAGGGTAGGAAAGTAGATGATCGGTAAATCGAGAGCTCTGCCTTCCAGCTCAGCTCTCTCTTCACCACGACAGATCAGTACACATCAATCTTGTCCTCCATCTTTCCCTCACCCATGAACAAGACCCTGAGATACTCAAACTCCTCTACTTGGGGCAGGACCTCATCCCTGACCCGGAGGAGGCATTCACCTTTTCACTCCCGTTTCATGCCTGAAATGCTCCCAGTTGGAAGGGAGTTCACAAGTAAAACTCCTCTATCACGTCGCATGCCGCTTACACATCCAGTGGAAAGGCTGGGTTAGAAAAACATACCCAATTCAATTCAGTTTATTTATACATCACCAAATCACAACAAGAATTGTTCTCAAGGCACTTCACCAAGTAAACATTCCAACCGAGTTCAGTTAATCATGCCAATAATTTCAAAGTTTCCAGTATAAGGGAATCCAGCGGATTGCATCGAGTCAGACTAGCGTCAGCGACTTTACAGCAAACCACTCCTACGACACATCTGAGATGCTCCACTCCACATCCAGTGGAAAAAAAACCATTGCTTATAGGTGTTTATTATCTGTGTCTTCTTACACGCTGCTTATGCATAAGGTGGAAACCAGGCACAAGACAAATTATAACAAAATGCTCAATGCAGTTAAGTGTGAGGCTGCTGTGAACAGAATGTAATGACAACAACTTTTAGTTCACATGTAATTTTCCAATTAATTACGTATAATTTTTAAATAATATATTTCAAATGAATAAAAAGTAAGCATCCACTTAAGAGTAAAATGAGTTATTGCTGTGGTACAAAGATAGCCTAGAAATCTGGCAGTAGCTCCGGGGGTAGAGCGGGTTGTCATGTAATCCTAAGGTTGCAAGTTCGAACCTGGCAGACTGCTGTTGTGTCTTTGAGCAAGACACTTAACCCACCTTGCCTGCTGATGCTTGGAGGGACTGATGACATCTGTATTCAGAGGCCTCACCTCTGTCAGTGCACCCCAGGGCAGCTGTGGCTAAATTGTAGCTTATCATCAAGGGTGTGTGAGTGGATGAATGATACACTGTAGTGTAAGGCGCTTTGGAGTCCGCCGACTCTGAAAGGCGCTATAAAAGTGCGGGTCATTTATCATTAATCATAATAGGTTTGGCATTTCATTAAGAACTAAAGTAACGCCCGTTATAATATTATTATATGCTGATGATACCGTGTATCGCAAATAATCGCGATCCAGCGCAATAAGACGGTGCACACGTTTCTGTCGTTACACCGGCTAAATGACGCTACGTTGGCTTCAAAGTTTCTTACAGTTTAAGTGATGTGGACTTTAAAACCTATGGACGCGTTTATGGTTAGAGGAAATTGCATTACACCGAAAACACACAAACCGATAGGTTTATTCCGTTTCGCTGTCACTTAAGCATCAAGTTTGCCGGTGAGCTGTAAACCAAACAGCCGCAACGTTTGTAAGCTAGTAGAGGTAAGCGTTATTCATACCTGCGACTTCTTCGGTTGAGCAAAGTACAGCACTGTCGACCAGTTTCCCAGCCGGTCTCTGTGGCTCGGAGACCGGAATTCCCCGTTCATTGTTGTCTCCGTCCCGCGCCGCTGTTGGGGCCTGCTCTACCTCCATCACCGGCTTTGCTTCCTTCTCGGAAGGCTGCGAACGTTTTATCGCCGCTTCCCGACTCTCTGTGGCTGCAAAGACGCGCGAAAGCTGGTCCGGTTCAGTGGGTTTAAGCCCATGATTAGTCGGCGTATCCATTTTTGATATTTTCGTCGCAGGTTCATCCGTTATGAAGGCGCCAGAAAAGGCCGTTCCGAGACTATTCTCTTCATCCGCCATCTTCAACCCCAGAGCCGCTGCGCAAAGCCTTCCTCTCGGACAGCTGGCTCATTTACATAGCACACGTGACTCTTTCTCGACCAATGAGGAAGAGCAAATACCTAAGACTACAACAAATTACTGCTGCCTTCAGGTGTCGTTGGGTTTCTTTGCAGTAACGCGCATAACAAAAAATAAAAGCCTAAAACGTTTGGGAAAAATGCTCAATAACTCGTATTTTTATGACTATATAATCTAACTTGCATAAATATTTTTGGTACTTACAGCACAAGACGTCAGCATGGAAATGACAGTATTAGAATAATGGCAAAGAGAAGATTCCCCTTTTTTGTAGCATTTTGCAACATAAAATATTGGTTTGGGTGAAAATAATTTTGCCCCTATTTCACTTCACAATTTATTTTTTTCCACAGTTTTTTAAGCTAGATTTCAGTAGTATTTTATGCCTCTGTAGCTGTAGTCACTGCGCTGAGATGAATTGTTACCACAACACTTTAATGCAGCATGCGTCACATGTTGAGGGAAAAGATAGCTACGTTTTACTGACTCGTATCTTCATAGATTAGAAATTTGTCAGAGTCACTTTATTTAGAACAATTTATTTGAAAAACAGTACAGGGTGAGGAAAAACAGTAAAAGCAAAACAAACTGTCCGGGCACCGAAAACCATAGAAAGTGAACAGCTGTGATAACTGCATCACACAGCTCCGATCGAAATAAACAAACGTTCTCTGATCTGATCGGATCCGATGGAGACGCTTTTGAGTTGTAAACCAGAGGACTTGGAGGATTATTACGGGTTATTAGGATGTGACGAACTGTCATCGGTAAGTTGTGGTCAGTTGACTCTCGCTATTTGCAAAACATCTATTTAGAGAGAAGATCATGCATTATAAACAAATATTGGACACGCATTGACAATAATAAACACGGATGATGTTCATTAAGTGAATCAGAACTTATTATTTGTTCATTGAACCAACCTGTTGATTCGCCACACAGTGGGTGGGGTGGTGAAAAATGTGTCTATTAATTTAGATAATTAAAAAAAAATAACTAAATCCCAACGGCTACTTAAGTGACCCAAGCAAAGACAATATAACTACTTTTTTAATGCATAAACTATCAAAAAAAGTGTACAGCATAGAGATGAAAAGAAATGTTAAAACTGTTGTCAGTGGTCACCATAGAGACCACTAATTTAACACACATTAAAGGGGCAGTTCAAATCTCCTGAAATGGGGTTCTGTGAAAAGGTGATCGATTAATTAATAATTTTGGATTGCTTTTTGAAATGTTTAAATTTTGAGAAAAAATGAATAGATTAGCTCATGTGAACAAAAGAGTTAGCTAGCCGTGGTGTGACCATTAAGAAAAGATCTTAAAACAATTCCAATCTGAAAACAATTTCTCAGAGAATGAGCCATATTAGTCACAGAGTGTTTGGTAAATAACTATGACATGTAAAATATCAGTTGCTCATACCCGGTCAGCATGCGACAACACGCCATCCTATAGATGTGAATATATACCGGCAGTTTGGCCAAAACCCATAGAGAGAGCTCAGCCATGAGGCAGAATCCACCGTTGTCTTTAAAACTGTCTCCGCATTGAACAACGTAATGTACTCACCACTACGAATGTCAGTTCAATTCAATTCAATTCAAAAATACTTTATTAATCCCAGAGGGAAATTGATTGCTGTAGTAGCTCAGGATAATAATAATAATAATAATCAAGTCGTCAAAGAGTTGTTGTATATTACAATGGCTGTTGGCAGGAAGGTGAGTGTTGCAGCCAAACTGAAGAAACCTCTGACTGAAGACACTCTTCCGTTGTCGGACAGTCTTGTGGAGAGAATGCTCAGGGTTGTCCATAATTTTCTTGATTCTCTGGAGAATCCTTCTTTGCATTATCTCCTCCAGTGGTTCCACAGTCGTCCCCAGAACAGAACCAGCCTTTGTTATTAGGCTGTTGAGCCTTTTCAGGTCCCTGCTTCTGAAGCTGCTACCCCAACAGACGACGGCTGAAGAGATTACAGTCTCAACAACAGACTTGTAGAAGATCTGCAGCATCTTGCTACAGACATTGAAGGACCTAAGCGTCCTCAAGAAGAGCAGTCTGCTGTGTCCCTTCTTGTAAACGGCTTCACTGTTCTTTCTCCAGTCCAGTCTGTTGTCCAGGTGAACTCCAAGGTATTTGTATTCCTCAACCACCTCCACTTCTTCTCCCATGATGGAAACAGTGTTTGACTCCACCCTGTTTCCTCTGAAGTCTAAAATCATCTCCTTTGTTTTGTTCACGTTCAAGGTCAGATGATTGTTTCCACACCATGCCACAAAGCGCTCCACCAGCTCTCTGTACTCAGCTTCCTGTCCATCTCTGATACACCCGACAACTGCAGAGTCATCGGAGTATTTCTGTAGATGACAGGTCTCTGATTTGTACTGGAAGTCTGAGGTGTACAGGGTGAAAAGGAATGGTGAGAGTACAGTCCCCTGTGGTGCTCCAATGTTACTGATCGCCTGGTTTGATGTGCAGTTCTTCAGCCTCACAAACTGTGGTCTGTTTGTCAGGTAGTCTTTAATCCAGGCGATAGTTGAGGCCCCCACCTGTGTCTTCTGGAGTTTCTGGCAAAGTACATCAGGCTGGATTGTGTTAAATGCACTGGAGAAATCAAAGAACATGACCCTCACAGTGCTGCCTGCTTTGTCCAGATGACAGTGGGTTGGTTGAAGCAGCTGGATGATGGCATCTTCAACTCCAACTCCATGGCGATAAGCAAACTGCAGCAGGTCCTGATATGTTCTAGTTTGCTTATTCAGGTGGACCAACAGGAGTCTCTCCAGGACCTTCATGATGTGGGATGTCAGGGCAACCGGTCTGTAGTCATCATTGACTGATGGGCGAGTTTTCTTTGGAACTGGAACAAGGCAGGTTGAAGAGGTGCTGCAGAATCCCACAGAGCTGCTCTGCACAAGCCTTCAGTACTCTGGGGCTGACACCATCCGGACCTGCAGCCTTGTTCCTGTTCAGTCTCTCCAGCTGCCTCTTCACCTGACTTCTAGAGACAGATAGGTGTGAGGGGGAGGTAACTGGGGCAGCAGCATCTCCTGACTTGGTTGATGAGGCAGTCCACCGTACACCGTCGAAGAAGACGCAAACACATCATTTTTCTAAATAAAGGACTTAAGTACCTCTGTCTGCTTTCAACTCAAACAAAAGCCAAAGTCTAAATAAACCAAAATTGATGACAAAGCCATTTCAAACAAGCTGCTGCCATCTTTGTTGTTTCGCCTAGCTGAAGTAACATCCCGCCCACCGAACCGATAGAGCACTGTGATTGGCCAGACACAACACTGCTCGGGCCTGCTGAGGCTACAATGGGGCGTGGCTTGTCTAGCTTTCTAGGCTAGATTTGTGTATGAATTTTAACAAATCATTAAAAGAGATAATCTGACCCTGTTCTGTGATAATACAGGCCATTTGTCTAATTATTATTTTTTTGCTAAAGTCACCTCCCTCTAACTGATAGTACACATGTCAAATATTAGGTTTCTAGTGTTTTATGTGGGAGATATGACCAGTTGAATATGCTCTTCACTTCCTGTTTTGAAAGTTTCAAAGTTGAACATTTAGTGAAAAAATCTCTAAAAATAAAGATTATGCAGAAACTGAAAAACATCAAAAATGACATTTCAGTTATGTAAAGTCAAACTTTCTGTGATCATGTTTTACATTTAAATGATGCTTTTTTCCTAAGTCTGTCATGCAGACCTCCAAACTAGAACTAGATTTTTTCCAAACCTGTTTAGCTTAAACCCATTATTGTTGTTGGTTTTTTTGGTAAAACTTACCCACCTTGTTTCTTGTTACAGTGCGTTGCAAAATCATAGAACACTGTACCCACTTGAAATGCATGTTTTGAAGTCTATTTTATATTTATTATGTTTTTTTACATTTTCTTCAGTAAAAAACTAAAAGTACACATATTTTTTACATGTGAACAGAATAGTAATAAGGTTACTCTAATGCATTTTGACCCTTAAAAATAAAAAATTCCAATTATGTAAAGTCTAATAAAAGTAGATTGTGAGATTTGGATTATATAAACTACATGAGGTGATGGCATTTTAATTTTATCATGGAGTAAAATAACACAATAGAAAGACTCCCGATCGCCTCACATTAAATCAATATTGTCAGTTTTAAACTATAAGAAATGTGAAATGTTTACAAAAAAATGTATTATTTTTGTTTTTTCCCCCCAAAAGATTGAGCAGATCATCAATGAATACAAGATCAAAGCTTTAGCGTGTCACCCAGACAAACACCTGGATAACCCGACAGCAGGTAGGTCTGGATTTGGGCTGTGTCGGAATTAAAGCTGCTAAAGCAAATCTGCAAACAAGCTAGGTTTTGAACGCAAGCACGGTCATGGAACACTCACCCCTCCCTCGGGTATTTTCCCTGAGACGCTTCTGCCAGACCCGAAAACCAGCACTGCCAGAGGAAACGAGAGAGCGTTAAACACCAGTAGCTGTTTTTTAGGCCCAAACATCTTTATTGTCCGTGACTTCGGGACTTTGGTAGTTTGTCCTAAAGTTGAAGTGGTAGCAGCCGGCTGTTTCTCCTTTTCAGATATTATTGAGCAGCAAACCGCTCACACCAGTGGTGCTCTGTTGATAAATACACAAGTGCGTAATGAATGGAGGACCCAGGGAATTGTGGCAGTTTGGCGAGACCCACAGCGGGATGGTCAAATAGTTGCTATAGATCAAAAAAATGTTATTGGTGGAGGTTTTAAGACAAGTATGACAAAACCATTTCATAAAGTTTTTTTGTTTTTATTTTAAACCTCTACAATATACACTGCCAAGCCAAACCAAAAGTCACCACCAAATAAAATAAATAATATTTTGTTGGATCGCCTTTACGACACACTTTTGCTGTGGCGTTGTTTCGATAAGCTTCTGCAGCGTCACCAGATTTATTTCCATCCAGTGTTGCATTAAAGAGCAAGTCACCCTCAAATCAACTTTTTTTTGTTGATAAAATATATAAATGAGTGTCTTAATTGCTCTGTAGACACGTTCAGTCAATAATTTGGCACTTTATTTAATCTTGGTAAAAATTAAAAAAATCTGCCTAAACTGTCAGCGATGCACCGTCGTCAGGCAAAAACTCAGCACTGCATTAGAATTTAAATCTGCCATCGCTATTGGCTAAGAGGTACACTATGATGTTAGATGGTACATTATGATGTCACAATGTCGTGAGTGTGTGTTTTTGTTAGTGGCTCCGCCCTCTCGGTCTGCCAGGCAACAGCATTTGTTGCATTTTTCAAACAGGAAGTGGGAGTAGAGTAAGAATCTGGTAGGGGGTGACTTGCTCTTTAACGTTCCACCAAGATCTTGCATTGGTGAAGGTAGAGTCTGACCGCGGCACAAAGCCTTCTCCAGCACATCCCAAAGATTCTCAATGGGGCTCAGGTCTGGACTCTGGTGGCCAATCCATGTGTGAGAATGATGTCTCATGCTCCCTGAACCACTCTTTCACTATCTGAGCCCGATGAATCCCGGCATTGTCATCTTGGAATGTGCCCGTGCCATCAGAGAAGAAAAAAAAACATTGATCAAATCAAATCAAATTTATTTATAAAGCAGCTTCTACCACCCTAACCGAAGCTGAAGATGCTGAACAGTATATAAAAACATGGTTAGGCATCGTAGCAGGTAAGAGGATTAAAATAGCAAAAGAGCAATAAATAGAAAAACACAATTTAAAGAGCAAGTCACCCCCTACCAGATTCTAACTCCACTCCCACTTCATGTTTGAAAAATGCAACAAATGCTGTTGCCTGGCAGACCGAGAGGGCGGAGCTGCTAACAAATACACACACACACAGGCTCACGACAGCATTGTGACATCATAATGTACCAGTTTACATCATAGCATACCTCTTAGCCAATAGCGGTGGCAGATTTAAATTAAAATGCAGTGCAGAGTTTTTACCTGACAACGGCACAACACTGCCAGTTTTAGGCAGAATATTTAAATTTTAACTAAGATGCACTGAAGTGCCAAATTATTGACTACATGCGTCTGCAGCACGATTAGACACTCGTTTATTTAGTTTATCAGCAAAAAATGTTTATTTGGGGGTGACTTGCTCTTTAAAGCTATGCAAAACAGAAGGTAAAAATACAAAAGCCAGTGTCAACGATGTTGGGGGAAGGCTAACAATTAAAAATGGGTGGAGCTGATGGAATTACCTGGTCATTCAGTATATTCAGGTAGTCAACAGACCTCTTGGAGCACACGCGGCCGGGCATGCTACGTTAGAACGTTGTTAGGAGGCATGAAAAAAAAGTTTAAAGCTAATTTGTTTTGCAAATTTGCTATTGCAGCTTAACATCTCTAAAGTTTTTATTAAGACCAGAAACATTTGCCTTTAATTTTTCTTTTGTTGTTATTAGTTTCTGATGTTTTCTTTGTGGCAGTGGCAGATTTCCAAAAGCTGCAGGAAGCCAAAGAGGTGTTATGCAATGAAGACAAAAGGAAAAACTACGACCTTTGGAAACGAAGCGGTGTTACGATTCCGTTTCATGATTGGCAGGCTTTGAACGATTCAGTAAAAACCGTAGGTCACAACCTAACTGTAGATTTGACTTCAGTGTAGCAATCTGTGGAACAAAAGGCACTCTGCTCGTCTCTTTGTAGTCCATGCACTGGGCCATGACAACCAAGAAGGAGCCGATGTTGGAGGCCTCCGAATCAGATGCTGATGTCGCTTCTCAAGCCGAGGCCTGTTGCTGTGAGAAGGAAGTGTCAGACATCACTTCATGTGAAGCTGCACCATCTGCAAGTATGAATGATTTTACTAAATATTTAAAAAAAACAAAGTTTGATGGCATTCTGCTGGGCTGATTTGCAGTTATAAACCACTTCTTTAGTGTTATTTACTCTGTAGCAAATCCTCTCAAGACTTTTTCATCTTTATTCTCAGATGATTACTTCCATCAGCGTTTCCGCTGGGCTGCCGACTCTCCATCCCGCCTGCTGCAGAAGTTCAGAAATTACGAAATATGAATTTGTCAGAAGTATTCTGATTGTTTTGCCGATGTTTTTTTAATTGTGTTGCTTCACTTTACAACTTCATTATGAGCTGGTGTATGCTTATGTGTCTGTTGCAAGATTAGGGTAAAATGCTCTAATCTGTGTGCTGATGGAAATGATAATCTGCCATGTTCCTTCTGATGATGATGTCATGTAAAATGTTGAATCCACTGTGGCTTAAGCTTAGGTTTCAAACAGAAACTGGTAAAATCAAAAAGTTTCATCTCACTTGTTTTAGTTATCTTTATGGAAACACATTATTGTATTTGTGGTTTATTTGAAGTCATTGTATCACTTGGTTGAACTGCATAATTAAAGAGCAAGTCACTCCAAATCAACATTTTTTTGCAGATAAACTATATAAATGAGTAGCTGATCGTGCTGTAGACAAATGTAGTCAATAATTCGGCACTTTAGTGCATCTTAGTTACAATGTAAATTTTCTGCCTAAAACTGTCAGCGATGCACCGTCGTCAGGCAAAAACTCAGCACTGCGTTTGAATTTAAATCTGCCATCCTATTGGCTAAGAGGTACACTATGATGTTAGATGGTACATTATGATGTCGCAATGTCGTGAGTGTGTGTATTTGTTAGTGGCTCCGCCCTCTCGGTCTGCCAGGCAACAGCATTTGTTGCATTTTTCAAACAGGAAGTGGGAGGTGAGTAAGAATCTGGTCCAAGTTGCCCCCTACCAGAGTCTAACTCCACTCCCACTTCATGTTTGAAAAATGCAACAAATGCTGTTGCCTGGCAGACCGAGAGGGCGGAGCCGCTAACAAATGCACACACACAGGCTCACAACAACACTGTGACATCATAATGTACCAGCTAACATCATAGTGTACCTTTTAGCCAATAGCGATGGCAGATT
The DNA here is from genome assembly GCF_043380555.1 of Nothobranchius furzeri. NCBI lineage: Eukaryota > Metazoa > Chordata > Actinopteri > Cyprinodontiformes > Nothobranchiidae > Nothobranchius > Nothobranchius furzeri. The sequence continues at coordinate 5,662,931 of NC_091752.1, forward strand.
TAAATTCCAACGTAGTGCAGAGTTTTTACCTGACAACGGCGCAACACTGACAGTTTTAGGCAGAATATGTAAATTTTAACTAAGATGCACTAAAGTGCCAAATTATTGATGACTTGTCTACAGCATGACTAGATGCTCATTTATATAGTTTATCTGCACAAAAAGTAGATTTGGGGGTGGCATGCTCTTTAAAGACATCATGACTGGTGAAAATGAAGAATTAGTATACTATTTGAAAAAAATCTTTAGTTTTTTAGGAGAAACTGCAGCTCATGCTTTGTATGTATGTGGTTAATGTTTCGCATTTGGTGTAAAAGTATCACTAACTTTCAGAAAAATAATTCCAAGTCAAGCATGGTAGTGGTAGTGCGATGGTCTGCGTCTGCTCTGCTTCTTCAGGACCTGGACATCTTGCTGTATTTGATGGAACCATCGATGCTGCCCTTTAGCAGAAATCCTAATGGAAAATATGTGACATTTGACCTTAAACCAGCCTTTGATCTTTGGAAAGCCCTCCACTGTGGATGAAATAAAACAGTTGTGTAAAGAAAAGTTGGACAAGACTCTGCAGTGAAGAGAGACTCATTACTAATCATCAGCAACACATGATTTAAGTTGTTTGAGTGTTAAGAGTGTTACGTTTGGGTATTAAAATCTCATTAACATTGTGCCAGGTGGGTTTGTGTAGATTTTATCTGAATTAATAATAACTAAATAAATAAATACTAATTAGAAAACTACATTTTTTATTTATTCACGTTATCTTCGTCCATTTTAAATATTTTTGTTGATCTGAAACCTTTAAGTGTGACGTAAATGGAAAAACTATCTGTAGGGCAGCTATTGCTTTTTTTGTATGTAGTTATTCATCCTGGCCTTCAGGGGGCAGTAACAGTATAAAGTATTTATTTTTCTTTACTCTTTAATCAACACTTAAACTAATGATTCCTGCGTGATTTTAGTAAATCAATAGAAAATGTGTTTCACAACCTAAAAACTCTTTGTGTTGCTTTTCATTGATGTAAAACCCGTGAAATAAAAGAAAAGCTGCTCGGACAACGGACCCTGCACCGGAAGCCCGCTCCGGCTGTGGCTACGTGTAATTTTTGGGGAATGGCAGATAGAAAAAATAACCCTTCTAACATCAATGCTAATTTATTGTTCAGCGCTGAACCGGAGTTTAACTTCAGTTTGCCTTTTCTGCCAGTGAGTCAGGCCACTGGTCCGGCGGTGTTGTCAGGAGGTGAGTTCAAGGAGGGACTGAGAAAATGTCCTGAAATATAAGCGAGTTTGTTAGCTTGCTAAGTTAGCCTGCCCTCTGGGCTTCATTCCGCTGTTATTATTTGGATGTTAAATGGATTAAACAGAAAAGAAATTAAAAGGTAAACATCGCGCTTTATTTGCTGGTTACTCTTTTTTTGTTTACAGTAATGTAACCTGCTCAGGTTGTCAAATGTTTGTTTCGCTTAAAGATTTTTTCTTTCATTTGTTGAGATTGTTATTCGGAGAAATGTAGTTTTGAGGTTTTTATTGTAGATTATGTTGTCATTCTTTCAGTTTGTCTGATTCGTACGTTTTAAAAGTTCATAAAGGTGGATATTATTGTTCAAAATTTGAAAATTTCCCCCTTCTCATGTCTGTCATTAATCAGATGATTCCACTGATGTTGGAGAAGAAGACAGTTTCCTGGGTCAGACTTCTAGAAATGGACCGCCAGCCTCTACATTTAGCTACTTTTCTAGCCCCATAACCACCTCTGACCCATTTGCATCTATTGGTCAGTCACCATGCCCACCACCAGTGGTGCCTTCTGCTGCCCAAACAACACATGGGCCAGTTTCTGTACCCAACAGCTTCAGCGGGGCTTCACCACCATCTGTGAACGCCCAAATAAGCCCTCCTCCTGCAGCATTTGGTAGCACTGTTTACCAAAGTCCAGTGGGGAGTCACACTCCACCTCGTACTACGATGACCCCTCCACCTCCTCACATGCAGCAGCAGAGTCATAACCCGTACCGACACACGCCCACCAGCAGCAGAGCCAGTCCATACATTCCAGCTCCAGAGATCCTGCCACCAACACACACACCTCAGCACAACCCCTACTCTCTCAACTCCCCGCCACAGATGTTACCTCCCCCAGGGCCTGCGTTTATGAAGGTAGAGAAAGCTGACTGAGTTTGTCCTGTAGTTTATAAAAGGATTTGAATGGATACAGTAGTTAACATATGTCCCCCCTTTTCAGCCTCCTCCTACGCATATTCAAGCACCTCCAGCTCCACCCACCACTACTGGAGCTATGGTTCCTGCAGGTCCGATGCTGCACAATTACAATGTCTATGAACCCGTTCAGCCTCATTGGTTCTACTGCAAGCAAGTAGAATCCAAAAACGTCTGGCTTCCTTTCAGCATTATCGACTCCCTTCAACTAGAGGAAACGTATAACTCAGGTAAAAGCGTTGTTGTTTATTTATCAATTTAGTTCTTGAGCAATTTCACTGAGAAATGTTTAATATTTTAAACTTTATTTTTTGAATGTGGTCGGTCACTCTTGAGTTTCACATGCAGGTTGAAGGTGAAAGTAGTCTTCCACCCCTGTTTCCTGCATTAGTCGCCGATAGAAAATAGACAGGGAAACACTCAGATTTGAAAAGGCTGACAAATCTACGTCACGCTGACAATTAACATTCATGGACTCAACCATCTTTGCTCACAACGGGGAGGCAGTTGTTGGTTTTGTGTCCAGGAGAGAGCAGAGAACATCTCTGCTAGTAGAAGCTAACTGGTAGCATTAGCAACTCCACCACACAGCAGAACTCCTCCAGGCTTGTGTTATTTGTAGAGATAAAATGTAAAACATCAACATCGCAAAAGCAAACTGAGTCAGTGGTAGTCATGTAGCTGTTAGCCAATCAGAGGAAAGATGTCCAAATATCAGGAAATAAGACTCCCAAGTCTTGTCGTCTTCTGCTCCCCTCTGCTCTGGCTCACTTCTACTTCCTGAAACGGGAGCGCCAGAGCTTTTTTTTTCTTAGAGTTTGACTCACAAGGGCATTCGTTTAAACTAGAGACCGCTTTAAATGTGTTGTGGAAAAAACAAACTTTTGAGGTCTTTTGATATAAACGATCTTTTAAAATTGTCATTGTTCCAGTTCAACCAGACCCAGAGAACGTGATCGTACGCACAGATGGAGGGCGTTATGATGTGCAGCTTTATGACCGCACACGGACTTCAGTGTACTGGGAGGAGGACCCTACGGAGGTCCGCCGCTGCAGCTGGTTCTACAAAGGGGACACGGATAGTCGCTTTGTCCCGTACTCGGAGGAGTTCAGCGACAAGCTGGAGGTTTGTCCAGATTTAGTCAGAAACTTTCCAGATCTGCTTCGCTAAGGGCAGTGTGTTAAATCTGGTGCGTTGATTTGCTGGCGCTCTGGTTTCTAGTTAATCGGCAAATACAAAGCTGATATTTTATTCTATTAAAATCATTCGTTAATGTTTTACCTTCAGGCAGAATATAAGAAAGCTGTGTCTACTAACCAGTGGCATCGGAGGTTGGAGTTTCCCTCAGGAGAAACTATCGTCATGCACAATCCAAAGGTTTGATTTTCATAACTTTATTTATTCATTCATTCATTTAAAGCTGAAAAAGAAGATTTATTATTATATTTATTATTTTTAGGTGATAGTGCAGTTTCAGCCCTCCTCCCAACCAGATGAGTGGGGCACCACTCCGGATGGTCAGAGCAGGCCCAGAGTCGTGAAGAGAGGGATTGATGACGACCATGATGAAGTGCCTGATGGTAGTTTTTCATTTCCTCAAGTCACCTAAAATTATAAAAAAATTAATAGAGGTATGCATCAAAAGTACTAGAAGTTCTGGTCATTGGAATCAGTTTTACAAAATCAAATCTAATTAGATGCATTTAGTTTGTTAGGAGACATCAGGACGGTGGAATTTATCGCATCTATATTTAAATGTCAAACCAATAAATAAAAAAAACCCGACTTGGTCACATTCGTCTTTGCAGTCGTGCTCTTGTTTGGCCTTTTTAATCAAGCAGACTTCCACCTACAGCGTGTGAGCTGAGATTTCCGAATCACGGTCAAAACGCAGCAGAAATAACTTCCTGGTTTTGATTTTCGAATACATTTTTTTTTTGCCTTGGAAAATAAATTGAGATAAATGTTTATATTCTCTGTTTATTTTAAGGAACATTTATTTATTTATCTAATTTTTAATGTTAATCAGGAAAAGACCCGTTTTCTGGTTTAATTTTTTTTACGTTTATTTCTAGGGATGTAAGAAAATATTTGTATAGCAATATATTGTGATATTTATTCTAGCAATATGATATCGATTATCAAAAGCCTTGTATCTAATTTTTGGAAGAATTTACATGCAAACATTTGTGCATTTTCCTTTTCTTTTGGTGCAATTCTAACACTGGCCGCTAGTTGGCAGCAGTGTGCAGTGGGGTTTGTGTCCACCATTGAAATGTAAATCCCTCTATTGTGGTTCAGATACCTCATGCTAATCATGTTATGCATCAGTTTAAACTGTTTATTGAAATTTCCTACAACAAATTCAGTCTAAAAAAATTGCTAATATCGTCTGACTGAATGTATCGCAATATATCGTCATAATTTCACCAATACACATTCCCAATTGAAAAGCCGTTGGCCGTCCGGTACAATGACCTTGTTCTATCTGCTTTTTTGATTTACTGAAAAGATGAATTATATCCACAAGGAAGGAAGTTTTATTTAGAGAAGATCTACGCCAAAGTCCTCACAAAGTTCCTAAACCCTTTAGAAACTGTTGGAGTGTCATAAAAAGCAGTGTTGCGTCTGTCTACAGGTACCGACTCAGTGGCCTAGTGGTAGAGTGTCCGCCCTGAGATCGGGAGATCAGGGGTTCGATTCCTGGTCGGGTCATACCAAAGACTTATCCCGGGTTTCCACGGGAGCCGTCAGCAGCACGTTACTGCAGCAGCACGTCTTGCTCGCGTAAACTGCTGCTTGGCCCTTCCCACGAGACGCGAATCAGCAGGGGAGCAGCGGTCACCGACAGAGCACGAAGTCTCACAAGTGACTTCGTCAGTAAACACAACAACAAGCAGGAGAAAACTACAACATGGCTCCAAAATGTTTGTGTTTTTATGTTCTGTCCGTTTTATAATCGCCAATACGGACCTGAAAAACAAAGGAGACCGCTAGCTAGGTGATAACTTCTCACGGGGCCGCACAGTTAGTAACCTTTTTTAAAGTAAAGCGACCGGAAGGCAGTACGTTCTTTATTCTGAAAATCTCGGGAGCTTCTCTCCATTTCCGCGTCCGATTTCCTGTGTTTCCTTCCCCAAAAATGTCGAACTTGACCCGTTTCAGAGGCGTCGCGCGTAGGAAATAGAACCGGCGCGTAAAGGCCGCGACATGCTGCTCCTGAGACGCGGCCGACTCGCGCTGCTGACGGCTGCCGACGGCTCCTGTGGAAAAGGTTCTGTTGACCACAGCCGTTCCTATCAGCAGCTATGACGTGCTGCTGCAGTAACGTGCTGCTGACGGCTGCTGTGGAAAGCCGGGGTTAGAAAAAATGGGACCCAATGCCTCCCTGCTTGACACTCAGCATTAAGGGGTTGGATTGGGGGGTTAAACCACCAAATAGTTCCCGAGCGCGGCTTGTCTGCAGCTCACCGCTCCCCCAGGGGATGGGTCAAATGCAGAGAATAAATTTCACCACACACCTGTGTGTGACGACTAAATGGGACTTTAATCTTTAATCTTTAGTCTACTCCACTAAAATCCTTACCCAGACTTTTTGACATCATGTAGTTTTTTTTTTAATTTTCAAGTTTCACATCATGTTGAGTCTTTGTGCAGTTGAAGATTGAAGCTAGAGGCCTCGCCTCTGTCAGTGCGCCCCGGGGCAGCTGTGGCTACATCGTAGCTCATCCCCACCAGTGTGTGAATGTGTGTGAATGGATGAATGAGACACTGTAGAGTAAAGCACTTTGGAGTCCTTACTCTGAGAGGCACTATACAAGTGCGGGTCATTTATCATTGAGAGAAGAAGTTATGCATGCAACCTTTGTTCCAGGTGAGCTCCCCAAAGTGGATCATCTGGTATTCATGGTCCATGGGATCGGTCCGGTGTGCGACCTGAGGTTCAGGAGCATGATCGAGTGCGGTGAGTGCCGTGTAGTTTGTTGGTGAACTCTCCACCAATGTTCATTCACCCGAGTAAAAGATCATCTGGTGGTGTTGCAGTGGATGACTTTCGTAGTGTGTCGCTGAAGCTCTTGCACAGCCACTTTAAGAAACCGCTGGACGACCTCGCCGTTAGCCGGGTGGAGTTTCTGCCCGTCCAGTGGTACTCGGCTCTGCATGGAGATGCCACGGGGGTGGACAGGTGAGAGGAGACCCGCTCGTTTTTCAACATCTGTTGCTTCCTATCAACTCTAACATGCTGGATGTGTCTGCTCAGGTAGAACTACCACATCAAAGCATCTGATGTTTATCTGGTATTGTTTATGTTTATGTATTTAGCAGACGCTTTTGTCCAAAGCGACTTACAAGTGATAATCGGCATGTTGCCCTTGAGGCTAACAACAACAATAACAACAATAACTTGACATCTGTCATGGAGAGGAAGGAACAAAGGAGTGGACAGTAGAGAGGGGGGACGGGTGCAGGGAGGGTGCTAGTTTAGAAGATGCTCTCTGAAGAGCAGGCTCTTCAGGAGTTTCTTGAAAGTCAAAAAGGAAGCCGCTGTTCTGGTAGTGCTTGACCGGAGCGGCCGGGCCGGGACGTAAGCCTTTGCAAGAGGATGCAGGTAGATGGGAGCCGTACCATCTCGGACTTTGTATGCTAGTGTTAGCAATTTGAATTTGATGCGTGCAGCTAGCGGTAGCCAGTGGAGCTCAATGAACAGAGGGGGTGACTAGGGATGGGTACCTTTGACATTTGAATCGATTTGGTACTAATTCTCGGTACCTACGAATCGATACCGGTACTTAACGGTACCAATTTTCGATACTTTTGAGTGTTTATTATTTTAATTCTCTTTTATAATTAAATATATATTTTTCTCAATATATAACCATATTTGATAAATATCACGATAAATAACATACAACTGTTTGTATTTTAACATCGTCCTTGTAGTTTTATAAGCTGATAATTAAACTGAAGCAAACTTCTTTACTGTGAACTAAATTTACTGAGTATCTTCATTCCTTTTACCGTCTTTTTTCATTTGATTTTTCCTACTGGGAAGTTAGAATTTCCAAGGAGAAAGCGAACGCATCATTAGCTGATAACAACGGTGGCAATGGAAGCTAACATATCAAGCTAACTTTATCTTAAACAGTTTATTTAACTGCTGGAGCAGATTAAAACGATGATGCTACACTTAGATCGTTGTAAAGTGAAGCCAAACTTTAGAGCGCGTTCATGTTCTTCTAGTCGGAAATTCGGAATTCAGAGGAGAAAGCGAACGCACCATTAGCGAAACGGAAGCTAACATATCAAGCTAACGTTATCTTAAACATTTTATTTACCTACCGGAGCAGCTTAAGATGAGGATGTCTCACTTAGATCGTTGTCGCTGGTTTCATCATCACCCAGTTACCCATCACATTTAGTGAAGTGGACCCAAGCTTTAGCGTGCGTTCTCTCTACCATGCTGCTCTGTTTACAACTGGTTCGCAGCGAGCAACGACATAACGCCCTTGCGCATGCGCAGCTGTCTTGGCAAGTTCTCGTTATGAAGGACGGGCACCGGAACGAGGCACCGTTTCAAATGACGTGAATCGGTGCTCGGTCGGTACTATGGAATTCGGTCGGTACCTTAAAAAGTACCGAATTCGGTACCCATCCCTAGCCGGGTGACGTGTGCTCTTTTTGGCTGATTGAAGACCAGACGTGCCGCTGCGTTCTGGACCATTTGAAGAGGTCTCACAGTACAGCCTGGAAGACCAGTTAGAAGGGTGTTGCAGTAATCGAGGCGGTAGATGACAGTAGATTGCACCAGGAGCTGGGTGGCATGTTGTGTTAGGTATGGTCTGATCTTTCGTATGTTATACAGCGCAAAGCGGCATGAACGAGCAACAGAAGCAACATGATCTTTAAAGGTCAGGTGTTCATCAATCACAACACCCAGATTTTGAACTGCCTTTGAAGGAGCCAGAGATAGGAAGTCATTTTGGATTGAGATATTGTGCTGTATGGATGGTTTTGCTGGGATGACAAGTAGTTCAGTTTTAGACAGGTTGAGTTGGAGATGGTGGGATTTCATCCATTTTGATATGTCAGAGAGACAGTTTGATATTTGTGCAGAGACAGTGTGGTCGTCCAGTGGAAATGACAGATAAAGCTGGGTGTCGTCTGCATAGCAGTGGTAGGAGAAGCCATGTGATCGAATGATCTCACCCAGTGAGGTGGTGTATATGGCAAAGAGAAGAGGTCCTAGTACAGAGCCCTGGGGGACTCCTGTGGCAAGATGGTGCACGGTAGAGGATTGTCCAAGCCAAGATACACTGAATGATCGTCCTGTGAGGTACGATTCAAACCAGGCGTGTGCTTTCTCTGTGATGCCCATGCTAGAGAGTGTGGACAAAAGGAAGCCATGGTTGACAGTGTCAAATGCAGCCGATAAGTCGAGCAGGATAAGCACTGAGGATTTTCCTGTCGCTCTAGCTTCTTTTAAGGATTCCGTCACTGCTAACAGAGCAGTTCCAGTGGAGTGGCCCTTTTTGAACCCAGATTGGTAAGGGTCAAGCAGACAGTTCTGTGAGAGGTATTCTGTGATCTGCTTGAAAGCCACCCTTTCAATGATTTTGGACAGAAAAGGGAGGAGAGAGATAGGTCGGTAGTTCTCCACATGATTTGGAGGAAGAGATGGTTTTTTAGCAGCGGTTTAACCTGAGCATGCTTGAGAGAGGTGGGAAATGTACCGGATGTCAGTGAAGCGTTGATCACATGTGTGACTGCTGCGGCTACTGTAGGAGCAATAGCTTGGAGCAGCTTAGTCGGAATGGGGTCCAGTGGGCATGTAGTAGGGCGGCTGCACGTGAGAAGCTTGGACACACAGTTCTCAGTGACAGGGGAAAAAGAGGAAAATGAAGCAGTAGGGCCTGAGATGGTTGGGCTAGATGGAGTTTGTGGTAGCGAATGTTCAGGAGTGGCCAGTTGAGTAAACTGTTTGCTTATAGCTGCCACTTTGTCAGTGAAGAATGAGGCAAATGTGTCAGCTGATAGGTTGTTGGTAGGAGGTGGAGACGGAGGGTTGAGCAGAGTTTTGAATGTTGAAAATAGTTTCTGAGAGTCAGTAGAGCTGAGAATTTTGTCAGTGTAGAAAGCTTTCTTTGCATCAGTGATGCTGGCAGAGGATGAGGACAGTAATTCCTGAAATTTCAATTGATCACCGGGATCTTTTGTATCTCCTGCTGAGGAAATAAAGGTAGGGTGGGTGTTCTGGAAATAGCTGTTCCAGTAAGCGTCATTTAAAAGGAAAGAAAGTCCAACCCCCTTTCTACAGGCCCCTCCCCCTCAAGCCAGGCCTCCAGGCTTCCGACCGACTCCTTCAGGAATTTTCTGGACCCTCCTCACTAGGAGCTAGATCGGAGATCCAGCCAAGAGGAGGGTCAGCCAATACAGCCCCCACAACATCCAGAGCCTTAAGGAAATCTGGGCGGATCTCATCCACCCCCGGAGCCTTGCCACAGAGGAGCTTTTTAACCACCTCAGAGACCTCAGCACCAGAGATTTGAGAGGCCAACCCAAAGTCCCCAGACTCTGCTTCCTCACTGGAAGACATGTTGGTGGGATTGAGGAGGTCTTCGAAGTTTTCTGCCCACCGATCCACAACGTCCTGAGTAGAGGTCAGCAGCACACCGTCCCCACTATAGATAATGTTGGTAGTGCACTGCTTTCCCCCCAGAGGCGCCGGATGGTGGACCAGAATCTCCTCGAAGCCGTACGGAAGTTTTGCTCCATGGTCTCACCGAACTCCTCCCATGCCCGGGTTTTTGCCTTGGCGACCACCCGAGCCGCGTTCCGCTTGGACTCCCGGTACCCGTCAGCTGCCTCTGGAGTCCCACGGGCCAAAAAGACCTGATGGGACTCTTTCTTCAGCTTGACAGCATCCCTAACCGCCGGTGTCCACCAGCGGGTTCGGGGGTTGCCACCATGACAGGCACCGACGATCCTGCGACCACAGCTCCGGTCGGCCGCCTCAACAATGGAGGCATGGAACAGGGTCCATTCAGACTCAATGTCCCCCGCCTCCCCCGGAACATTTTGGAAGTTCTGTCGGAGGTGGGAATCGAAGCTCCTTCTAACGGGAGACTCTGCCAGACGTTCCCAGCAGACTCTCACAATACGTTTGGGCCTGCCTGGTCTGACCAGCATCCTCCCCCACCATCTGAGCCAACTCACCACCAGGTAGTGGTCAGTTGACAGCTCCGCCCCCCTCTTCACCCGAGTGTCCAAGACATGCGGCCGCAGGTCAGATGAAACAGATTTTATGTCGAGTAATAACACTGATTCTTCTTGGATGTATGAAACCTTTAGCATATCTCTTTATTATCTAAACAAAAATGTGTTCTAATGAAACCATAGAAATCCAAACAGGTTAGAAAACAACAACCTCGGTTTAATGAACGATTCGGGATGAAATCCTAATCTAGATTTTTGTTTGCTTTTTAGGAGAATAAAGAAGATCACCTTGCCCAGCACTGGGCGTCTACGTCACTTTACAAACGAGACTTTGTTAGACGTTCTTTTCTACAACAGTCCCACCTACTGCCAAACCATCATGGACACGGTTGCTTTAGAGATGAATCGACTTCACGATCTGTTTATGAGGAGGAACCCAGATTATAGAGGGGGAATATCGGTAGCCGGACACAGTTTGGGTATTAAAACTGTGTCTTCTACACTACAAATATAAGTTTTTCTCTCCACTTTCTAAGTTACATCTTCATGTATTTATTCTTTGTAACTTGCAGGCTCCCTGATTCTATTCGACCTGCTTTCTAATCAGAAGACTGCCTCTTCAGCGCCGGTCCTGCCAAACATACCCACAACTAATGGAGACGCCAAACAGGTCGGGCACAAAAGCAGCTTTCTGTTCAACGTTCAATGACCAGTCCTACTAGGTGGACTAAAGTACGGAATAAATACCATCAGAATAGGTCAGAATAAGACCCAGCTCTTGGTTTAATTCAGTCTGATTTGAGGTCGGAGCTTTGCGATGACCCTTCTACGGTGAGGAGGTGGTCTGTTTGTTTATAGTGCTTCAACACGATGACTCCGTGTATGCAGTAAGTTTGAGCTGAACGCCTCCCCCGTAGTCAGGTTTGTGTTGCATTCTGGGAGGCAGGAGGACACACAAACATCAGCAGCTGCTGGCTAGCTCCTAACTCGCTGAAAAGGAAGTGATGCTCATGTGGAGAGTCAACAAGATCAGTTACCAGACTGAAATTTGGGTAATGACCAGAACTATCAGCTTTGACTTATAAAAATACTCGAGTAAAAAAAAAAAGTTGAAGAACAGCCCTGGGAGGCAGTGTTAGTGTGTTATCATCTAGCTCCGGATCAGAATACACAACCTTCCTGCCCAGGTTGCCCCGCCCCCAGACAATCTGACGAACCAGCATAGCCACACCTGGTTTGTAATGAAATTCTGTCTGTATGAAAAGAAACCAAACCACAGGAAAAATAAGAAACTACAAAATTATGAACTGATTCAGACTCGAGGAATCGAACTACAGGTATGGAAACGCCCCTAACAGTGGTAGCTGTGATTTATGTATGTCGGTGATTAACCACACCATGATGCCACCACTGCCATGCTTGACTATTGGTTCAGTGTTTTTGGTCTGAAAGTCGCACCTCAGCAAGCACGTTATTTTATTGTGCTTTTCTAAAAGCAATACACGTTGAACCACAGTCATTATCAATGTAACGATTAAATTTACATATTATTTAATCAACCATAAAATGTGAGATTCCATAGGAACTATGAAATCAATCTTACGGACCTTTGGATAATTTAAACCAGAAGATTGGAACTTTTTATTGCAGGGATTATGTAACCGCTTTGTATTAACTCGGGGACAAAAGAGTCAAGTTTTAAAAGTTTAAATATTTATTACTAAACAAATTAAAACTAGACTAACTTTAAACACTAAATGTATGGTGTAACTAAGGTGACATAACACTGAGGATGGTGTAGTGTGGAATGTTGTTCAGAACCAGCAAATCTGGAGAAACGATTAGTTCTGATGGGAGTGAAGGTGATGTCTTCGCGCTAAGCTTTTGGTTTGGAGATTTATAACACAATGAGACGCCATCCCGTCGGCCTACGTACCCTTTGCGGAAGTCTCTGTTAGATCAGGAATGTCGAGGTCCAGCTTGACCTCCTCTGGCACCGAAGCCGGTAGGAAAAGCAGCGGATGCCGACTCAAACCAGTCTTGACAGTTTTATTGGCATCTAATGGGCTATTCCCATCTGTACCGGGTCGGCCCGGGCCGGGTAGCGTAGGTTGTTTACATATCTGGGTGGCCTGGTATCTTTCCGGGCCAACCAAGGCTCATTCTCGGCCCTCTTCTCGAGCGGGTCTGCTTCAGGCCGACCAGGGCCAACACACCCACTGCTGACAGCAAATTCACACCTTCCATTAGAGCAAGCCTCTGATTGGTGGGTAGAATCAGCCCACATGGGCTTAAGGCAAGGATGTGTGGAATCAACCGGGCCAGGCTGGGGCCGACTGGGGCTACCCGGCCCGGGCCGACCCGGTACAGATGGGAATGGCCCATAACAAGACCCACAACGGGGTCGTGATGGTTCAGCTTTTATTCTGAAAGGAACCGTTGCAGCAGGTGGAACAGCAACAGATTTTATCCAGCTTGTCGGTTCTTTCGGCTGAAGAGGAAAGTTACGGATTGGCCACTCCGACAACTTCTCTAGAACGCTTTGAACTGAAGTTAAGATGATGTGGGCATAGTTTTACACTTCAAATGTTTTGGTTTATGGTCGAATGAAAAGATGACAGGTTTACCAAGCACCACCAAAACCACGCCTCGCGTCAGATCTGGAAGGCTCTGATTGGATCAGTAAAAGCAGTGTGTGATGTGGCTTAACGCTTTCGTGTGATCAGTCTCTAGTGGAAATATTTAAAGGTACATTACTTATATTCTGTAGGATTATAATATCAAGTAACTAATATTTTCATTTCACAGATTGGTTCACGTTTTATTATTGGCTAACACTTTGTTTGATTAGCTTATTAAAAATAGAGTTCTTTGATTTATTAAAAGAAAGAGTTCTTTGTCTTCATTCTTCTGTTGGGCTGGAAAGGAAAACAGTTTAGAAAAGGGCAAAGCACGCGCGGCCTTGACCCATCTTTGAAGATTAGGTCAGAAACTTCTGGTTTTGCTTTGAGCAGAGCAAACCAGAGCCGTATGGTGCGGTATGGAAGCCAAAATTAAGACTACTGCCCAGCAGCAGGAGGCTATATAAATTCCGAAGCAAACTACCGACCTAAGTGATGATAAACTGGCGCCGGTAACTGAGAGGCTGGCGCTGCTTACTGAGGAATAGCACCTTTACCGGCGTTACTTCTAGATACGCTAGGGACTAGCAGCCCTCGGCTGGTCATTGACTGGTTCACACACTCCCTCTGCTGTCTATTAGCATGGATAGGCTAGCGTTAGCCTGGACGGGCTGGTGTTAGCATTGGAGAGGCTAGCCATTAGCGTGCCTAGGCTGGCCACTAGCTGGATTTCCTACCTCTTCGACGGACCATTAGCATGGATAGGCTGGCGTTAGCATCGGAGAGACTAGCCATTAGCGTGCCTAGGCAATCCACTAGCTGGATTTCCTACCCCCTTGACGGACCTTAAGCATGGATAGGCTGGCATTAGCATCGGAGAGGCTAGCCATTAGCATGTCTCAGAGAGTCACTAGTCAACTAGTGGCCAGCCTAGGCACGCTAATGGCTAGCCTCTCCAATGCTAAAACCAGCCCGTCCAGGCTAACGCTAGCCTATCCATGCTAATAGACAGCAGAGGGAGTGTGTGAACCAGTCAATGACCAGCTGAGGGCTGCTAGTCCCTAGCGTATCTAGTAATAACGCCGGTAAAGGTGCTATTTCTCAGTAAGCAGCGCCAGCCTCTCAGTTACCGGCGCCAGCTTATCATTAATCAGGTCGGTAGTTTGCTTCAGAATTTATATAGCCTCCTGCTGCTGGGCAGTAGTCTTAATGTTGGCTTCCATACCGCGCCGTAGAGCAGGGCCTTTTAGGCCAGAAATGGACGCTACATCAAACCGCTCTCATTCAGCTTAGTCAAATATAACACTCGTTTTAAAATAATCAGTTCAAAAATCAGAAGTCTGCTCCTGTGTCTTTAGTTGAATGTTGCTGATTTTATTTTTCAGTTCATATATTAAATATACGTCTTCTGTCTCACGTTAGCCGGCAGCTCCTGTGATGGAGCCAAACAACGCCGTTGCCTCCCCCGCTGTGGAGGAGCAGATGAAGGAAGAGGAGGAGGTGTTTGAGGATCTCGCAGTGATGCTCCAACATCTGGGCCTCTCCGAGTACAAAAGCACCTTTGATCAAGAGAAGATTGACATAGAATCTTTTGTGAGCTTTCAGTCGTGTTTTTGTCACTTTAATTTCCTGAAGACGTTTATCTGATTAATCCCCTTTAACATACGCCCAGCTCATGTGCACGGTGGAGGACCTGAAGGAGATGGGCATCCCACTGGGTCCCAGGAAGAAAATAGCCAAGTTTGTTAAAGAAAGACTGAATCGACAGGCGAGTTTGTTTCCGTACCTTTGATGAAACGGGCGACGAGCCACATGCTTGATTCATTATTTTTATGGCTTCTACAGGCTGCAGCTCAGGAGAAGAAAGCCAAAGAGGACAGTCAGGTTGTTGTGGCGCCTCCACCAGCTGCTGATCCGACCACCAAGAAGCTTCCCGTGGGGAATACCGTCTCCTCCATTCACGTCGACTACAATTATTTTGAAGTTGGTACTGGACAGGTAAGACAACTTTAGATCGTTGGTGTGGGTGCGTGATGCCCTAGAAACAAACACATTTTTCTACGTCTTGTCATTTATTTCTCGTGTTGCCGGTAAACTTTGATCGTGTGTGAAGCGAGTAAATTCTGAGAGAAAACTAAATCGGATGAGAGAAATGAGCTTTTGTCCGGCAAACGATGGTCTTCCTCTGTACTTTGATGTGTCAAAGCAGAAATCCAGAGTTTTTTTCTGAGGGCACCACCCAGCGTCCAAAAAAAATGTTCAAGTTGATCGTTCAGGCACTTTTCAGCAAATGTAGTCCGTGGTCTTTTCTTTACTTTTTCCTGTCCTCAAGTAGAAGCAGGCAGTCAGGATGTTCTGTGGCGGTTTTAGCCTCTCTGTGATTCGCCGCATCATTGTAAACGGCTTGACGACGACGCTTAAACAAGGCACCTTTGCAGACGTGCACACATGCTTGTGATTGACATCTGTCAGCTGATGTCTAATGCTATTGGTTAATGCTGAATGGTGGTCAAGTAAAATGACATGGGGCTCTATGGGATGGGGGGGCGGGCTTAGCAAAACAAATTGGGTTATCACAGTACAGAGGAAGACTGTCATAGATTTCTCTGGGTTAGGGACGAGCTTCTGCCTCAAGTGGAGCACTTCAAGCATCCCAGGGTCTTCTTGACAGATAAAAGAAAGATGGAGTGGGGGATCGACACAGATCGGTGCAGCGTCTGCAGTGATGCGGGTGTTGTACCGGTCTTTTGTGGTGGAGAGAGAGCTGAGCCGGAAGGCTACGTTCTACGTTCCTACCCTCACCTATGGTCATGAGCTTTGGGTGGTGACCAAAAGAACGAGACTGCGGGTACAAGCGGCTGTAATGAGTTTCCTCCACAGGGTGGCTGGGCTCTCCCTTGCAGATGGTGAGAATCTCGGTCATCCGGAAGAAGCTTAGAGTAGACCCGCTGCTCCTCCACGTCAAGAGGAGCCAGTTGAGGTGGCTCCGGCATCTGGTCCGGACGCCTCCCTGGTGAGGTTTTCTGGGCACGTCTAACTAGTGATGTGTCTGATGTGTCGAGGCTTCCAAGCGTGTGTCGGGTATTCAGGAAGATTTTTTGTGAAGCACGCATCGAGGCTTGTGTTGATTACGTAAGCAGTGACGTTTGAGGCCTCGTTTGCAGTCCGTACCACGTGACCGATTCAGGAACTGGCTCGCCGGTTTGCGCCGAAGGGGCAGCCAAACACTGCTGATCCCCACATTGTGCTTTGGAAACCCTTCCCTTTCTCTTTTGGACCAGAGAGTATATTAAAAGGACCGTTAAAGACGATATTAAGAATATATTTCCATCATAAGCATTTATTTAGTCAGTTTAAAGTTTTACTTGAATCGTCCACGTGATGGCGCCATAGAGCAAATGAATCATCACGGTGCCTCGAATCAAGAGTCGACCAGTTGGATGGAAACTTCATCTCTCCATCACCACGTCCAACCGGGAGCAGATCTAAAAGCACAGCTGGAGGGACCGTGTGTCTCTAAGCTGCCCAGGAAACACCTTGGGATTCCACCGGAAGAGCTGGCCCAGTTGGCTGGGGACTGGGAGGTCCGGGCCTCTCTGCTTAGGCCGCAACCCGGCTCCAGATAAGGAGGAAAATGGATGGAAGGATATCTGGTAGTTTGAGATTTTTGCCAAACCTTTTATTGAACGTTGATGTTCCTCGTTTCCCTCTGTGCAGGTTTCAGTGGCCTACCGTTCACTGGATTTCAAGCCAGACAGTTTCTTTGCTTTGGGTTCTCCCATCGGCATGTTTCTGACGGTCCGTGGGCTGGAGAAGATCGAGGAGACCTACCAGCTGCCCACATGCAAGGGGTTTTTCAACATCTACCATCCGGTGTGTATCTGGTTTAGCGTTAGTTCTGCTGCTGTTTGAACTCTGCTCTGATTTAGTGTTTCTAACAGAACGATACCATCTAGCTAAAAAGTCAAATTTGAAGCTGGCGGACGCCGACTCACTTCATCCACCATTAATCATCTGTTTTAGCTGGATCCGGTGGCGTACAGGATCGAGCCCCTGATAGTGCCAGACCTGGACCTGAAGCCTGTTTTGATCCCACACCACAAAGGAAGGAAGAGGCTTCACCTCGGTAGGAAGTGTCCGATCTTTGTTTTCTGGAGAAAAAGACATTTTCTGAACCTTTGTTGTTTCAGAGCTGAAGGAGAGTCTCTCCAGAATGGGCTCAGACTTGAAGCAGGGTTTCATCAGCTCCCTGAGGAGCGCCTGGCAGACGCTCAACGAGTTCGCCCGGGCTCACACCTCGTCCGCTCTGCAGGCAGAGTTGGCCATCGTGGCCAATCAAATCGCAGAGGAGGAGAAGCACGTGCAAGAGGGTGAGTTTCCCCGAGATCCGAGACTCTTTAGTTTTGTGGGTTTACAAACTCTCTCTCTCGCTGTAGAGCATAAAATCCAAGAAATCCACGAGCCTCCCAAAGAAGAGGAGCCTCAGGTGAAGATTGGGATGTTAAATGGAGGGAATCGGATCGACTACGTGCTGCAGGAGAAGCCCATCGAGAGCTTCAACGAGTATCTGTTCGCCCTTCAGAGTCACCTCTGCTACTGGTACACATCTTTCTTTTGGTGACTATGCAGACGTTTAAACTCTGGTGCAGATGAAGTGTCGTTTACTGGGATGGAAATGATCTTTCCTCCTGTTTGCCTTTGAAGAATCGGGTGTTGCGTGCTTCTGCAGTCCCGCTGCTGATTCCTGTTTTGTTTGTTTTCTAGGCAATCTGAAGACACGACTCTTCTTATTCTTAAAGAAATCTACAAAACGATGGGGATCCATCCGGAACAGATGGCTCATTAACGCACGAGTCATGTTTCCACCGATTTTCATCATCTAGGGACTAGTTCTGTGTGCACAGATGAATTATACAATTGGTGTTGAAGTAAGAAATGAGCGAGTTGAGATTTCATTTTGTAGCTAAAACATAGAACCTGTCAAGTTTATAAAAGTTATCAGCAGATCAAAGGTTACTGGAACTAACAGCATAGGAAGAGTCTCTTTATTTATGGCCAGAATGTCATAATAAATCATCTCCTTGCTTGTTTTTCTGAGCCAGCTTTGATTTCTGCATATTGCTGAGAGGAAGACGTGTTTTTTGCCAGTAGAGCTGGCGGACCTCAACACACTGTACAAAAGCGGGAGAATTCGCAAATAAAACAGATTGTACACAACAGTGATGCCGTATTTGTCAGAAAACAAGTCACCTTTTAACGTCCTAGTCAACATGTCACTTTAGAGACTTCAACGTAACGCAAGAAGCATTATTTACTATTTACAAGTGTGACTGGAACACCGGCTTTCAGGAGAATACTTCTGAGGGCGATGCTCTCTGGGCATAGGTGTTATTAGCTATGTTAGCACTGCATGCTATAAGCTGACCGTTGCTTCAGCTTTCTAAACTATTTCAACATTTTTCCTGTTAAACTCACAAAGTCATGAAACGGAATAAAAATGACCTAATGACGTCACAAAAACCGCACAAGTCTCCCTTTATAAAAATCACTTGACGGAACAAAACACGTCCCAAGAAAACCTCCAGTTTCACGCAAACGAAAGACCCATCAGTGGACAAACTGCTACTTCTCTTCATTCTTCCACTCGATAAATACCTCGGCTAGAATTTGAAAAGCCCGTCCCGACACTGACACCCTTCTGGAAGTGAACATCCTCCCAAACAGCTGAGATTCTGGCATCAAGTTCACATTTTTAACCGTTGAAGAAACCAGCACCGGTGTTCCCACGGTTAAAACCTGCATGCTTTAAGGAACAAGACTGGTTTCTTTCATTTCTAAATCTTCCTTCAATTTAAACAGCTAACTGGATCATGTCTGCAGCAAAAATTGGTTCTAACAAAGTTTCACGTTCCTCATTTTCGTACATTCACTCGTCTACAGCTGTGCAGCAAAACGCAGCGGGATCCGTGCAAACATGTTCTCACGGTGGCGCCTTCACGCCAGCAGCTGCCTCAGTCCTCGGTTTTGCTCTGAGTCTTGAAGGCCTGCTTGCGGAGATGAGTCTCGATCTCCTCTCGGAAAACCAGCATTCCCAGGTGAGAGTGGGAGGCCTCGTTCATGGCTTTGGACTGGATGCACATGCGGTACTGCTCCGGCGTCAGCTCGTCCGCACATCGCTTCTCGTGCCACAGGTGGAACAGACTGGACACCGGAGTCCGGGTCACGATCAGGTCGCTCCGGAGATACTTCCTGTACAAGTGGACGTCTTCCACACCCCAACCTTTGACCTCCAGATCAAACCCCCCTGCAGAAAATGGGGGGGGGGGGGGGGGGAATCTAATTTCCTGAAAATGTTGATGTAGAAGAAAACTTCAGTAAATTAAATTCTTACCAATATTCAGGAAATCTGAGCGATACTGACACGTCATCCCAAATCCAAAGTCTCTCCAAAATCCAGCATCTTTTTTGTGAATCTTCAAAAGAAAATATATATAAATCAGACACAAAAATCTGAATTATTTATCCAGCAACAATCAGGTCTCTACATGAAAACCTGAGGGGTTTTCCTGGATGATTCCTGTTGATGAGTTTTCTGTTCAGGAAATGGGTGAATCTTTAAGTCTGTTACCATGGCAACACTGAAAAATCCCTGGGTTTCTACTCATCCCTTCCTACATGGGTGACCATTTTTTAAAACGATCTGACTGACAAAAGCAAAATTAATTTTGAGATTGTTGAACCTCCTTTGGATTGTTGGTTTGTTGTTTATTAGTTTTATTTTATTTAAAATATGAAACTATCAAAAAAGTTTTTTTGCCGTTCTCAAAACTGTTGGCCAGTGGCGCAACTATGAGGTGGCTAGGGGGGCCATGGCCACTCCTGGAAAGTAGTTCAACCCCCCCCCCCCCTTGATGAATCACATTCAAAATAATAAAAACTATACATTAATCTTTAATCAAGACATGAATGTT
Source organism: Nothobranchius furzeri (assembly GCF_043380555.1). Taxonomy (NCBI): domain Eukaryota; kingdom Metazoa; phylum Chordata; class Actinopteri; order Cyprinodontiformes; family Nothobranchiidae; genus Nothobranchius; species Nothobranchius furzeri. The sequence continues at coordinate 5,682,958 of NC_091752.1, forward strand.
AAAACCAATGAATGTATTTTATTGATTTGATAAATAAAATTGAAAATTTGTTTGTAGCCGAGGCTAAAAAAAGTATTAATCCCAGTAATTTCCAGAATTTGATTAAACTGATCTTTTCCTAAGGTTGTTGCATTTTTCCCACACAAAGTTCAACAAAACAATGTTGATTAAGGTGTGAGTGTGAGAGAGAGATAAAATATTTTTTTAAAAACCCGACCGGAGCGGAGGCAGTGACCGACTCAGCACGAGCCGTTTTCAGCTCTGTCTTGTCAAATGCACCACGTACGTTACGAAAAAAGTAACTTTAAATATTAAATCGAAAAAGAGGCGAGCTGAAGAAAACCTAGGGAGTTCTGAAGAAACGTGAGCAACTGTGTGTGTGGGCCGAACTGAGCTCCCTCTTTCGCTCGTTGGCTTCTTCGATACGGTCTTCCCAAGGGACTGCTGCAGAGTTTTGTGTGTAGAGAAGGGCGGGCGCTCTATGTGACTGGCCAATCACAGAGCGTGAAAGCAGTCAGTTACCCAATGAGGATTTTTCTTCAGAACAATTACAGATATTTACGAGTTTTACTCGTTTCATGCTAGTATTCGTCAAAAATGCTTTATGCGTACCGGATAGGCTCATCCCTAGCTGTAACCACCCTGCCCTGCCTCCTCCTCCTTGCTGCCTGCCGGCTGTGATCACAAGCAACAACAGAGTGGTTCCCGCTGCTTCTTCGGGAAACAGCGCAAATTTTTTTTCTTTTTTTTTTTTAAATCCATAAAACGGGATCTTGTAGGCATGACGCCAGGATTTCAGCCGTGGCGGGCCGCCACGGCTACGCCTATGTCAGAGAAACACTGCATTTCTTTTTGATCTGAAACGTTTGTATTTCTCAGCTTAAAGATGAGGGTTAGGGTGGACGCGTAAGACTTGTTTTTTTTATTGAAAATGAACGAAGGAACAATGCAATGAACAGCTACAGGCTAAACTTTCAGATTTACCACAGGGACCCATTTGGTGTGCCACCCCAAAATGTTTACTGGCCCCCCCATTAAATTTTTCGGGCGCACCACTGCATGTTCAACCAACCATACTTAGAACCTTGTGTCTGATATTCATGAGTATCTTCATTAATTGCTAACAGTTGTGAAACATACCAACGCAATTATAAACAGGAGTGTTGCTATTTACGGTTTTCAGTGTAGAAACAGCAGGTGAAGCTGGAAGTTGGGCTCACATTCATGTGAAGCGGCCCTGGTTGGGTCACAAGAACGTTTCATTTCTTACCAACTGGAGTTCAATAGGCGGAGCCAGCTCCAAACTTCCATAAACGATGGCAGGATTATACAGGCTGAACACCACCGGGTAAAATACTTTCTTGTCTGCAAAACAAAGTCAAGCAAAATGATGTGAAAACAACGACGTTACCAAAACGAGAGAAAAACAATCGGATCCATGCCTACTTGGTGCAGTGTGCAGACGACAGGTGTTAAGGAAGTCCAACGTAAAGCGAATATCTACGTCACAGAAAAACATCAGCACGTCGCCTTTGTTCCACGTGTGGGCTCCGATATCCAAGCCTCGACCTCGGGAGAACTCCTCGTCCACCGGGATGAGGGTGTAATTGGAGAAACTCTCCTCCCTGTGGAACAACACACCTCGTGTCTATGGATTATAAACGTCTAAATGTGAGAGGAGCACCAAGAACCGACCTCGACATTTTGTCCAAAGATGATCGGACCTCCTGCAGACCTTCGTGGCCAAAATAAACCACCGTGAGATGAACCTGTCTGTCCTGTTGCACGCACACCTCTCTGAAAAGCAGGTCATTTCAAAATGGCACACTAATAAAAACCAGACTGATGTAAAACCTGAAAGGCAGCAGAACAACGTGATGGGTCATGTCTCCCCAACAGAAATTAGTGATTCAGCCTCACCTGAAGTTGTGCAAGAACTGTGAGAAAGTTTCAACTCTGCCCGCCAGAGGCACAATGATGTTGATGGTCATTCCTGAAGTTTCCACGGATGTGCTCCTGACTTTCATGACGGGACCGAACGGCCGGAAGAGCGTGACGTGGCGGAAACTGCTGGAATCCTCCTTGGAGAAAAACAGCTCGTAAAGCGTCCCTTTATCTCGCTCCGTCCTGTACAATCCTGAGGAACAGAAAAACGACGGAGTGAAGCACAGGCGACGCAGGAGATGCTGCAGGTCTTACCTTCTGTGAAGTGACCGTCTGTGTAGGTCTTCCTCTGCATGGCCATGTCCTCCTCCACACCATCCTCCTCATCAGGGTTGTTGATGATGTCCAGCGCAGCCTCAATGACCTCCACCAGCTCATCCCTGCGGTCTTTGCGGACCGGCTTCTCCTCCGGGTGCCGCGTCAGTCCCATCTCCAGCTGGTAGACCTTAGACGAGGTGAAACTCTCAAAGGGCACCAGAGCGTACTCGCTTGGCAGGCGTGCTCCCGTGTTGACCTCAGCCTTGTCGATCTGAGAGTGCAGGTACTCCAGCAGGTCTCCTGGCTCTTGGTCTTTGTTCTCCCCCAGACCCTGCACCCCCGGAGGCTCCTTCTTCTCCTGCATCAGCTTCAGCTTCTCACTCATCTCCTGGAGCTCCTGCTTGAGCTGGGCAATCTGCCGCTTGAGGCTGGAAGCACGGCTAAGGTGGCGCTCCTCATGTTCCTGCAGCAGAGCCTGGTAGTACTCCTTCCCGTAGGTCTCCCCCGCTAAGCCAGGCAGGACCAGGCTGACGTCTGCAGGTGGAGTGCACTCCAGCAGGTACATGAAGAGCAGCAACACCAGCAGCAGGAGGAGGCCCAGGAAGAGCCAGCGAACCCGGCCTTGGAACAGTAACCCCCGCCTGGGCATCACGTCCACATAAAACCTAAACCCAGCAAGGATGTCTGCATTCCCCGTTTCCTCTGCTTACATCACTCACTAAATGTTCCCACATAGCTTTTCAGCAACATCAAAATGCATAAATCTGGTTTCTTGTGTTCAAACGTTGGTTCTACCTGTGGAAAATACAGAAAATATTAATATATATGAGACAAAAAAATAAACCTGCAAGAGCTTTCAGACAAAAAAAAAAAAAAAAAACAGGAAGAGAGCAATATTTTATATCATGATGCAAACCTTTAGTTTGAAGTCAGCCTGCCTGCCAATTTCATTATGATTTCCTCAAAAACCTTTCAAAGAATCTCCAGCTTCCAGAAAAAAAATCTCGATTTGAAGGTTTAGTCCAGAAAAGCAGAGAACAGGAGGGGTTAGCTGCACCTGGAGAGCTAGCAGCACCCCCAAACAACGGCTCAGGAGAAAACCCCGGTGGTTCCACCAGCGAGTTTACACAAACTACACTTCCGGTTCACCTGGCTCCTCTTCAAAATAAAACACCCGCAAAGTGGTGAAAGAAAGAAAAAGATCTTTTAAATAGCGCCTGTCAAGATAAAATCACGAGGCGCTTCACGAAAACAAAATGTAAAAACTACTCGATTAAAATATGTTCAAAATGAGAAGAAATAGAACTTGTGATTAAATAAATGTAAGGAAAGGGAAATCAGTGGATCCCGGGAATGGTGGAATAAGAACAGGATAAGGAGCGGGTGGTGATGATGGTCACAACAAAGCCTGAACAGGTGAGTCGTCAGCTGCTTTTTAAGGGAGACCACTGAGTCCACTGATCTCAGGCTCAGGGGGAGAGATCCAGAGTCTGGGGGCCACAGCAGCAGATGATCCGTCACCTTTGGCCTTTAGCCTGGTGCTGCACAACCAGAGGGTGGGTGAGACAAGAGGTTCACCATAGATATTGGGTGTTACAACATATTTATTTATTGGTCATTTTCTTGTTTTTAACAAATTGTTTTTGTTGAACTAAAAAACTAAGTTGTGATTCAATATAGATTAGGTATAATTTTCTGTCATCACTTATGTTGTGAATTGGTGTTATATCAATTATTTGGCTTGAAATAAACAGTATATTTGTGTGCAAAGCCTTTTCAAATTTTCATATTTTTCTACCAGTAACCAAACACGAACATAACCATTTAAAACACTTAATAGTCTATTTGTTAATTTTAAAAGTAAAAAAAAAATGTTTTTCAATTTGTTTTAAAATAGAAATGATTCCCCCATACTCTGTAAAAAAAAAGTATCTAATAGTGATTCAAAAACAACTGGTTTATAAAACCTTGGACGAGAGGTGAAGCAGCTAAACGTGTCAGATGTGATGAGAGGTAAAGAGTTTCAGCAAGAATGAGATAAAAGGTGTGTGTAAACGACAGCCTGAGACCAGCCATGCGATAAGCTCTGGAGACACTGTCCATGAGGAAGGGGCAGGAGGCAGATGTGGAGGTTGCAAAGTTCAAGATGTTCAGGACCTCTTTGAGAGTAACAAGGACAAATAGGATCAGGAATGAGTCCATCAGATGGACAGCGCATGTTAGATGTTTAGGAGATAAAGTCAAGAGAGGCCAGACTGAGATGGTTAGGACATTTCCAAAAAGAGACGATGATTCAGGTCGAATGCCGAGGTTGGAGCCACCAGTCAGGAGGATGAGAGGAAGAACAAAAACGAGATTCATGGATGTGGTGAGAAAGGACAAAACAATTATTTGGAGGGTGGAGGACAAAACCCAACTCTGATGGAGCAGGTAGAAGTTTTCACCCTTGTAAAAAAAATTAAATCAAGGAAAATAGATGTATATTAAACTTTACAAACATTTGACAGACCCCAAAAGAAAGTCTTACAAAAACGGTTTGAATTCCTAATTAATCTCAGAAAATATTTTACACATTTAAACTGCTCACAAAAAGACACGATAAAACGTCTACATTTATTTTGAAAAAAGCTACACCGGATGTGGCCCCGACGCTTCTGCAGCTACTTTAGCAGCGTTTCAGGGCTTCGCGGCGATGCGTTCTGTTGTTTTGTGCCGACAAACGGCTCATTTCGCAGCAGTAGTGATGATTAAAGCGTTACCCACCTTGTTATGTCGGTGTCCATTTGTTCTCGCGGCCACAGCTCCGGCTGCGGTTTAGCGGAAGCACAGCGACGCCGGACAACTCCTGATAAACGCCACGGAGCACAGAGAAAAGAGTAGGTGTTTGCCTACTTCCGGTCAGCGAGGAACCAATCAGATTTCTAATCTGTCCTGTGACGCAAACAAACACGCCGCCTCTCCTGATTCATAATAAAAGAAAGAAAGAAAGAAAGAAAGAAAGAAAGAAAATGATCTTTTATATAGCGCCTCTCAAGAAAAAAATCAAGAGGTGCTTCACAAAAACAATTTAAAATATAATTTTTTTCAAATGATTAAAAATGTGTTTTGAACATAGGTTTTAAATGACAAAAGAAAATAAAAATTTGTAAGAAAATGTAAGTAAAGGGAGAGAGAGAAAGAATAGGAAAGAGGGAAATCAGTGGATGGGGGGAAAGGCGGGATAAGAGCAGAACAAGGAGAGGGTGGTGAAGGTCACACCAAAGCCTGAACAGGTGAGTCTTCAGCTGCTTTTAAAGGAGTCCACTGATCTCAGGCTCAGGGGGAGAGAGGTCCAGAGTCTGGGGGCCACAGCAGCAGATGATCTGTCACCTTTGACCTTTAGCCTGGTGCTGCACAACCAGTAGGCTTTGATCACTGGACCTCAGGGACCTGCTGGGGGTGTAGGGACTAAGAAGATCACCAATGTAAGATGGTGCTTGTCCATGTAAGGCCCTATAGACCAGAACCAGGATCTTGAAATGAACCCTGAAGTTGACTGGCAGCCAGTGAAGCTGGAGGAGAAGTGGGGTGATGTGGGTGTGTTTGGAGGACTTGGTCAGAAGCCGAGCACAGGCGTTCTGAACCACCTGTAGACGGTTCAGGGAGGTTCTGCTCAGACACGTGAAAAGAGAGTTACAGTAGTCTAAGCGTGAGGAGATGAAGGTGTGGAGAACTGTCTCAAGTTCAGAGCGGGACAGAATGGGACTCAGCTTAGCAACGTTCCTGAGATGGAAGAAGGAAGAGCCAACAAGAGAACCACAGCCTTCATTAAAATCTTAGCTTTGTTGTAATTTCAGCAAAAGAAAACCGTATTATTGTTTTTACCACAATATCAAACACATTTATTTTGATTGTATTTGTTTTCACATCATAAATGACGTTATGTAAGCTAAAGTGCAGCATAAACAACCTGGATTTAGTTAAACACATCACGAAGTCATTGCAATATTGTTTCTGCTTTGTGTCATTTTTGTGCTAACTAATGAAATAAAGTTGTTATCTTTGATGGTGCACTGCCTTACGAGTTATAATTGATTTAACACTAAAGAGGGGCGATGCATCACGAGTTTAATGTTCAGATATATCATCTGTTATCGTTACAACTCCAAAAATAAACTAGGAAATGTTCCCACGAGGCTCTGTATTGAATCATTCGTTTGCTCCTTCCTTTGTTATCATTGTCAATCACCAGCGCCAGGAAGATGGTGCAGGGCCGTGCACTTGTATCCTGTGTTTTATTCTTCTAATCAGTTTCTTGTCTTCACTCTTTTCTTATCTGCTATGTTTTGATAACAAATTCCTCACAGCTGCAGTAGAGTCAGCAGTAATTGGACTATGTGGAAAAATGAGCGAGCTTTCATATTACAGGTCAAACAAGAGTTAAATTAAGGCTTATATTCATGTTAAGCATGCTTTATTGAACTAATACTTAATACACAGCAAGGGCAAAAAAAAAAGATCACTCTCTAACATTTGTCTGAGCACCATTAGCCTTGATTACGACTCACATTCGCGGTGGCGTTGTTTCGATGAGCTTCTGCAACGTCACCAGATTTATTTCCACCCACTGTTGCATTAATGCTTTACTGAGATCTTGCATTGATGATGGTTGTCTGACCGCTGCAAAAAAAACCTTCTCACATCCCAAAGATTCTCAATGGGGCTCAGGTCTGGACTGTGGTGGCTGATCCATGTGTGAGAATGATGTCTCATGCTCCCTGAACCACTCTCACTATCTGAGCCCGATGAATCCTGCCATTGTCATCTGGGAATGTGCCCGCGCCATCAGGGAAGATGGAATAACCTGGTCATTCAGGATGTTCAGGTAGTCAGCTGACCTCATTCTTGGTGCACATCCTGTTGCTGAACCTAGACCTGACCAACTGCAGCGAGCCCAGATCATAGCACTGCCTCCACAGGCGTGTACAGTAGGCACTAGGCATGATGGGTGCATCACTTCATCTGCATCTCTTCTTACCCTCTGGGCTGGAACAGGGTCCACCTGGACTCAGACCAGTTTTAACGAAGCGTTGGACAGTTCTTGACCCAGTTTTAATCGTTTCTGCACCTCCTTAGATGTTTTCTCTGCTTGATGCATGCTACTGATCTGACCCTTCTCACACAAACAGCTTTTCCACAACCACCAGATGTGACTTTCCACATGGCTGGTTAAGAAATGAGAAGCAACTCATTGCACCAGTGGGGTTAAATACCATGATAATTGCTCATGCAGTAATTATCCTATAGGAGGCTTAGTTAAATCCAGGTGGAGACATTTTTTTGGCCAGACAGTGTACCATTCCATTCTATTTTAGACATCAGATATCATAAATGATTTGCTCCCTCAACAATGCTTCTGTTATTTTTTTTTTCTACGCTTTATTGTTTCAGCTCTGCTAGCCCAAAAACAAACAAAAAATGAAAACAGACTCACATTTTCCCAAAAACCATCTTGTCGATCCAAAGCCTTTTGGGGAAATATTCCTTGGACTGTTGAGACAAAACTTTGTGTAGGAAAACAGCATCAAACCAACAGCTGGGCATGGTGGTGGAAGTGTGATAATCTGGGGCTACTTTAAAGGAAGTAAACACCTTTTCACAGCACTGTAGTCATGATGACCGTTATTTATTTATGTAGAAATGACTAAAAATGTGAGAGCACAGAAGAAAATAGACCCTTCTGTGACACAAACTATATGAAATACTGAACAAATTACCGTGAACAAACTCTTTTTCATTTTTATTAATAACAAAAATCAAATAACATAACAGCAATACCACTCATTGGTGTACATGATCTTTACAGCTTATGGAAACATGAACTGTAGTCCGACAGCGGAGGTATCACACCCTCCCAGTGGAATAACAAGATGATATTATTAAAATCGGGGAAAAAAAAGGAAGAGTTCATCAAATATTTCTTTTCTTTGGCAGCTTTTAAACATGTAGCGGAAGATTGACAAAAAAGCAGGTCTTGGAGGTTTTTGAGGAGAACAATCCTGTAAGGTAGAGACTTCAGGTCCTCAGACCCAGCTCAGTGCTTCTCACTCCCACTACCGATGGTACAGACGTCCCCTTGGATTCCTGGGCTGGGACACGGATTTTCAACGCCACACACACACACACGGTCAGTTGGAGGCTTTGTAGAAGCAGCACAGGCACTTTCAAGACATTGACACTGACATACAATCTGGTACAATAGTCATGCAGTGATACAGTTCAGCCAACATGACCTAAGGGTAATAATTAACATCTAAAAGAAGCTTGGCCCACGTTCATCCAGATGATTCTGCAGCTAAAAGAAGCCTGTTTTAAAAAGCACCCGTGCAACAGAAATAAAAGGGGAACCAACTTCACCATCAGATTATGTACAGGCGTCTAGAAATACATCTACCAGTTAAGTCGCTTTTCTAGTGTTGATTTGCCTTTAGCTATCGAGATTGTCCACAGTTTTTGCAGGTGAGGGCAAAGCCATCCAGTTTGCATAAACACTATCATTGGCATATCTTGTAAAGACTGGATTAGTGGCATCGTGTCTGTGGAGGGGTACCGGACTCTTCTCAGGCCAGTTCGGGTATGACATGCCTAAAAATGAGAACATATCATTTTTCTGCACTCATTGAAAGGTAGACAGCGTGCAGACAGTAAGGCTCTCAAATCAAACTCGGTGGTGGCGAAAACGGGTCCTCCTGGAGGTAGAAAGTTTGTGCAATGAGATTAATTATTGATTGGGTTTGTTTTTATTATGTATGAAGGCTATAAATGTTATTCCTGCTGCCTTCCAGTAACTGTTGAAAAATGCAGATGTTAGTAACTGCTCCAGCACGAGCTGCACGGCGTCTCACTGGGCGGACTGTTGGACATTAAGAACGGTGAGAAAACACACACTCTCAGTGAGAACGATCACTTTTTTTAGCTCGTAAACACAAATCATCAGCCACACAGATGGAAGGAACTCATCAGCTACTGGCTGATGATTAATAACCAACTTCCCTGTTTGTTTTCAACACATCTGCAGGGGCCTCTAGCAAAAATGAATGCTCTGTGGGGAAAGAAGCTCTGGCGCTCCCGTTTCAGGAACTAGAAGGGAGCCTCGTTAGAGGCGAGTAAAAGACGGCAGGATCTGGAGTTTCATTTCCTGACATCTGGACATCTCTCCTCTGATAAGCTAACAGCAACGAGACTCTACCACGGATTCCGTTAGCTCTGCAACGTCGATGCTTTAGCTCCACAATGACCATGTTGATTTGACGGTGTGCTGGTGTCCCAGGCTTTTCTGATCAAAGTGTTCCCCGTTCACTGTCTATCGGTTGCTAATGCAGGAAATAGGGGTGGATGAGTATTTTCACATTTAGGCTACACGTTAAACTCAGAGTGACCGATCATATTTTAAAAAGAACAATTAAAAATGATTTCTCTGTGAACTTGGCCTTTAAGAGACTTTGAATGATTTTTGGTACAAAACAAACTTGTCTGAGTGTTTCAGAAACTGCTGAGCTACTGGGATTTTCACCAACAACCATCATTTACGGAGAATGGTCAGACTGACAGAAATACAACAGAAGCTGAAATAAGTACAGGCTCCAACAAGGGTCCGCAGAACCACAACAGCAGAAGCCCACAGCGGGGTTCGCTCCAGTCAGGAACCTGAAGCTACAATTCCCGCAGGATCACCAGACCTGGACCAGAAGAGACCGGAAAAGCCCCTCCTGGTCTGATGAGTCTGAATGTCATCTGCAACATTCGAACGATCAGGTCGGAATGGACCAAGACCTCAACCACGAAGAAGTTGGCAACTTGGAACTAGCAAGGTGGAAAAACAAATTACGACAGCCGCTTGAACTTTGTGCAAAGTGTCTCGATCGTGTCTCAAACCCTCCCAAAGTTGTCTCTTATCTCTCACACTTTTGGACTCTGAAACAAAAATAAGAACCACGTGACGACGCCGTGACACGAGAACATTCATTTGCGAGCTTATGCAAGGAAATATAGACTTCCTCGCCAGCAGTCGCTGTCCAGCGAGACGGCTAGCTTAAACAATTCCACCGTAAGAGTTGCGTTCAAGAGCCTTACTGTTTCTCAGCACTGTGGATTCAAACTAGATGAATCACCACTACACATCAGAAAGACAGGACATCTGAGACAATGAATGACTGAATCAGTGAGGACCTGTTCAAATGTTACACTCTGTTCCCGCCAAAATAAAACAATGAAAACCAAATCTGGATGTGAGTGGGGAAATGAGCTAAATGTACAAAATGACTGAAGTGTGATGATGAGTAATGTAATATAAATAGGAGTGAAGGGTATAGAGTCAGTATTTACAAATGTAGTATTTTTGGTCGGCATACATTAGAAGCAGGTCCAAATAAAAAAACAAAGCAAAAGTAAAGACACAGGATCTTTTTTCACTGCTCCTCTCATTTACAATGAAATGGGAGATATGTTAGAATTAAACACCAAAAGCATGCCTAGATCACAGTCACACACACTTGACTAAAAGCCAATCACATCCTGCCAAAAAAAGAGAGCTTATGCTGTGTGTCCTGTTTCTAAAATCGAGTAAATGCGTGGGAGATTCTACCATAGAGCTTGTTTTCAATCCATGTGGAGGGGAGGGTTCGAGGGAGAGGGGTGTTATTACAGTCCACTAGAGGGGTGTCCTCTTCGGAGAGGGCGTCGTCATACAGCAGGGCGTCCGCTGGAGTGGACGCCGCCAGGTCCAAATAATCCTGACAAGAGCAGACAGGGGCGTGATTAGTACGGGGGGAGGAGGGCTAAAGGTCAGCGGCATCTAGGCTACAGAACCCTGCAGCTCCGGGTCCAGAAACCTTCACGTAATTAAATCCACTACTCTTCTTTTGAAAAGACTGATGCATTCTGGGATGCCTGCGCTCTTTTCAGTGTGTTAATCTTTAACTCCTATTGTCTGTGATCATGTGATCCTTACAGATTTAGTTTAGTTGAATTAAAAAATATAAGTCCATCATAAAACTACAGAAAACACAAGATAAAGAAGAGATCACTAAAAAACACGATTATAGGATGCCATGCTCGCAGAGGCGTGGGTTCAAGTCTACACTACAGGGAGTGCAGAATTATTAGGCAAGTTGTATTTTTGAGGAATAATTTTATTATTGGACAGCAACCATGTTCTCAATGAACCCAAACAACTCATTAATATCAAAGCTGAATGTTTTTGGAAGCAGTTTTTAGTTTGTTTGTAGTTTTAGCTATTTTAGGGGGATATCTGTGTGTGCAGGTGACTATTACTGTGCATAATTATTAGGCAACTTAACAAAAAACAAATATATACCCATTTCAGTTATTTATTTTTACCAGTGAAACCAATATAACATCTCCACATTCCCAAATATACATTTCTGACATTCAAAAACAATACAAAAACAAATCAGCGACCAACATAGCCACTGTAACGTTATGAAGTTCATTATTTTCAGCTCCACACAGCTGCCCCTGTGCACAGTAACACCCGTGTAGAAAACGCCAAGGTCGGGTGTTCCTCAGACTGTTTACATTCCAGGAGAAGAGCCAGAAGGAGAAGAAGAACACTTTTCAATAATCAAAGTACTTAATTTGTGATTAAAGCTAGTCGAAACAGATGTTGATCAATAATAATCAAGTGAATGATCTGTGGAATAAAGATGTCATGATTTATGTGTTTAATGAAAACAGGACTACTGCACAGACAGACTGACCCTCATCTCCATAGAAAAGCATGACACATTGTTCCAACCAATCAGAGCTTTCGGCTGCCGCAAGAGAATCTGGCTTGTTGACTTAAAGTGTCCAATCCGCTTTACTAAAACTTATCAACAATTCAGACATATAAAACAAGGCAACGCCATTTTAAGCTCAGTTCCATTTTGACTTCAGTTCTATTCACCGTCATCCCAAAGAGAAGCACAGCCTGGCCAGATGTGTTTTCTTCTTTAAACTAAGAACTGAGAAGTTGGAGATTTTCGTCGTTTAACAACCAGACGACATCCTTTCAAAATAAGAGCACCTGCTGACGCTGCCGATTGTTACCTGGGTCGACCCTTCAGACGGGCTTTGAAACGCTGCGACCGCTGTTTCGACCAGCTCCAGCGCACATCCGAGGTCTTCAGACCTGGCATTTCCTGATCTACCTGGGAGGCCCCCACTGGGTACGTACACGGCAAAATAGCAGCTCATGTCATCACTTTATAAGCCTCGTGATATCTAGTCATAACAAAGACTACCAGATTCAATGACGTCAGCCTAAGGAGCCTGAACCACCCACACACACCCACACACCCACACCCACACCCACACCCACACACACACACACACACACACACACACACACACACACACACACACACATCGAACATCACATTCATTTCCAAACAACACAGAGTTAGTCCTGATAGATTGTAGAATTTATAATAAAATTCTTAAACGATCCCAACTCTCTCTTTTCTTGTCTCAAGGTCAATACAGAGTGTTAAATGAACTCCCTGATGATAAAAACATCCTATTCTTCTGATTATAACAAGTGATCTAACTACAGTGGTATATTAAAATACAACTCTAGATCGTTACATCACTCTATTTCTCTACACCACCTTTCTTTGCAAGGACACTCAAAAGCCTGCCATCCATGGATTCTGTCTGTGTTTTGATCTGTTCACCATCAACATTGTGTGCAGCAGCAACCACAGCCTCCCAGACACGGTTCAGAGAGGTGTACCGTTTTCCCTCCTTGTAAATCTCACATTTGATGATGGCCCACAGGTTCTCAATGGGGTTCAGATCAGGTGAACGAGGAGGCCATGTCATTAGTTTTTCTTCTTTTATACCCTTTCTTGCCAGTCACGCTGTGGAGTACTTGGACGCGTGTGATGGAGCATAGTCCTGCGTGAAAATCATGTTTTTCTTGAAGGATGCAGACTTCTTCCTGTACCACTGCTTGAAGGTGTCTTCCAGAAACTGGCAGTAGGACTGGGAGTTGAGCTTGACTCCATCCTCAACCCGAAAAGGCCCCACAAGCTCATCTTTGATGGTACCAGCCCAAACCAGTACTCCACCTCCACCTTGCTGGCGTCTGAGTGGGACTGGAGCTCTCTGCCCTTTACCACTCCAGCCACGGGCCCATCCATCTGGCCCATCAAGACTCACTCTCATTTCATCAGTCCATAAAACCTTAGAAATATCAGTCTTGAGATATTTCTTGGCCCAGTCTTGACGTTTCAGCTTGTGTGTCTTGTTCAGTGGTGGTCGTCTTTCAGCCTTTCTTACCTTGGCCATGTCTCAGAGTATTGCACACCTTGTGCTTTTGGGCACTCCAGTGATGTTGCAGCTCTGAAATATGGCCAAACTGGTGGCAAGTGGCATCTTGGCAGCTGCACGCTTGACTTTTCTCAGTTCATGGGCAGTTATTTTGCGCCTTGGTTTGTCCACAAGCTTCTTGCGACCCTGTTGACTATTTTGAATGAAACGCTTGATTGTTCGATGATCACGCTTCAGAAGCTTTGCAATTTTAAGACTGCTGCATTCCTCTGCAAGATATCTCACTATTTTTGACCTTTCTGAGCCTGTCAAGTCCTTCTTTTGACCCATTTTGCCAAAGGAAAGGAAGTTGCCTAATAATTATGCACACCTGATATAGGGTGTTGATGTCATTAGACCACACCCCTTCTCATTACAGAGATGCACATCACCTAATATGCTTAATTGGTAGTAGGCTTTCGAGCCTATACAGCTTGGAGTAAGACAGCATGCATGAAGAGGATGATGTGGACAAAATACTCATTTGCCTAATAATTCTGCACTCCCTGTAGTTAAACCCCAGCCCTTCTTTATTATTAATATCTGATTGTTAATAAAACATAAAATACAACCTCAATAACTAACTCAACATAACTATTACCACAGTAAGACATCACATAAGCATACCACAACTCCTCTCTGTAGTCATCACCCTTTAAAGGTGTGGTTTACGCATTTTAATCAATACACCTGCAGTGGTCTCTGGTAGGAATGAATGCCTTGTAAGTCGCACTCAGGGGATAAAAACCCCAGAAGTGCCTGTATCAGCACGGAGAATTCACCTGGAGGAGAAAGAAGCTTCAGACGGCAGGTTTTGGAGTCTTATTTCCTGATATTTGGAAAACTCGCCCTGGATTGGCTAACAGCAATACGACTCTACCACTGACGATGCAACGCTGATGTTTTATTCACAAAAACACAAGCCTTGAGGAGTTCTGCTGTGTGGTGGAGTTGCTAATGCTAACAGTTAGCTTCTATTAGCCGAAACGTACCCCGCTGTTTTCTGGACGCTGAGCCAACAGCAGCCTTCCCCGTCGTGAGTCAAGATGGGTGAGTCCATGAATGTTAAGTGACAGTGTGATGAGATCTGTCAGGATTTTCTAATCCTAGAGTTTCATTGTCTTTTTTTTCTTTCAGAAGCTAATGCAGGAGGTAGGTGTAGGAGACTATTTTCATGTTCAGCCTGCATGAAACACTCACAGTGAACGTTTCTAATCAGAAATAATCTTTTAAAAAAGGGTTTTCAAGGTTCCACATCTTAAAACTTTAAAATAATCTTCACCCGTCAGCGAAATATGTCTTTTTGATGTTATTGTTACATGGTAACGCGTTATATTAGCTTTTTACATGATTTTATGTTTTATTTATTTATATTATTTATATATAATCTTCTATAATAAAGCTTAATAGAGTACTGGACACACACACACACACACACACACACACACACACACACACACACACACACACACACACACACACACACGTGTAGAAACAAACATTCCGTGCGTCTCCGTACCCGACTTTTCACCATCATCCTTTCCAGTTCTTTGCTGATGTCTGAGAACGTTGGTCTCTTGTCTGATTCTTGTTTCCAGCATCGGAGCATGAGGTTGTACCTACGGGGGCGACACATGCATCATTACATCCTCCCAAAGGAGCACATTCCCCTAGCCGACCTCCTTCCCAGGCTGGGAGCTTAACGGAGCACTTAATAGAAGCGACTGGACGGCGGAGTGGGCGTAACGAAGTAAAGAGTAGAGCTCACATTTCTTCTGAGCAGTTCTCCGGCCGCTCCATCCTGTAACCAGTCTTAAGGAGGTTAAACAGGCGCTCAGGAGCTATTCCAGGGTATGGATTTCCTCCCAGGGTTACTATCTCCCACAGCAGAACACCAAAGGACCAGCTGGAAGAAAATAAAGGAAAATAGAAATTTTATTTTTATTCAACCCATCGTTTGAATGCACTCATCAATCAGAGAGCTAGAAGAGAACCCATAAGGAAGTGCACTGGTCTGCATCTCGCGGGTACCTTTAAATATGTAATCATACTCACACGTCACTTTGTGTCGTATAAATGTGGTCAAACAAGGACTCGATTGCCATCCATTTAACAGGGATCCGGCCCTGGTGAAAGGAAAAAGACTCAAGTTTTCGTTTAGAGAAAAATGTCAATATGTCCAAATGAAATTTCTTTTTTTTTTTTACCTTGCTTCTCTTAACATATGAATCCTCTTCATAAACATCTCTTGAAAGACCAAAGTCAGAGATTTTCATCTTTCGTCCTTCAGCTACGAGGACGTTTCGAGCTGCAAGGTCTCTGTGTACAAGCTGTCAAACAAAATAAATGCTCAGTTAAGTCTTAAAATGCCCGGAAACAGAAAACCTTAACCAACGGGCGCATGTAGAGTGTCTGGAGGTCAACCAGGTTTCCCTACACAGGGTATCTGCAGATTTAAGGGAGCCAAATTTAAGACTTTTTAAGACCTTTTTTAAGGCCACTTTGACCAAATTTGAGCTATTTTAAAAATTAAATTTAAGCTATAATTTCCAGCTATTGCCTGGAACCGGTGCTAACCACGTTGCGAACGTGGGATTAGCCATCCAGTTACCATTAAACTTGCACTTCCCATGGCGCAAGCTCCCACTAGCTTAACCAGCTAATGTGATCTAAAAAAAAAAGGCCCCCTTTCACAACCAACTGACTGCATACGGTTCTGCTTACGTCAACATCACACACAAAAAATGCTGAACACTAACTAGAAATTCACGGAATTTTTATAGAAATAAAAGAATCTTGTTTATTGGGTCTTTGGTAATTTAAGACCTTTGGAAACTGGATTTAAGGATTATTTGTCATTTTTAAGGACTTTTAAGGCCTTAAATTAGGAAAAGCTAATTTAAGACTTTTTAAGACCTTTTTTAAGGCCACTTTGACCAAATTTGAGCTATTTTAAAAATTAAATTTAAGCTATAATTTCCAGCTATTGCCTGGAACCGGTGCTAACCACGTTGCGAACGTGGGATTAGCCATCCAGTTACCATTAAACTTGCACTTCCCATGGCGCAAGCTCCCACTAGCTTAACCAGCTAATGTGCTCATCTAAAAAAAAATGGCCCCCTTTCACAACCAACTGACTGCATACGGTTCTGCTTACGTCAACATCACACACAAAAAATGCTGAACACTAACTAGAAATTCACGGAATTTTTATAGAAATAAAAGAATCTTGTTTATTGGGTCTTTGGTAATTTAAGACCTTTGGAAACTGGATTTAAGGATTATTTGTCATTTTTAAGGACTTTTAAGGCCTTAAATTAGGAAAAGCTAATTTAAGACTTTTTAAGACCTTTTTTAAGGCCACTTTGACCAAATTTGAGCTATTTTAAAAATTAAATTTAAGCTATAATTTCCAGCTATTGCCTGGAACCGGTGCTAACCACATTGCGAATGTGGGATTAGCCATCCAGTTACCATTAAACTTGCCCTTTCCCATGGCGCAAGCTCCCACTAGCTTAACCAGCTAATGTGCTCATCTAAAAAAAAAAATAGCCCCCTTTCACAACCAACTGACTGCATACGGTTCCGCTTACGTCAACATCACACACAAAAAATGCTGAACACTAACTAGAAATTCACGGAATTTTTATAGAAATAAAAGAATCTTGTTTATTGGGTCTTTGGTAATTTAAGACCTTTGGAAACTGGATTTAAGGATTATTTGTCATTTTTAAGGACTTTTAAGGCCTTAAATTAGGAAAAGCTAATTTAAGACTTTTTAAGGACCCGCGGATACCCTGCTATAATATTCTACCGACTGTGAAGAGCATACATCTGTTTTATTTATTGACTTTTACTGTTTTAACAGCAACAGAAAGCCGTTTGGAGAAGGTGGAGGATGATGCAGCGCTCCAAATCCATAAAAAGACAAGTATATTGAGGAGCTGGAGGACAAAAAGGGTGTGGTTAGAGCAGCAGAAGGCTAAATGACATGATTGTGACTGGGCCTCATGTTAAACCCTGTGCGTATGCTCCGGCTGTGACCGCTGACAGCCCAGTGAGCAGGATACTGCCTCCGCGGAGCAACAAGGGAACTAAAATGAGCTGTAGATCAACACCGATGGGAAACGTAAATCTTTGTTTTCACACGCTCATCTGAGTTGGGGTTACAAGGGTGGCAGCTCCAGTGAGAGGCCCACACCTCCCTTTCCCAACGATCTCCACCAGGTGTTCGCCCGTGCCAACGTGCCCTGGGTCAACCCGGGGGACTCCTGCTGGCAGGACATGCCTGAAACACCTCCTCTGGGAGGCGTTCAGCGGCAATGTCATCAAACGCACAGACCATCTCAGCTGGCTCCTCTCGCCACGGAGGAGCAGCTCGACTCCGAGTCTCTCCAGAGCTCTACCTCTAAGACCGAATTCAGCCACCTGATGGAGAAAACTCATTTCAGCCGCTTGTATCGCAATCTTCCTCTTTCAGTCACAACCCAAAGCTCATAACCGTAGGTGAGGATTGAGATTGGGATTAAGATCGTCTGGTAAATTGAGAGTTTTGCTTTCCGGTGTAGCTCCCTCGTCACCACAATCAACTGGTTTAGCATCCGCATCACTGCGGATGTTTCCCCGACCCACTTGTTGAACTCCTGCTCTCTTACTCGTGAAAAAGACCCTGAGATACGTGAAAATTCTGCACTTGAGGTAGGAAGCATAAATCTGCACCACTGAAACCGGAGCAGAAGCTAAAAGGGTCCGATGTTTCCAAAAATGATTATCTTGCAAAGGGAAATGTTAGACAGGCACACTTCTTAAAGGAACTTGGCGAAATAGAACATGCCTGAAGAAGTAAAGGTACTCATCACCAAGATATGCCACAGTCCTGGGTTTTAAAGCATTAAAGACCAAGTTCACTTGTTTTCCCATAGTGGTCTCTATTATGAACGAACGTCTTGTGAGTTTAACTCTGTTGGAAGAATGTGTTTGTGCTCCTGTTTCAGGAACTGGAAATGAGCCAGAGGAGAGGTCTGCTGTGTGGTGGAGTTGCTAATGCTAATGGTTAGTTTCTACTAGCTGAAACGTGCTATGCTCTCTCGTGAATGCAAATTTTCAGCGTGATGTGGATCTCACTGAGTTTCTAATTGAGCGTTTCCCCGTCTATTTTCTTTTGGCGGCTAATGCAGGAAATAGGGAAAGAAGATTATTTTCATGTTGAGCCTGCATGTTGAACTCGTTGTGACCGATCATATTTCTAAATAACAAATATGGTTTCTTAGTGAACTTGGTCTTTAATGATCTGGATAAGTCCTGATGATCATTATGACACACAACCTTCATGTTTGCAGTAATGGGCTCGACACACGGGAGGCGACAAACGACCGCGATCAGCGAAATTTTTCGCCGTCGCTTTTATTACCTGTCACACGGGAGGCGATCCGCGGCAGCGGCCGGCGGCAAACCTGTCTACGCGTTCTGTTCCATGGCGAAATCGAAACTTCCGTTGTTTTGCTTGGCTGTGTCAGGTTGGAGGGAATTAAGGTTATTTGAGTGGTTCAGAGTTAATAAAGTGGTAGATATGATGTTTCACAAGTTGTTGCTAGAGTTATGTGAAATCTTACTTGTGATTTTACTATAAAACATAATAATAATCAACTGCTCCTTCATGTTTGCTCGGAGATGTGCGGAGCATCCTGTCCGCTCATTGGTCAGTGAATGAAACCTCCGTTGATTGGTCCTCGCCCGAGCGACAGCGATGAAAAGTTGAAAATGTTTCAACTTTCTGGGATCGCGTCGCTGGGTCGTACGTGCACGACACGTGCACGAGTGCAAACTTTCACACGCACGTTTTTCGCGTTTCGCTTAGTAGGAGAGAGACCCGCGGTTATCGCTTTGTCGCACATGTCTCATTGAAAATGAATGGAGGAGAGGCGATGTCGCCTCCCGTGTGTCGAGCCCATTAGACCTCGCGGAACCCAAAGGATCTCTGTTCCTGACACACACACACACACACACACACACACACGCACACACACGCACGCGCGCGCGCGCGTTATATGACGGGGGATTAATGGTGTATTTGCTTGCATCTTTTGCTTCAGGCTGGAAAATCCAACAGTCAAGCTCTCACTCTGTTATTTAATTACCTTCATTTCAGCCAGATACTGCATGCCTCTGGATATCTGCCAAGCAAAGGAAATCAGGTCTCCCATGGTGAGAGCTCTGTCATCTGGGTTCTCCAGGTAGCTGGAGTTTCGGTTTGCATCCCGGCCCATGTAGCTCGGGCCAACTTTCCGGCTCTCACGCAGGAAATTACGAAGAGACCCATACTTGGCGTACTCAACGATGAGATATAATGGACCTTTTGAGAGAAACGCAGCACTTAAGACTGTTTGTGCGCCACACCGCTCCTAATGGAGGAAGTCAAAAGGCCTCACCATCCTGGCTGCATGCTCCATACATCTTTATGACGTGTGGGTGGTTGACTTGTTTCAGCAGAGTGAATTCAGACAGAAGGTCGCGCAGTTCGCTGTGAGAAGCATTTTCTGCAGCAGAGAAAAGCAGAACATGGTATGGATGAAGCCAGAAGTTCACTCGTCTCACACCCGTTAACGTTTCCTGCCTTCTCTGGTTTGTTTTACCTTTAAGCATTTTCACAGCCACTGTGGTGTAACCGGCTTTTCCTTTCAGTCGGAACGCTGTTGCTTTGACGACTTTCCCAAACTCTCCTTCTCCTAAAGTCTTGCCAAGGACAAGGTTTTTACGTGGAAACTCCCATTTTGGATCCTCCTGTTGAAACGTTACAGCAATATTTGACTTACCAAAGGATCCAACGTGATGCACAAAGAGGACACAAGGCTGAGAAATCCTTACAGGTATTTTAAAGGTGTCCGTCTCAATAGATTCCTGTGAGCCTCGGCGAACGTTGTTGCCTGGAAAGCTGATCGGATAGACCTGAGCCGGTCGACGGAAAGTCATTTCAGCCGATGCGATCGGGGGCTTGGGCGAGCTCTTGTTGTACAGCCGGATTAGGTATGAGGACAGGATGATGAAAACCACGAAGCAGAGGAGCAGGGAGCTGGCGAAGATGGTCTTACACATCTCGTCACATATCACCACCTCTGGAGGAGAGCATAAAACCATCTCAGTTATTACAGGAGGAATTTGGGAGAATTACGCCCCAGCTCTTTTAGGTCTAGAGTTTCGTATCAGGGCAGGATGAAAAGGAGTCAGCAGACTCTAAATGTGTTCAAGTCTAAACTCGGGATTGCAAAATGCACAACATACACCACTATGTCCTCATTTATGAGCTGTTTCACACCTCTATAAAAGCTGCTTTTATGGGTCCGGAGACTACGGGCGTGTGTTGACTCAATGCGGGGGAAGAAAGACTTCAGAAAAGACCCTAAGTGTCCCACAGGGTGGTGACTGTGAGGATTGTGAGCAAATCAAGGAATATTCAGCTGAAATCACACTGATTTGACAAGTATGACACTTGAGCACTAACTGCCATGTTATTGGCCAATGGGGAAGATTACATTGTTGCAAATATTTGTGACACAACTGCAAATACATCATTAATGTTACACAAATTCCTTAGTCACCAAGTAAATGTACAAGTTTTGCTTTGCCACAAAATGCCCCTTTAACTCAGGTACAAAATATTCAATTTGCACCATATTTAAAAGGCTGAGTGAAGGTTAAAGGGGACATATGACTTTTACTCTTAAGGTTTAATAGTTTTATGGTCAATACAAAACATTTTTATTCTTTACACATAATACTTCTCACATTAAGCAATTTCAGCAGTTTCAGTACCTTCCAGAATGAGCTGTTTCATGGCTCTGTCACTTTAAGAAAACAAGCTATTGCTGGCCACGCCCACCCATCCCTCGCTCAGGCTGCTAGAAGATAAGCAGCTCTAATATTCTGGAGGGGCTCGGAGTAGAGCCGCTGCTCCTCTGAAACCAGCTCTCTCTTGCGCGTGAGAGGTGGTTCTGTTCTAACTTTCCTGTTTGTGACATCACAAACTGGGACTTTTTAAAACAACTCGTTTTAGGCACAACCAAACACTGACAGAAAACGGATGGCTGGTTTTTGTGCTAATAGCGTGTTAATAGATTTAGTAAAGACCCACACTGCAACACAAAATAGTGCAAAATATGAGTTTTGCATAACATGCCCTCTTAATTGTATAATACATACAATACCCTAAATAATATTCAATTCATACAATTCATTCTGCACCAGGTATTGTCCAGTATGACCCATATTTATCATGAGATTGGTGGGCTAATTGTACATGTATTTCAAAATAAAACCTCCTTTGTGGTGTGAGGGGCATCTACTTATCATTTATCTTTGACTCTTTTTGTCCTGATACCTACAACTCAAGACTTGAAAGATGGAAGACGTTCATTTTCTGATTCTAAATGTAACATTAACACGTTACCCTCAAAATCTTCTTTTTCACAAAAGCAATTTCTGGACAAGCAGTAGCAGGTTCCATGGCAGGCTTTGATGCCAATCCCACTCGTGCCTCGTTCAAAGCCTCCAATTACATCGCCCGCTGCAGAGCAAAACAAAACCACATAAATTCAACAAAATTTTATATTTCAATGTGCATCAGGGTGTTTAAGCTGGTTCTCTTTGATCTTACTTGTGCAGTCCTGCGGACATATTGATGAATCTTTGCTTTCCACTGCATCGCAAAAGCTGTCTGGACAAGTTTTCAAATCGGGGGAGCACGTCGAATAATTTTCAGATATTCCTGAAATTCAAACGTAAAGGTCAGACGGAACTGGAGAAGAAAAATCAGGAGCTACATTTGAAGGTGCAACATTTAAGAATTAAGTAAGAAGGACATCTAGTGGTCAAATTTGGCTACTGCTGCTTATTTAATAAACAAACTGATCACTATCTCACTCCCGTCCCGTGAGTTTCATGGCGCTTGCCATTTACGGAAAAGGAGTCACAGTAAGTTGATAAGTAGATAAATACATTTCACTATTATATCCAGTTGTTGTTGGTAACAGAAAAAAGTAGCTTGAGATGTTCTTAGAGCCAGCTGATTCTAATTCACCGTTAGCAATGTTAGCTCAACGTTAGCCTCAAGCCTTTTTTACCCAATATTAGAGTAAAACAAAAGGAAGCTGTGGTTTCTTAGGGGTACAAGAAATAACTTCAGGGTCGCTTCTATTTATTGGCTCAGTTCTTTAAAAAAATGCAGCTGCGTTTTGCCGGTGCTACAATGTTAGCTCAGCACTCTTCAACTCTGCTGGATCACAGATAGTAAACAGTTACTACGTCCCTCTCTAGCTTTTATGATAGGAGAAAAACGAACAAGGCCCCAACTGGCTGAGAAGTCATCTGTTTCAGTATAACCTTTCTTCCAACATGATTGAGACATTAGTTTTGCAGTTTTTCCTGCGTTCAAATTTGCGTGGCGGTCGCCTCCAGCTAATTTTGTGTCACCCCCGCCTGATTTCACTCTGCCCCCAGCTATATGGATGTTATTTTAACTGCAGTTGCAGCGTTTCGCCACCCGATGGTGCATCCCTAATTAGAACGCTTAACTAAAAAATTGTTTGCCTTTAAAAAGTGAGGCAGTTGAACGCACAGAGTACACATGTGCTAGCGCATAGTCAGGATGGTACCACCTCTGCCTCAATTTGAGCCAGGAAAAACCCTGTTTGTGATTATTTCACTGTAGAATTCTTACATATTGTGCCTTTAAATAGCAATGGCAGAATATTTTGTGACAGAACAGAACACATTTTTCTGAGTAACTGCTAAAAATGAAGTGTTTGCTTAATGAAACTAACCTTTATCAATGCCTTGCCTCCACTGACAGGTCCCCATCGTTGTTCCTAGGCCTCGGGCAGACTCACACTCTTTTTGTTGTCTGTTTTCTGCACAAGACAACAACGACTGGCTCTGCAGCTCTTCCATGCTTCCTATGTACAAACAACCAAAGACACACTAATTCTTTAATAAAAATATAATCTGAAAAAATAAAACAATGTTAAAACATGTGTTTGGTTTAGAAATGTAAGCAAATGTCTGTAAGGATAGAAGAAACTTTAATTTTGGAACCGACTCTAGTAAAAATCTAAGGGAAAAACAAAACACTCAAGAGTTTGATGTATCAAATCTGACATAAAAATGTTAAAGCTACTCCCAGTGACTTATTAGGATCACCATAGTAACCACACATCTGTTTCTCTCACTCCCTAGATGCAGGTCTTTAAACGACAGTCAAACAGAAACTAAGTATTAGCACAACTTTTGTTTTTTTGTTGATGCTTCTGGATAAAAATTAAACATCAAACAAACAAAAACCACTATGCAAAAACTATGCAGCATTGAAAAAGATCATGAAATTATTTTCTACCATATATGAGATATGAGTTAAAAAAGACCCCTGTTTCACTTCCTGTTCACTTCCTGTTTTGACAAGAAAAGTCAAAAATATTTCGGAAGTCTAGGAACTTTGGTGTGCACGCTCTGTACTCTGCAGGAATCTGAGAGACGAGTTCTATAAGTACATTGATCAGACAAACGCGATGTAAAAGAAGACAAAAATACCAATGTTTCAATCTGAAACCTGTTATAAAAGTGTCTTTGTGGGGTTCAAAAGAGTTTGGAGAGTTTAAAGAAGTTGTGTGTGAGACATCATCACAATCGTGAATTTGCCTTTCCAAAATCTCCAAAACTCTTTAAACTTAAAGTGAGATTGTGGAAAAATCTTAAAAAAAAAAAAGCATATATATATATATATATATATATATATATATATATATATATATATATATATATATATATATATATATATATATATAAACTCTTTAGTCATACAAAGTTCAACTTTCTGTCAGCCATTTAAATTCTGAGAGATGTTCTTATTGACCCTTTGCACCAACGTCACCTAATCACGTGGGTCCACCATGGTGGACGGCAGCATGTAAACAGTGAGCGACACGAATACTAAACAAAGGGGAAAGTAGAGCCTGAAATTGTTTTTGCGATCAAAACAAAACTCCTCCAGCATTCCTTCAACTAGTTCATGCCCAGTTCAGTTATCAGAAGAAGTAGCGCATCTAGCAGGGGCTCATTGAGAGCGGTATGCTAACTAGCTTACAACGTTAGCTTACGTTCTCCCTGCAGCTGTTCACCGATGTAAACATGTTGCTGACTTTGCCTAAATTCACCCCTCTGGATTTATAACTTCATGTTGTAAACAGCGTTTCACTTTACACCAAAGCTGATTGTTAAAAAGTCCGGATCCCTACCAGCTTCTGCTGCTGGTGGTGTTACCGGGTTCAGCTGCTGCTCTCACACCGGAATGAGAAGATCTCTGAACGTCGACGCTCTTATAAATAAATAACATAATTTTAACACACGTAATCATACATAGGAGCTTTAATATTGTTAATAATAATTATCTCACTTTACACTACAGTGGACGGAGTGCAGTCTCCGTGGTGAAATACCATCCATCCATCAGGATTATCAATAACTAGTATAAACACATCACATGTATCCCTGTCCCTGTCTTCCTCATGAAATAAATGAACGTTAATCTTACACGGTAAAAACATGTTCGCTGCAAATCTGAGGCCTGCTAGTCTGCTTGATTGATCGCTGCAGTTCATCTCCGTCCTCAGTCTCCATCAAAGTTATTAAAAAGAAAAAACGAGTTGAGTTTACGTCCTTGTCTCTTAATGCGGCCGACCACGCAGCAAGCTAAAACCATTTTACTGTCAAATCAACTAACTAAAAGCGATAAAAGGCTACAAACTGGCTTGTTTTGACTCCCTTCACTGGAGTTTCTACGGGTGTAAATGGTCTTTTTGCCGTCCATCATGGCAAAGGGGGCGGTCTCATGAGTGGCGTGACGTCACGTGCAAAGGGTCATTTGTGAGGTCTGCATGAGGTTGGGAGCTTCTGTTTTACCAAAACATGTTGTTTTTGGGGAAATTTCACACATTTTTGTTTTTTTATGCTAATTTTGTCTACATCATGTGATAAACTGCTACCAAATGCAATATTGCAATTTTCCTGATCAAAAGTGAATGCCTGGATGGATAACTTACATACTTTTCATAATAAAGAGCAAAAAAAGAAGTTTAAATATCACAACAAAATCCAAAGCAAGACAGTAATAAGGGCACTTCAATCTAAAAAGCCATCTTTATGTTGGGTGTGAAATGCTTCACCATCTAGCGTGATTTGGATCTGAGTGCTGGCCTCTTGCTGTGTGAGCCCCTCCTGGGCTACAACAATGTACAGCAGGTCCTGGCAGCTGGGGCTGCGTAGCGCCTCGGTGTTGTTCACGTAAAGCATTCCCCACTTTCCGTCTGGAGCCTGAGTGATGCTTATAGCAGAATAGCAGGACAGCGGGTCGGCTGACGTGTTTCTATCCGGCACCTCCAGCTGGTACGTCACACTGAAGCCATCAAACTGCAGGCAGTTCTCCACACAGATGCTGCCAACCTGACAGAATAGGTTAGTAGGGGTTAACGTGTCATTTTACAAAATCTTGTATGTTTTTGTGGATGCATTATTTTTATCGCTTTATTTTTCTGTAATTATTTTTGTCCTTATAAAGCTACAAAGGTCTGAGCGTCAGCACAGTTTTCCTAAAATTCTGTTTCATGTCCGTTTTACTGGAAAACTAGAGGACCGAGTTTCCTTCATAAAAACAAAATCTGATCACCGTAAATCCTCTAATACAGGCCCGGGCCTGTATTAGAGGATTTACAGTACATACATACATACATACATACATACCTATATATATACCGTAAATCCTCTAATACAGGCCCCTGTATTAGAGGATTTACGGTATATATATATATATATGTATGTATGTATGTATGTATGTACCGTAAATCCTCTAATACAGGCCTGGGCCTGTATTAGAGGATTTACGGTAATTACATTTCCATCAAGAGGACCAGACGGAGTGCAACCGGCATAGATTCATAGTATGCAACTGACAGATTTTTTTTACATCTTCTTTTATTTTATGGTTGTTGATTTACAAGTTTTAAGTTCCGGTGCTTCCAGGGGTCAAAGTCCTGCAGGAAATTCTTAACATGTCCCCTGAAAGTAACTCCAAACCGTCTGTCTGAGAACAAATGTTTTAAAAATTAGGTGGTAAAGGGCCTACATTTGATATAGCACCTTCTAGAGTCCTGGGACTCAATTGGTCATTCACGTATTCACACCCTGGTGGTGATGAGCTACAATGTAGCCACAGCTGCCCTGGGGCGCACTGACAGAGGCGAGGCTGCTGAGCACAGGTGCCACCGGTCCCTCCGACCACCACCAGCAGGCAAGGTGGGCTAAGTGTCTTGCCCAAGGACATAACAGCTCTGTCTGGAGCCGGGATCAAACCTGCAAACTTCCGATTACTAGACAACCCGCTCAACCTGTTGAACTACTGCTGCCCCACATTGTAGCCACAGCGGACCTGGAGAAGCGAGTCTGCTGTATACAGGCTCTACCGGGCCCTCTGACCACCATCAGCATTTTACCATACACCAAAAATTAGAGTTTGTGAGAAGTGCTGTGAAATTTTGAGATTAGAGCAACAGAAACTGGAGACTCATTATTGGGACTGGCCACTAGGGGGTGCTTGATAGCTTGTTTATGTCTACAACAGGTAAGATATTTATTATTTATAAATTTAGCACAAAACAAGATTCAGTTAGCTGATAAATAACCACTGGATCTGTGGTAGAAGTCTTTTCTGATATTGTCTTCAGTGGAGCAAAGACTTTAAGACTTTGCTATTGATATTAAAATGGCTTTATGATATTTATGGATGTTATTAGAGATACCAGTTGTTTAAAAACAGCTTTATATGTGAAGTATTGATGAGTACCTTTGCATAAACTGAAGCCCTGCGTGACACAGTGAACTTGTGAGTAATGTTGGTGAAGTGGATGATGACCGGTAAGATGGTGACATTGAAGCGCAGCAACACTGTTCCGTCTAGACCAGGATAGGTGGCATCATTGACCTGGTAGTCCAGGTACACGCTCCGGTTCTCCGTCACACACAGGTTCTTTTTTAAAACTAGCTCTGAAGTAGAAGGAAAGATCATTAAAAAAGCATGTTTTTATTAAAAAAATTACCTATTAAGTTTACTACTTACGATAGTCACGAACAGACTCTCGAACACCACCATAGGGAGATTTTCTTTCGTTAAAGGTGCTCTTTATGTCAAACGTTTCCTTTACCCAGGTGTCATTGTTGAGCAAAGTCTCCACATACCTGTTGTGACTCTGGTCTTTGGGAAAGATGGTGGTTAAATCCCTGTCAAACACAAACAAGGCGCCAAAAGTTGCACCCTGTAAATAAAATAAGAGAAAAGGTGAGACTTTTGAGACAAATCTATCCGACATCCCTTCAAAACGATCTGATTTGATTCCCACCTTTGTCCGATTGAAGCTGATGATGACATCTGTGGAACCAGTTCCATTCACGTAGGGTGCGTTATCATCCTCGTCATCAACAAAAACATCCAGCGACGTTTTCACTTTGGTGATGACAGTTTCTCTTCGAACTGTGCAAACTATTAGGAGTCGGTAGCACTCAACTTCCTCCCGGTCCAACGGAGCGGTCACTACCAGCTCTGTGGTGTTCCCGTCTACAGCAAATGGTGCTGAGATTTCTGTAGAAAGCAACAAACAATTAGCCAAGCGAGCCATTGAAATAACCCAGTTGTGGGGCAAAATCTACGGTTGTCTTTCAAACAGTTTTTGCATGCAATTGGACAGCGCTAGGACCAATCAGAGTAATGAACAACGTGACCATATTCATCACTACGGATGTCAGTCAACGGGGCAGTATGACTATGACACCGTCTAAGAAGAAAATAAATTCTTTTTTCAAGATACACTGAACAAATACACTGAACAAAAATATAAATGCTTTTGTTTTTGCTCCCATTTTTCATGAGCTGAACTCAAACATCTAAAAATTTGTCTTAGCACTAGGGCAGAAACAGAGAAAAACTAAAGATGGCGTTGGCTCAGGAACGACTCGTT
Source organism: Nothobranchius furzeri (assembly GCF_043380555.1). Taxonomy (NCBI): domain Eukaryota; kingdom Metazoa; phylum Chordata; class Actinopteri; order Cyprinodontiformes; family Nothobranchiidae; genus Nothobranchius; species Nothobranchius furzeri. The sequence continues at coordinate 5,711,562 of NC_091752.1, forward strand.
TGAAACAGCTTTGGCATCATATTTGGATGATGGAGATGTGTTGCCCTGCGTGAGGCAAATGGTGGCCACACCAGATACTAACTGGTTTTCCACTCCACCACCCCCATAAAGCTAAACTGTAGACTTCTCAGGGTGTCCTTTTATTGTGGGCAGTCTAAGGCACACCTGTACATTATGCATGCTGTCTAATCAGCCCCTTGATATGCTACACATGTGAGGTGGGATGGATTATCCTGGTAAAGAAAAAGTGCTCGCTAACACACATGTAGACAGATTTCAGAAAAATATTTGAGTCATGTGTCTTTTGTGTATGTAGACATATTTTCAGATGTTTGAGTTCAGCTTGTGAAAAATGGGAGCAAATACAAAAGTGTAGCATTTATACTTTTGTTCAGTGTAACTTAAGAACCTCTATTAATAAGGCTCAAGTCTAAATCGTTCAAATTTGATGCCAAAACCGTTTCAAACAAGAGTCGTTCCTGACCAAACGCCATCTTCATAGTTTTTCTCCGTCTCTGCCCTAGTGCTAAACCTACCCAAAAATCATAGAGTGCTGTGATTGGCCAGACACAAAACAGTTCGGGCCAATGGTAGACCTGCTGAGGCTACAATAGACCAAACGGATGGTCTAGGCTAGCAAACAATTCCATTGCTCATAAATTCAAATGCACATGAAAAGGAATATAATATTGGTTGGAAAAAAAGCTTTTAACCTGATTCAACACTGTAAGAGATGGTGTAGTTCGGGCAGACACCGAGTCTGGTGAGTCGTCGGAGCTGCCTGAAGGTTCCCGGGAACCTATTTTCCATAATGTGGGGGCTGGATGCATCCCTGGGTGGGAAGCAAAGGTCCTTCATATCCATCTGAGAACACTGTGGCACTGAGGCGTTGACAAAGTCCAGGGTGATTTTAGCTGCTTTACTGGGGATGCATTGGGACCTCTTGGTAAATCCATTCAAAACCATGACCTGGAATGTCAGCTTCTTCTCCAACCAGGAATTATGATCTAATTAGACCAAGAGCCAAAACAAAAACATTTTAATCTCAGACAGTGCTCTTTTGGATGACTGAGCTCTTCTCTCAGATTTGTAATCACATTTCTATACCAATGGCAAAGTCCTGAACAAACAGCTTGAAGCCTATTTGTATGGAAGGTGCATAAAAGTCAGAAAGTTGATCTCATTAGCCACTCACCAAGTGAGGCAAGGTCTGTGTCCTCCAGTGTTTTGTCTAGGAATAATTCTCCAGTATTCCCATTCATGTAGAACCAGGAGCTGTAGCGCTGCTTTCTACCACACAGGGTGAAATGAGGCTGCTCGGAGTCATTGTCCAGCATGGCGTGGACCTGAAGGACCAACGTCCCGGCTGGCTGGCCAACATACACTGTCTCCATGTACTCCTTCTGAGGGAAGTACAGGCCTGCCACTCCTGCATCGAAGACATTCATAAGAAAACGCAGCAGGAGGATGAGCCAGATATGGAGAAAGCCTCTAACTGGACATACAAGCTAACGGCTACCTGAAAACCTCCATAGAAATTAATCAAACCATAACAAATATGACAATAAATGGTTATTCACATATAGTTGTGTAGTTGTTGGCTGTAAAAAAATGATATATGGAGCTAACTATTGTAGCTGAAAAAAACACTGAAGTGTGAATTTAATGTCAACATAGCCTAATCATAAAATAGCATAAATGTAGTGATGTGGCAAAAATATCAAAACATGACTTTTTACAGTGAAATCACAATTAATCATAATTAACTGATTAATTTATTTAGAGTTAGTGTCTTTTAAACTCATTTCTCACTCAATACTGTAAGCACACGTTTTTGCTAAAGTCCAATAAATCTTAAAAGTAAAAAGCTCTGATTAACAATTAGCTGCCTTATGCTAACATGTGCAAGTGATGCTAACATATTTCCACAGCTGCTCATCAATGTGATGTGTAAGTGTGAACATTTTCAGCTCACACTTAAGTCACATTATTAGGTTAGAGCTAAAAACATTACAGCATTGGTTGCTTTCTTTTTAATATACAGGCTAAAATGATTCGGCTCAGAGTGTGTTAAGTCTAAAACGGTCCGGGCAGGAACGGTTCTCCTTTCCCAATCTTCACAATTTGATACCACTACACTTAGATGAAGAATTTGAGACGTTTTAGTCATTTTAGGGTACTTTTTAACTGGCCTCATCATGGCCAGCTGTTAGCCTGTTAGCTCATTTGTCTGATCAGAACTAGTCTCTCTTTCTCTTCTAGAAGTGAGCCAAATCACAGCTGAGCTTCAGATGACAGGATTTGGTCTTATTTCCGGATATACGCACATCTCTCCTCTGATTGGCTAACAGCAACACGACTCTACCACTGACTCTGCTCTAGTTGAGGTTTTATCTCCACAAATACCACAATCCTGGCGGAGTTCTGCTGTGTGGTGGAGTAGCTAATGCTAACAGTTAGCTTCTACTAGCTGAGATGTCCTCTGATGTTTCCTGGACACTAAACCCACAACGGACTTCCCCGTCGTGAGTCAAGATGGGTGAGTCCATGAGTGTTAAGTGACAGTGTGACGTAGATCTGTCAGGATTTTCTAATCCTAGAGTTTCACCGTCTGTTTTCTATCAGAAGCTAATGCAGGAGATAGGTGTAGGAGACTATTTCCATGTTCAGTTTGCATGAAAAACTCAGAGTGACCCATTATAATCAGAAATAAGATGTTTTTTCAGTGTTACACTGAACACAACTTTAATAAAAGTTTATTAATTTGTTCAAGTAAAAATAAAAAACATATACAAAAGACTTAACTTTGATTGGGTTTTGTGGCTGCGTACACATTTTGTTTTGTAAGATTGATGGGGAAAATGTGTTTTTTTAGTATAAATAAACAATTATGTTTTTTTCATCATTTTTGTTACATATTAATAAGACTGTTTAAATCTGTTATTTTTCACCTTTTATTTAAAAAGTCTTACAGACACAGAACAAAGTGCTCTCCTAGAGTTAATGAGCAGAAAACGATTCAATGATTTAGGAATCAACTCTGGTTCAGACTAGCCGATAGCACATCAATCTAAACAAATGTGATCGCTATGTCTCCAAACAAAAGCCATTCAGAAAACAGGTAGGATCGTAGTTATTTATGACTTTCACACAGAAGAACGAGGTGGAAAATCCCTATTTTTTTGCTTTGATGAAATTGTTATAATTTTGCTTGTTAGCGGAAATTAAAAGAAGGGATCTGGTGACACTTAGTGCTGCCATTATTTATTATTCTTTACTTTTTCTCTTGTGGTCGATAATGTGGTTTCCTGTTCTCCTTGTGTTCACCTCCAGAAGCTTATTTACAAAAGATAACATGATACCGATGAGAGATGAATCATTACCTGACGGTGTGTGTGTGTGTGTGTGTGTGTGTACTGAGTAATCCATAAAGCACTAAAGCAGGCTGAGTGTTTTACAGGAAAAAGGAGACGTGTTCCTCTTGTAATTATATCCTTGTTATGCTCCTTTCGTAGGCAACCATTTAGGGAATGCACTAATGTCATTAGAAGAAAGCAAAACTAGATTTTCTATTTCTGTTGGTGCAGTTGAGGCCTCGGCTCTGGTTTCAGGCATTGATTCAATTTGGCCGGGCTCAGATGACAGAAGGGCGAGCTGATGGATAAAATGTGACCGTCCTTCCTGAAGGATGAGATACGCTCCCTGATGCTGCTGACCTTCTTTGATTAAAAGTCTTCCTGAGGCGAGAAACAAACATCGGGACACTCGACTGCGGAAAGAATCAGTTTTATTATTACTGATATTCCAGAGAAGATTTACTGTCACAATCCAATCTGTCCACACACACAAAAACACTGACATGTCTCTGCTAAATGAATTAAGTTTGTTTAAACAATGGTTATAATGAATTTTGTGAAACTTATTCCTTTGGTTTTTTTTTTGGGAGAATTAAAAATATTACTTTAATTTGTTCCTGTTTGGGTTCCCAAAATGCCCACTAGAGGGCGCTTTGATCCCACTAATTAAGGCGCTTGAATACAGCTTAAACAAAAATGAAACCTTTTCATTATTTATTTGAAAACATTTAAGAAGATCAGATGTATTAAATTATAACTTCTGCTTAAAAACCTGTATATATTAAATAAATAAATAAGATTAATGCCAGTCTGGGAACTCATAAATTAGACCCAGCAGATGACAGCAGCCCTATAAATAAAAGCTAGAGGCACCAGCGTGTTAACCGGTTGGAGCTGAACATTTTGTGCAGGGAGGGCTTGGCCGGTACCCCTGCAACACAATTTGTTTATATCATTCAAAATTCAATCTCTTTCCAGGACGGATGCCAACAGAAACTGAGTCGTTTATATCAAAACTAATTAATTAGATGGATCCAGCAGGCCTCCCTGTGCTGCTTCGGTTTGTGAAGCCATAATTTAGCAAAGAAAGCATGACGCATTGTTTTCTCCACCTGAAGCACGAAGATGACGTAGACACACACGGGCAAAACTAGCCTGAAAGGGACCAAAGTGTCGATCTTCTGTCATAAAAAGACGTTTTACTGCATCAATCACATGTTAATCTGACGCAGACGCTCCACAAGCAGAGTTTTAAGAGATTTTACAAACAAAGCCAGTATTTGAACAATTAGATATCCGTATCACGAAAGTGGGACTGCCTGAAATAAAACACAACAACAAAAAACACCCTGAAGTATGTTCTCATATGGTCTCTTCCGTTTTTTATTTTTTGCCCTTTTAATATTTTATATCAGTGACTAAATATCAGATAGACAACCTGACTAAATACAAAATGCAGGTTTCAAATCATGATTTTAGTCATTAGGAGAATTAAATCTATCCTTGCCAATCTAGTTCTGTGGGGAAAAGTAATTTCCTCTTTTGTTCAACCCTTTTTTTTTATTAATCTGAGTTCAGTCCCACCAGCCACACCCAGACCGCATCACTACCAGACCTGTAGGAGTAAGAAATGACTTCAACACAACCTGACACAGGCTAAAAGATCTCAAAAGGCAACATAGTATGCATCGTTCCAAAGAAATTCAAGAACACAAGAAACCAGAAACACATCCAAAGCTCTGAAGGACTCTCATTGTTCTGGTCAGAGGCCAATAAGCAAAAAAGAGACAATCTACAAGGACTTCTGGCTAATTATTCTGTAATCTGATAAAATGAAGCAGAGCATTCTGGAATCAAACTAACACCAATAACCATCAGCAACAGTCATACATGGTGGTGGTAGTGTGATGATCTGGGGCTACTGCTCTATAGCAGAACATCCTGAAGGAGAACATCTAACCTTTGACCCAATGTGGCTGAATTATGAAACATCTGTAAAGAAGAGGAAACTGAATAACAACGTGAGAGACTCGCCATCACCTAGAGTGTTCTGAACAGGGCCCGATGAGCCAGGTGAGCCTGGATAGATTTTTTAACTCAATAAACAAAAATATTTTAAATTGTATTTTATGTTTATTTGGGTTATGTTTCTATCCATCCATTTTCATCCGCTTATTCGGGGTTGGGTCACGAGGGCAGTAGCCTAAGTCGAGAGGCCCAGACTTCCCTCTCACCAGTCACTGTAGCCAGCTCCTTCGGGGGAATCCCAAAGCGTTCCCTGGCCAGGTGAGAGACCTAGTCCCTCCAGCATGTCCTGGGTCTACCTTTTGGCCTCCTCCCGGTTGGACGTGCCCGGAAAACCTCACCAGGGAGGCGTCCAGGAAGCAGATGCCTGAGCCACCTCAACTGGCTCCTCTCGATGTGGAGGAGCAGCGGGTCTACTCCGAGCCCGTCCTGGATGACCGAGCTTCTCACCCTATCTCTAAGGGAGAGTCCAGACACCCTGTGGAGAAATCTCATTTTGGCCGCTTGTATCCACAATCTCGTTCTTTTGGTCACTATCCGAAGCTCGTGACCATAGGTGAGGGTAGGAACGTAGATCTACTGCTAAATCGAGAGATTTTCCATTCGGCTCAGATCTCTCTTCACCACGACAGACCGATTTCGCTCTCTTGTGAACAAGACGTAGATACTTGAACTCCTCCAGTTGGGTAGGGCCTCGTCCCTGACCAAGAGGGCATTAAGGGTCTCATCCACACTAAATTCGTTGTGGTAGCATGAATGAGTTTTTCTGTATAAAAAAAGCTCTGGCGCTCTTGTTTCAGAGGTTAGAAGTTTGTCGGAGGAGTGGGAGGAAGGGGGGCATGATCACAAGTCTTACTCATTAATATTCAAGATATACAAATGTATCACATTTGATTGGCTAACAGCAACGTGACTCTTCCACTCTTTTATCTCCACAAATAACACAAGCCAGAACAGGTTCCACCATGTTGTGGAGTTAATAGTTACCTTCTGCTAGCGGAGACACGCCCAGCTCCCTCCTTTCGGTGGGCGGCCCCAATCCATGGTGGGCGGGGTCAGGATGCAAATTTTTGCTGTGACATAAAAGAGTCTGGCTTTTTCTGATTCGATCATTTTCCCGCCCATTTCCACCTTGCGGCTGATGCAGCCGATAGGGGTTGGAGAAAATGTTCACAATCACCACGCATGTGCTACTCAGAGTGACCAATCCTACTTCAAGAAGCTCAGTTTCTTAGTGAATGAGTCCTTTAAGGTCAAGATTTTATGAGCTGGGTGGGGGTGGTCCCCTGGAGGATGCAGGTGGCTTTGTCCCTGCATCTGGTGGTGTACACCTCCGTCATGGATGAACTGCACCGGATGGTCTTCTGTACCAACTTAACCCCGCCCCTCTGCACCTCTCTACCATTGTGCAGCCACAATGAGACCTAGGTGTCACAGTGCAGGACAGCCCTTCTCCTTCTGGTTAATGACCACGTTTTCTTTCTCTCTCCACATATTTTGTCCTGCTTTAAAAGCAACTGAACAAGAGACAGAAGCTTCGTTAGAGGACCTGAAACCAAGGGTGTCTAGAGCCGGTAAGGGCACACTGAGCAGGACGCCCTCTACGAGTCGTCCCAGACAAAGACAGGAACCCAGTTACCTCGACGTGTGCTTCAGCTGACAGATTTACCAGCTATGAGCTCATGTGCTAAAACAGGCTTACTAATCCACCGGTCAATGAAACAAAACATCCTCAGAAAGAATTCCAGATCGGAACAAAAGGATCCAGATGCTTGGTCAACGTGCCCAAGGTGAATGTGAGATTCATCTGCTCCTGCTATTCTATCGGAAAGTCGATATATCAGGCAGCCGAAACAGTCAATGACCGTACTAATCAACCATTTCCCATTGATTAGACAGATGGGGGAGTGGAGGGGGGTGCAGAATGCTGCATGTGCCCTCATCTCTGCTGCACACTTTTTAGGCATCTGGTGCATCATCAGGTCTTCAGAATGGGTTTACAGCTAGATGCATACCAAGTTCATCTGTCTTTACATTGATTACAAATCAGCTACATCCAGCAACACAAGCACAGTGGTACAAACACCACAAAGACTGTAATCTGTCTGTGAAAGAGACTCAAGCAGCTCTTATTATGAAAACCCAATTAACTAAAAAGCTGCAAAAGCCATTATTGATCAAAATGTTCAGTTTTCTGTGCCATTATGCACAATCACCTCCTCATATCTAACAGTTCAGAAGTTACATTCAATACAATCACATCCGTGATGTGTTTGATCTCCAAACAATAAGATGCAATTAAGACAGAAGTCATTTCCTGTTAGCATCCATCTTTTCATCACAGAAACATGATACTGGATCGGACATTGGAGGAGCCAGCCAGGCTGCAGGTACTCCGTTTACCCATGATGCATACCATAACACAATAATCATTTACCTTGTAATGTAATCTAATTACCCCTGAGAGAATACAAGAGAATACAGAAGCTGAGATCCAATGATTCATGTTCATCAGTCATCGAGAAATCTAATAGAAAATCTCCCTAAGGCGTAACGGCGAGGGGAAATTCAGTTTATGGATTCCTCCAGGGATGAGTGTGGCTTTAAAAATTCAGCTTCAGACCATCATCACACCAGATGAGCCCCCCCCCCCCCCCCCCCCCAACACGCTAGGGATAAACCCAGTACTTCATGTGGTTAAACAGATATATTTTATTACCATCTAAATAAGTTCATGTTTTCACGGAATTTTATTTTGTGAATATTTAGCGCAAATGTTGCAAATAAAGAATATTTTACTCACAGATAACTTCCACGAGTGGCCTCTATGCATAGAAATCATGTTTTCGTCCTAATGAGGGACTGATGAGCTCAAATGTCTTAAACTATTTTATCTCTAGTTTGTCGGGGCAGCAGTAGCTCAGGTGGTAGAGCGGGTTGCCTCATGACCAGAGGGTCATGGGTTCGATTCCAGCTCCTGCCAGGGGTATTCTGTTGTGTCCTCGGGCAAGACACTTCACCCAACTTGCCTGTGTTGGTGGTGGTCAGAGGGGCCAATGTCGCCAAATGGCAGCCTCGCCTCTGTCAGACCTCCCCAGGGCGGCTGTGGCTACAAAGTAGCTTACCATCACTGGCAGTGTGTGAATGTGAGAGTGCATGAAAGCTTCATCAAGTGTCCTAAAAAGCGCTAAATAAGTTCGATATATTATTATTGTTCTGCAGTCATTATTGCTGCCTCCATTTTTAAAATGAATTGAATCCTTTCTAACCCCCGTTCACCCTATCATTCATGCAAATTCTATAAAGTTAACTGCACAACAGGAGGAGTCTCTTACTCTTCCTGTTGTGGTTCAGCGAAGTACGTTTAAATAAAAAAAAAAGTTCCAACCTCCAAAATGTTAAAGCTGCTCTTGCAGAGCCATTAAATGTTCTTTCTCACACCGCTTGTTTCACACAATGCCGTTATGTACATGGAATCCCTCGCTTTCTCACAAACATTCATCTTTAAAGGAGCAACATGTACGAATTCTACAGTGAAATAATCACAGAGCAGTCTAATGTCTGTAGCTGCAGCTAGCAGATAGAGAAAGTCATTGGTGGAGGGAGAAATGTTGTACTGAAGCATTTTTATACCGATGGCAACCAGTAATAGTTTTAATCTCCGCTGAAACATACAATCCTCAAAAAACCCTCTTCCAATCACTGAGAACGTCCAGTTCTTAACGATTGGATCATGATCCACCCATCAAACTGCCCTCTGACTGTCCTATTTTCTTCCATTGGCTTTCTGTTCGTATCTGATACAGAGCAGCAATGTTTTTTATCTTATTTTGTCGAACGTTTCAGCCATTCCTTTGATGAAGGCAACTGAAAGTAGCTGAAACTGTCAACAAAATAAGGTTAAAACTTTGCTACTCTCTGTCAGATAAGAACAGAAAAACAATGAAAATAGAAAAGAAACATGGAAAGAACACAACAAGGTGTCCCACGATCTGTTTGGAGCCTGGTTCTGTTCTTAAAAACGTTTAGGTGATGGACCTGTTGTCTGTGAACAGAGCTTGCCCTCTGTCGGCTGGCAGAGCAACACGTGTGTGACAGTTTGGGGTGGGTCTGGAAGTTTAGACCTGGTGTTCATGGGGTTTTCCCAGAACTGCGGTGATTTAGAAGTTGGGAATAAACACGACCTTGTTTTTCACCATAAAAACACCAGAGTGACGCAGGTTTCTAGGCCTGTTTGGGCTGAATTCACTTGTGATATCTATGTTTTAGCTATGGTGACTAACAGATTTAACATTTGCCATCCTGGTAACAATTAGAAGTGATGACACATCCCACAGCTGAATGTAACGAGGACACAATCTTCAGGGCTGTGATTAGATAAATTAAGAACCCGATGATCACGAATAAAAACCAGGACCGCTGTATTCAACTTCTCTTGTTAATTCCTGCAGCGTCATACAGATCACAAGTCTGCTACATGAGCCTGGCTCCCACTTTGTTTCTGATGCTGTTGTAAGTTTTGGGTCAAACGCAATGAGTCCAGCCAGGCGACTGGAAAATAACTTGTCAAAACCCATGTGAAACCAGGGGCCTAAATGCCCCCGGGGAAAGATTTCAATCAGTGTCTCCTTGTCCTTTCACTAAAGCAAATTAGATTCTGCCCATGCATGAGAGGGAGCGTGACCCTGAACTGACAAGAAGATCAGAGGCGACGCTTCGACAGGTAGGAGAATCGACACGATCAGGAACTCCACTGATCCAAACACAAAATGTTAGAACAGATCTCCACAAATAGAGAAATTAGAAGAAGTTTTTAATCATTCTGCAGGCTGAGTCATTATATTATACGTCATCTATTTGAACTAATAAAGACTGCAAAACTAGAAAAATTTAATAAAATTCTGCCTCTAAAAGAAACACAAGACAGAAGCTTTACTACGTTACTAATTTAATGTAATAAAGACCCAAACCAAGTCATGAATTGGATATTTTTTGTCTGATCTTTCTCTAAGGAGGCTGATGAAAATGATCTGGGAGAAAGTGCGGAGCAGCTGATGCGGCTATGAGCCTCCTCTGGGGACGAGGAGGAGGAGGTTGCCTCAGAGAGACGGTTTCACAGGTCAGAGGGCAACAGCGGGTCAGAGATACTGTAGCAAGGTCACAGCAGAAGACAAACACATCAATTCCTGTATGAGAAAACATCTGCGGCTCCTGGTGGATATAATAGATGGTCTCATATCTCCACCAGGTGCAGCCTGTTTTTTATTGTTGTCACAGATCTTCATCAAGTTTTAACCAATCAAATCAAATTAAACTGATCAAAAGCTGCTGCAGGCTTATTAGTTAATCAACAGCACCTAGCAGCACGCACACACACACACACACACACACACACACACCTGAACACATGCATGCACGCGCACACACACATGTATACACACACGTATGCATGTGCACACGGACACACACGCACACACACGCACCTGAACACATGCATGCACGCGCACACACACACACGTATACACACATGCATGCACACACACACACATGTATACACACACGTATGCATGTGCACACGGACACACACGCACACACACACACACACGCACCTGAACACATGCATGCACGCGCACACACACACACGTATACACACATGCATGCACACACACACACATGTATACACACACGTATGCATGTGCACACGGACACACATGCACGCACACACACACACACACACACACACACACACACATGTATACACATGTCTGCATGTGCACACGGACACACATGCATGCACACACACACACACACACATGTATACACACGTATGCATGTGCACATGAACACACACGCACGCACACATGCACACACACACACATCCATGCACACACACACATGTATACACACACTCATGCATGCACACACACACACAATCGTATGCATGTGCACACAAACACACATGCATGCACACACAGTGTCTAAGAATGAGAAAAGTCTAAGAATGTGTTAGTCAGTTGTATGTATAGGAAACCAGGATCTTGTGTTGAAATGTTTAAAGAAAAAATAGTTGATATGTATGATGATATAATCAACAGAAAAATGTGTTTTGTCTGTGGGGATTTTAACATTGACCTGTTGAATCCTCAAATGCAAAATGCAAATACAGAGTTTATTAATTCCATGTTTAGTTTGGGACTGTATCCACTAATAACTCGGCCAACTCGAATTACAAAAACTAGTGCGACACTGATCGACAATATTTTTACAAATATTCTTGAATATGATGTGTTAAGTGGTCTTGTAATTACCGATATGTCTGATCATTTACCGGTTTTCACAGTCGTACAAAGGACAACTGTAACTACTCAAAGTGAATCTGTGGTTGTTACAAGGCTAAAAAATCAAGAAGCAGTAAATTCATTTAAAACTGACTTAATGGAACAACATTGGGAGGAGGTTTATGTGGAAGATGTAAATATGGCTTATGGAAAATTTTTAAATATTATAACTTCTCTTTATGAAAAAAACTGCCCTTTGCTTTATAAGGTGGATAAGAATAAATATGCTAAAAAGCCGTGGATAACTAAGGGGATTCAGAAGGCTTGCAGGAAAAAAAAATAAGCTGTATAAAGACTTTTTAAAGAAAAGAACGGAGGAAGCAGAACAGAATTACAAGATATACAAGAATAAATTAATAAGTATTATGAGATCTAGTAAAAGAAATTATTATAGCAAATTATTGGAAGGAAATAAATCTAACATTAAAAATACGTGGCGCATATTAAATGATGTAATAAAAAAGGGTAGTGGAACCAATAGTCTTCCAAATATTTTTCTAACAAAAGACAATCAAGAAATTTATCAGTCTAAAGAAATAGCAAATGAATTCAATAAGTATTTTACCGAAATTGGGCCAGATTTGGCAAAGGATATATCAAATACTAAATTAGATGCTGATGCTGTGAGTAAAATAACAAATTTAGACAAAACCATATTTATTCAAGGCACAAATGAAAATGAAGTTATAACAGTTGTTAAAACATTTAAAAGTAAAAAGTCAGCAGATTTACATGGATTTGATATGTCGGTTGTAAAAGAAATCATTGAGATTATAGCCAAACCACTTACACATATTTGTAACCAGTCTCTCCAATCAGGAAGATTTCCTGAAAGGATGAAGGTTGCAAAAGTCATTCCTATCTATAAGGCTGGAGACAAACATGACTTTTCTAATTATAGACCAATTTCAATTTTATCTCAGTTCTCCAAAATACTAGAAACAATATTTCATAAAAGATTGTATGACTTTATTGAGCATCATGATATTCTTTCTGAACAGCAATATGGTTTTAGACGTGATCGGACAACTTCTCTGGCAATTGTTGATCTAGTGGAGAAAATATCTGATGCAATTGACAACAAACAATATGCTGTTGGGGTCTTCTTAGACCTGACCAAAGCTTTTGATACTGTTAATCATGACTTATTAATAAAAAAATTGTGTAGATATGGCATCAGGGGTGTGGCCTATGACTGGATTAAGAGTTATTTAGAGAACAGACTCCAATATGTCCACATTAACAACACTGATTCACAGCTACTGACAGTGACCACCGGTATCCCACAGGGGTCAGTGTTGGGTCCCTTGTTGTTTATTCTTTATATTAATGACATATGTTTAGTTTCTAAAACATTGCATTTCATACTATTTGCAGATGATACTAATGTTCTAAGTTTTGGGAAAGATTTAATAACATTAATGGACAAGTTTGAGAAAGAATTAAATGCATTAAAGTGTTGGTTTAACTTAAATAAATTAACTTTAAATTTAAATAAAACAAAATTTATCATATTTACTAATAGAGCAATTACAGTGGATACAAATCTCAAAATAAATAATACAGAAATTGAAAGAGCGAATGAAATAAAATTTCTTGGCGTAACCATAGAAAAAAAGTTAAGTTGGAAACCGCATATTGACTCAATTAAAGCAAAGTTATTGAAATCATTAGCAGTTCTCTATAAAGTTAAAGAATTTTTAGATGAAAAAGCTTTATATCTTTTGTATTGTTCCTTATTTCTGCCTTATTTCATGTATTGTGTTGAAGTGTGGGGAAATACCTACGAAACCCACTTAAAGCCTTTGTTTATAATTCAAAAGAGAGCAATCCGACTTGTAAATAAAGCAGCTTGTAGAGAGCATACACATTTACTTTATATTCATTTAAAAGTATTAAAGCTAAGAGAATTAGTTACATTAAGAACTGCACAGTTTATGTATAAAGTGATGTATAATTTGATGCCAAAACAAATTCAGGATCTGTTCCAGATCAGAGAGAGTGTTTATGATCTCAGAGGGTATAAAATGTTTAGAAAGCCTAAAGTAAGAACTAAAATGAAACAACTTTGTATTTCTTGTGTTGGGGTTGATGTGTGGAATAAATTAGACCAGGAGCAAAAAGATTGTTCAACAATGGTAAAGTTTAAGGGTATGTTTAAATCAAATGTGATTAAATATTATGAATCAAGTCAATGAAAAAATGCATAAAACATTAAAGGTCTTTTTTTTTTTTATGAAGCTAGAATGGGGATTTGAATATATTCCCATACATTTCAAACATGATGTAAAAATTATGGAATCGGTACGCTATTCTAAAATTTTGTTTAAGTTCAAAGGGTTTGGGGGGCTGGGCTTATAAGCTTATGCTTCTGCCCGCGCCCATTCTTAGCATTGTGTAAGTTGTGTGTTTGCTTGTAAACCTGCAAATGTTTCTTTGTTATATTATATTGCACTATTGATTTTAATTTCTCATTAATTTCTCATTAAACTTCTCTCTCTTCTCTCACACACACACACACACGCATGCATGCACACACACACGCACACACACACACACACATGCGGACACATGCATGCACACGCGTGCGCACACACACAAGCACACACACACACACGCATGCATGCACACACACACACACACACATGCACACGCACACACACATGCGGACACATGCATGCACACGCATGCGCACGCACACACACACAAGCACACGCACACACACACACACACACACACACACACACACACACACACACACACACACACACACACACACACACACACACACACACAAATCTTTGAAAACTCTTGATTAAAAAAATGCTTCAGTTAGTTTTTAAATATAATTTTCAAGTTCTTGCAGTAAAAATACACCAGAAGCACCAAACTGGAATCCTGAAACTAAAACTTGCTCCACTTAACTTATTTTCCCATTAATCATCCACATCAGCGGCACAAATGTCCAAAAAAGGATCAGAACCTGATTATTGTAGCTCTCACACATGAAATAAAAGTCAGGTAAGTTCTATTTTTAATAGATGAAAACAAATTTTATGTTTTTAATGACAAAACATCAACCAGAGCTTCAATAATAATTTTAAAAAGAGTCATTCATTGAAATTGGTTTCAGAATTAAATGCAAAGACCAATCCGAAACTCAAAAATCTGATTTTAAATAAACGTTTTGGTCTGTGAACGCATCATTACCAAGCGTTAGCCTATTAGCGATGACTGATTTTCTATGCAGACATTTTAATTCTGGAATAATTGTTTTAGTTTTCCTGTTATTACTGTTTGAGAGTTTGAGGATCAGAATCAGACAAAATTGGTAATGGCAGGTCAGATCTGTAAAAAAAAAATCGGAAATTGGTTTAAACTCCTCAAAACCAGAATAGGTGCATTTATAACAACAACAACACTTGTAGTACTGATTTCCTCCACCAGATGGTCGAAAACAAAGAGGATTCAAATAAGCCCTTTTTGCAGAAAGTACTGATCCTGTTAAAGACGTAGAGCTCTTATAAATAAGCACAAACATGCTGTTAAACTGTAAAATTTACCATTTTACTAAAGTCTTTGGTAGAAAATGTCTCTTTTAGTGAAATAATCATAATCACTAAAAAGCAGCAGAAGTGATCAATCTAATGGGTCATTTTACAAGAAGTTTGGTTCTGTCCTGCAGTTGGATCACCGTGCGCACTTATATAACAGGGCAGGCAATATTTCCCTGCAGAAAACAAACAGCCAGTGTTTGCCCAGAGATAAGCGCAGCTGCTGCACACCTGCCTGCAGCTCACCTCTCCTTCTCCCTGGAGCAAACGAGGATCTTTTAGAGCAGACAGGTGATGAGTTAGGAAGGCTGAAGGTCTCAGCGCCCCTTTCATCTCCATCACATCAGGAGCAACCACGCGGCTCCAGAGACAAAACAGTCCAAACAGACTGCAGGAATTCAGCTAATTAAATAACTGGAAGAGCTTCTGATACCAAATGGTCTCAATCACATAAAAGCATCAGATTCTTTAAAGTCTCTGATAAAGTTCTGACATTGACCTCTAATAGGACCACAGTGCTTGCTAAGATTTGCAGTCAAGAGTTTAGAGCCACACTTTAAATAGACTTCACGAGAGGACATGTTTGTGCAGTTGGGCTGTGGGATTGGATGGGATTAGAATATTATGGAGCAAGTTCTCCACAACAAAACCACTGGGTCCTAGTTTCAGGTTACTTCCGGGAAAAAAATGCTTTAAAAAAATCACCCAGCTTCCAAAAGGTGTTCAGCTTTAGGTTAGAGTTCAGAAACCTCTTCTCTTGTTTTTGGATCAGTTTGGCACAGGCACTAATTTATGATTCTGCAATAACATAAAAATACGCATTTTTCTCTTGTAACAGGAAAAGTAATGGAAACAGCTGATTGGCTGATTTTATTGTCGCCAAAATCACCTTAAAGGCTAAATTTGGAACTGTTCTGCAGATTTATGGTTAATCATAATTATTTAATTATTAAGAAGTGACGCCTTCCCTTCAGATTTTTAGTCAAACATCAATTCTATAAATATGTGTAGGTTCCTCCGTTGTTTAATTTGTTAAACAGTAAAATGAGGATGAGCTCACCTCCGAGCAGCAGCAGCAGCAGCAGCTGCAGCGCAGCGACGTTTCCCCGACAGAAGCCACAACTTGACTCCATATTAGAAAACCATTAGGGAAAGTTTCTCAATGAAAATCCAGTCGCTCCTGGAAAAGTTCCCCTCAGATGAGCTAAATAAAGAAGGAGTAGCTGTAAAACCGAGAGAAAAGCGCAGAAATGCGTTATTGAAGGTGTGCGTCCTGCGTCCGGGGAGCCCAGCTGGAGTCCGCGTCCCACAGAAGAGCTCCTGCGGCTGCTGAGGGGCTGGCTGACTGGGGGGGGGGGGGGGGGGGGGGGGGGGCAGGAGGAGGGGGAGGAAAAGGGAGGAGGTTTGCTGCTCCACCGCTCTCTGCCCGCTGGTTCCGCAGCAGCAGGTAGGTCAGCATCTACAGGAAATAAGAGCATCATTTATCCTCAGGCCAGTCATCTCATTAACAGCCAGCAGGAGGTGGGGGTGGGTGTGTATTCTAACTAACTACCTCTAAATGTGTGAAGTCTGGATCAACAAAAAACACGAAAACGATGTTTGACTACAGTCAAAGAATCATTTTGATATAACCTTTTAGAAACAAATTTAAAATAAACGCACAGACATTTAAAAACTACAATCTAAATGTGTAACAGTTAACATAACGCATTTAGATGAAGTTAATTGAAATTGTTTAGTAAATTCAGTTTATTGTGAATTCTAA
This sequence comes from Nothobranchius furzeri, assembly GCF_043380555.1. Classification (NCBI taxonomy): domain Eukaryota; kingdom Metazoa; phylum Chordata; class Actinopteri; order Cyprinodontiformes; family Nothobranchiidae; genus Nothobranchius; species Nothobranchius furzeri. The sequence goes on from NC_091752.1 coordinate 5,728,600, forward strand.
ATATTTTTAATCCAATCTACTGTACAGGTATGTATATTAAGCTTAATCTAAAATTTTAAATACAAACATTTAATAATTAAAGTTATAGTGAAATATTTTAATCAAAGACATTTAAAAATGTCAACTCAAATCTGAATATAAGGCCTTAATTTAATTTATCTGTTTGGAATAGAGACTGAAAATATCAAATCTAAATATTTACAATAAAATTTTTAACAAAAAGACCAAACTAAATATACGAAGATAGAGACATTTCTAAACATATAAAGTTATAATTACATATTTAGAACTAAAACAATATATAAACAAAACCCAAATATTTAGAATCCATTCATTTTCATCCGCTTATCCGGAGTCGGGTAGCGGGGGCAGTAGCCTCAGTTGAGAGGCCCAGACTTCCCTCTCCCCAGCTACTTGGGCCAGCTCCTCCGGGGGAATCCCAAGGCGTTACCTGGCCAGGTGAGAGACATAGTCCCTCCAATGTGTCCTGGGTCTACCTTTAGGCCTCCTCCTGGTTGGACATGCAGAAAACCTCACCAGGGAGTCGTCCAGGAGGCATCCTGACCAGATGCCCGAGCCACCTCAACTGGCTCCTCTCGATGTGGAGGAGCAGCGGGTCCAGTGGCGGCGTCATGGGGCGCTATAGCTACCCCTGGATAAGTCATAGCACCCCCATAGCACCCCCAAGTAAATATTATATATTTTTTTACACTTTAATTTTAATTTAATGTGTGGATGTGAAAATATTTAACAAACAAAACAAAAATAATCAGTAAATTATCATATAGATTGTAAAAACTTAAACCAAAACAGGAAATTGATGTTAACCTATGACCTCTTTTTCCACCTGTGAACGAGTGAAATGTAGAGCTAGCGGTAAAATGGGTCGGGTTTTGTTGCCCACATTTCCACGGGTTCAGTCAGAAACGAATGAATCTTTGGAAGCGATCTCAGACCCACAAAAACCTACGGATCTGGATGAAGAGAGTCAACCCTCAACCGCCGCAGCAGTCCAGGGTTTGGCCGCTGGAAATGCTAACGCTAACTTTAGCTAACCTTGCAACACTATACAGTAATCCCTCGTTTATCGCGGTAGATGCGTTCCAGACCTGGCCGCGATAGGTGAAAATCCGCGAAGTAGGGACTCCCAGCATGCCCCTCGTGGGGATTCCCTCCACGTCGCACCTACGTCTGTGAAAGTCGCCTTTCCAGCTCACCACTCAGTCATCGTTTCTTCAGATTCATGATCAGAGTTTCCAACCTACCGATCAATCCAACGAACTATCAGCTCATAGTAAGTTATCTTACTTACTTCTGGAAAGCCCGGCATTTCCGTGTCACTTCGTTGACGCTCGAACGCTCGGGGGTTTCCTAGATTAGCCGGCGTTTCACCGAAGCTATCACTTCCGCGTCTGTGAAACCACGCTCCCTATTGAATTATCGTATGATCACATTCTCTTTTTGTGGGTAAAACTCAAGAAAACAATTTTTTTACTTGTTTTTTTTAGTTTTATTAGAAAAAGTGCATTTTATGATGAAATTGATTAAAAAAAACAAGAATTTCTTGATATTTCGCATAGAAAAATACCGCGAATCAGTGAAAAATACCGCGAATCTGCGAATTCCCCCTGAAAAATGCTCCAAAGAAAAAATCCGCGAAGCAGCGAATCCGCGATGAACGAACCGCGAAGAAGCGAGGGAGAAGGTTTTCTGTGTGGCTGTATTTGTTTATGATTTCATGGAAAAGTCAGCGATTGTTCATATGTTTATGATGTATATTAATGATTGTTTCTGGTGTTGTTGAGGTGTTGTGTACACGTGTATCTTCTAGTGTTGAAGGTGTTTTAGCGAACAATAGGTACGCATGACCACTTCCTTCATAGTAGAGCCCTGCACGGGCCTAAAATCTGAGCCCATGTCCGGCCCGGCCCGAGGAGGTGGAGCCCCAGCCCGACCCGGTCCAAAAAGGTTTTCAGGATTCTCTGGCCCGACCTGAGCCCGACTTTTTTTTAACCTTTCATAATGTTTTAGTGTGATAAATGCTCAGCGTTCTAATTATCTGTAAGAAGCGTTCTGCAGTAAAAAAAGAAAAGAAAGAAAAACAGCATCAATGCAGCTTTTTTTTCTAACAGAACGTATTTTTCGAGCGGCAGGTGAAATTTACGAACACTATATTAATTGGATGCGTTTGTAAATTTAATCTGCTCTGAAAATGCGCTCTTGTGCAATTAGAAAAAAAAGCTGCATTCTAATTTTCTAACTGGAGAGCACATTTTCAGAGCGGCAGATTAAATAAACGCCCCCAATTAATAAAGCGTTTGTAAATTTTATCTGCCGCTCTGAAAATGCGCTCTCCAGTTAGAAAAAACCCAGCAATGAATGTTGTATTTTTTTAACTGCAGAGCGAATTTATTCACAGAAAAACAGAATGCTGCCGTTTTCATGAGAATAAACGAATGGTTTCTGACATCAAAGTGGACAAAAAATGGCTTATTAGAATAGGAGCACATGTTTCAATCAGCAGTTTGGGAATTCGTTTATGTAGGCGCATTTATAAACCACACAGACCTTAACTGAGCTAACGGTGCGTGAGAAGCAGGCAGGTGCTGCTGCGTTCAAGTGTTTCAGATTTTTTTAATGAATTTGATTTAAAAATAAAGGCGCCCGGCCCTAGGGCTCCAGTGCAGGGCTCTACTTCATAGCACCCTCAATAAAATGACTAGCTCCTTCATAGCACCTGCAGAAAAAAAATTCCGGAGCCGCCACTGAGCGGCTCTACTCAGAGCCCCTCCCGAATGACCGAGCTTCTCACCCTATCTCTAAGGGAGAGCCCAGCCACTCTTCGGAGAAAACTCATTTCGGCCGCTTGTATCCGCGATCTCGTTCTTTCGGTCACTACCCAAAGCTCGTGACCATAGATGAGGGCAGGAACGTAGATCGACCGGTAAATCGAGAGTTTTACCGGTCTATAGGTGTAGACCTAAATTAAAAAAAGGCCTACACTCATAGCCTATTCAAATATTTAAACCAAACGTCAAATAACGTTAAATACATCTGAATGTATAAAGTTCAATTTAAATATTTAGAAATAAAACAATACATCAAGTAAACCCAATTTAACCCCATATTTAGAATTAAATGGCCACATATAAACTTATATTTAACTATTTACGATCAAACACAAAAAGTCCCGTCCAAATATTTAAAATGAAGTCTAAATATAGCGATTTTAATGAAATCCAAACAATTACTTCAAAACTGAATCCTAAAAATGGAAGTTTAAACTAAATATTTAGCTAGCCTTCATACTTACTAGATAAAATAGTTGAGAAGGATTTATACTTCCCTGTCTGCGTCAGTGCAGAGACTCAATGCCATAATGCGCCAGTTGCAAGGGCTCTCCGACGAGCTCGCAGAGTGACGGAGATTAGCGCAATTTTTAATTGTCCATTGAAAGAGACGGAGATCGCAAACTTGTGATTGGTCAGAATGCCGCTTCCTTTAAATTTGTCAACATCGCCGCCATTGCCCTGCTTGGATTGCTTTTTGCTGAAGGTATTTAGCAACAGACTTGGAACAGATTCAAGAACGCTTAGCGGAAAAAGTCTGACAATATGAAGGTTTATTCACCCGTAAGTGAAGTACAAAAGATACGGAGCAAGCGTTTTGTTTGTGGGCAGAAAGGATGAGAAATGTGGGTTTAGAGGTGCTGATCGCATGAAGAGGCGGAGGAGAAGGAGGGAAAAATTCATCCGTGCCAACACACCATCGTGGGCCAGATACGGGACTTTAATGGTGGCGGGATAACCCCAGAATAGCGCTACGCTCTCTGTTATCCTGGCGGAGGATTGCTTTGCGACACTCCCCAGCTGATGGAGCTGACGGAGAAGCATAAATCAGTCTCCACCCTGCCTTCATCTTGGTAGGTTACTTCAGTTCCACACCAGCCCAAGTCAAAATATTAGCTAAATATTTAGTTTGAAATCATCACATCAAGATTTCAGCTTTTCTTTCCGGAACTGCGCTGCTCTGGGTGGCTGCATGTTGGAGTAGCTCTGTTGACTATATGTAAGTTTTGCCTTTTCTTGGGCATTTTTTCTTCTAGTTTCTCAAGAAAAACTATATTTTTTGGACACTTCACTTTTCTGTTTCTGGTGCTGAGAAGCTTGGAGGATTTTTACTGCTATTTTTTAGCTTTTTTCACTTTTTGAGCATTTGTTATGATACGTAACCATGGCAACAAGCTGGTTTACCATCGGGAGCAGCTGATTAACATTGGAAAGGCTGAAATACCTCAACTGAAGCCACAAATCCCAAATGAGCTAAAACGCAAGAGGCGTGGATGCAGAGTGAGAGCAAAACGGAGACAGAGAAGGAGGAAATTCTCTTCACAAGACTGTCCGATAACGGAAGAGTGTCTTCAGTCAGAGGCTTCTTCAGTTTGGCTGCAACACTGACCGCTACTGGAGATCATTCCTGCCAACAGCCATTGTAATATACAATAACTCTTTGATGACTTGATTATTATTATTATTCTGAGCTACTACAGCAATCAATTTCCCTCTGGGATTAATAAAGTATTTATGAATTGAATTGAATTGAATTTAGACGCAACTTTATTTATTTCAGTTAGAAGTATGCTTGGGTTGCTTTTTGCTGAAGGAGATTCAGTCTCCACTAATTTTGATGATTTAAAAGAGACCAAATTAAGTGGTTACATTAACGTCCTGTAACAAAGCCAGAGTCAGTGCAGCTGTTTGGTTCTGCTCCAACACCGTGGGACCTGGATGAGGAGTGTGTATTTAGAGTCCTAGGTTAAAGTCTGGGATCCCTGTGAGACTGGATGACCCCAGGCCTTTAGGACACCAGTCAGTCACACGGCAATGACCGTCCAATCAATGTCTTAGTAAAGAGCAAATCCCACGGAGGTTCTCCGGGCTGCAGGGTAAAGCAACGCTACATAGACCAGCCAGCGGAGGTCCATCGGAGGGGGTAAAACGCAGATCCGGATGATCCACAAAGACTTTGGAGAATCTATTCTGGAACAGAGGAGACGAAAGTGGCACTTTTTGGATGGTTTATTGTTGCATCATCAGTCCAACACGGGGGCGGTCATGTGATGGTCTGGAGCTGCTATGGACCTGGACCCTCTTGCTGCAAATGATGGAACCATCCATTCTGCTAAAGGACTAAATTTCAGTCGGAGACTTTAGCCGTGTTCCCACTATGGGAGTACCAAGAAATTTCTGAGAGGGGGAAAAGTGAGCGGGAAGTATGATGGCTCGGTCGTCTCAGCCACTGTGCCTCCATAAAAAAACGCCCCTCTCAGGGTCTTGCTAAGATTTCAGGATATAGCAACCGTTTCGGCGGTGGGTGACGCCACTGATTAGCATCAAAAGGCTACATTGTAGCTCATCACCATCAGCGTGTGAATGTGTGTGTGTGTGTGTGTGTGTGAACTGATGAACGATACGCTGTAGTGTAAAGCACTTTGGAGTCCTCTGACTCTGAAAGGCGCTTTACAAGTGCGGGTCATTTATCATTTGTTGGCTTCAGAAACCGGCCATTTTACAAAGGCCGGCTGTTATCTATCATTTCCCTCTGAGTTACAACCAATCAGCAAGAGTTCACAAGTCCCGCCTGGCAAGGACGTAATTTTCACTTTAGAAGTGGGGGGGACACTGGGGGGGGGGGGGGGGGGGGACTGGCTTCAACACAGACGGTTGTTTTCCGCTTGGTCCTAGAGCTCAACCAGTGTCAATTTAATATAGCGTAATATTGTTTTTGGATGGTAAAAAGTGCAGGGGTCAAAACTTGACTTTGGAAAAAGTGGGGGGGGGACATGTCCCCCCCCCCCCCCCCCCCCCCCCAAAATTACGTCCATGCGGCGCCTGGTGTCTCTACCTGGCAATTTCTGAACACACACCCCAGTTCAGGTAGTCCGTTAATTCAGGAATGAACAGATGGTCCTTTCAGACATGCCTGGAGACATGCAGCAAAAGTCTGATAAAAGTACCTTCTGATAGTGAAAATGGGCCTATTTACTGACCCCCCCCCCCCCCAAAAAAAAAGAAACAAGACAGAAATAAAACTCTTTAAGTAGACAAACAGGCACAAAGCTTCGTTTTTACATGTAAATGAAAGATATCTTTAGACATCTGTGGTGATTTTATTGATTTTATTTTCCTCTTATGGAAGCAGCAGCCATACGTTTCCATTACCGGCGTTTGGAAAAGCAATTACAAGCTTAAGTCTCGTCCAAGGAAGCCGGGCGCTCCTACCGGGAGTCAGACAAGTTCTTTTCAGGAGACCAGATCCACCACAGCTCGTTAGATGATGTTATTACAGCTGGTGAGGAGTGTGTAATAGAATATCTATCAGGAAGAGCAGTCTGATGTCGTTTCACTTTATTAAGCACCGTCAATTCATGATCCACAAGATGCACACGTGACCTGACCTGCTCAGCCAGACAAGTCGCTCAGCTAAACGGTGGAAGTCCCATCATCACTAAGCATTCAACACGTCCGACGTAAAAACACCACAAGGGTTCGGATATTAAATGAGCTTCGTCTGACGAGCTGAGCTAATTTTCCTGATTTTCTAATGCAATGAGTGTCAGCCCCATTAACAACACTCTGTGTGAGCCGTGCATCTTGACCCCTATTAAAGTCTTGTCCTGTGGACAGCAGATGGCAGACACACACACACACGCGCACACACACAAAGAGGAGGAGTGGCCATGGCAACAGTCTCATAATGGCTAGTGGTGTGTAGTGGAATCACTTGGCCTAATTTGTTAAGTACCACATCAGTATATCTAATTTATTCAATTTATTTTGTGCACAAAATGTGCCAAGAAGTAAATCAGGACGTGGACACGCTGACATGTTTTGTTGGGAGATGAACTGGTGGTTTAATGGTTATTATGGAAGGTTTCCCTTTCTTCTGCGCTACAGACGGAAAGAGTAATTTATTAAAAAACTAGATAAAAGTGTAGTTTTATTCATTCTAACACACGCTACATAGGAAGATTGTTTCGGTTATAGATAATAGTTTAGGACTCCTGTGGATGTAAGGAGGCTCTGTGGGAGGAAACTGGAGCTTCTCTGAAACACAAACCCTTCTGCAGTGAATAAAGTTGGTTTTTACAGATGCAAAAACCGTAAAGCAACAACCAAAGTGAAGCAGCATGAGTCAGCCTGCTTATATTTTCAGGAAAAACCTCTTCCTGTAGAGCAGATAGGCAATTAGCACCCAAAGAGCCGTCCCCCACAGGTTCTGCAGCAGCGGCTCCCAGTGACTTTCCTGGAAGTGCATCTCCCAGCTGAAGGGAAAGTAGAAACCAAGGAGAGAGTGGCCGACATACACGAGGATGGAATTTGTTCCTGCGGGGGGGAAGAGGGGAGATTTCTCTGAATCGGGACTCTCGTTTTCTGCTGCAGATCAACAATCCAGCTATCTGAGGGTCTCACTGTGCACATTTCTAAAGGTTTCCCAAAGAAGCTCAAATTTTGGGCTTTTCAAGAGAAATCTAGAGGCTTGAAGCAAATTAAAGGCTTTATTCTCCTCCTTTTGTCTTAGTCCATCGTATGTGAGGGACTTGGACCACATTTGAATTTCATTTCAAATATTTTAACGACGTTTCACAGACGGTACCTGGGTATAAAAAGGGTTGTCCGCCCCACCAGCCCTTGACGTCAATGATGAAGTACATGACTCCGAGCAACAGGAAAGAGAATGAGCCCATACACAACACGTAGGACAACGACCTGGAGGAAAAGATCATTAATAAATCTTAATAAAATAACATCCTGTCCACATCCTGCCAGCTTGTTGTGAACACCAGTTTATCCACAAAGAACCAGTTCCAAAGGTCTTCTCAGGAGACTGGTACCCAAACTGGTCCAGTTCTTATCCAGATAGTATGCAGTCCAGTTCAGAACAAACATTTAACGGTGTCCATCTGAGCAAGCACAGTGGCCGGCGACAACGGTAAAGAAAACTTCCTTTTAACGGGAATAATCAGGAAAATCCAGGATCACTGGGAATGAAGCTTGATCAGAAGCTCTTAGAATGACAAGAGCTACGTCTCATGAAGCCACGCTTCTATGTTTTATATCATTTGGTCAGATGTTTGTTTCCAGAGAGTGAATGTGTGTGTGCATGGGTAAATGACTGTGTTGTAAAGTGCCTTGGGGGGCTCTAGGACTCCAGAAGGAGCTACATCAAATACAGGCCATCAATGGTTACTGAAGCAGACGCAGGCAATGAAGGCTTTTATTGACAAATACACACGTTTATGCAAATGACCTGCATAAAAAATGTGGATCCTCATTTCCCAGACCATTAAAGTTCACCCCAGTCCAGATCCTGATCCATGGAGCTCATTCCTTCATCGTTATTGTTCATTTTATTTGTGGCAGCCGTAGCTCAGGAGGTGGCGCGGATTGTTTCGTGATCGGAGGGTCGTGGGTTTGATTCCAGCTCCCACCAGTGGTATTCTGCTATTGTATCCTTGGGTAAGACGCTTCACCTGACTTGGCTGTGTTGGTGGTGGTCAGAAAGGCCGATGTTACGAAATGGCAGCCTCGCCTCTGCCAGACTGCCCCGGGGCGGCTGTGGCGACCATCACCAGCAGTGAGAATGTGAGAGTGCATGAATAATGGAAAGAGCTTCGGGTGCCTTGAAAAGCTCTAGATAAATCCAATCCATTATTATTATTACCATCATTACTATTATTATTATTATTATTATTATTATTATTATTATTACTACTACTACTACCAGTATTATTATTATCATTACCAGTATTCATTACCAGTATTATTATTATTATAACTATTACCATTATTATTATTTTAATTATTATTGTTTCTACTATTATTATTATCATCATTACTATTATTACTATTACAATAACTATTATTATTATTATTATGTTTTTACTATTATTATTACTATCATCATTACTATTATTACTATTACCATAACTATTATTATTATGTTTTTACTATAATAATGATAATAATAATAATAATAATAATAATAATTATTATTATTATTATCATCATTACCAGTATTATTATTACTATTACTATTATTACCATTACCATTATTAATATTAATATTATTATTATGTTTTTTACTATTATAATTATAATAATAATTATTATTATTATTATCATCACCAGTATTACTATTACTATTAGTAATTATTACTACTATTAGAGTCTGTCAGAATTTGTGGGTTCTTGTTTCTGTCTTAAGTTACTAGTGAGATTAAGGTCTGGAGAGCTTCCTGGACCTGAACCCAACATGTTTATGCTTCTGACTCGGTGCTCCATCATGCTGGAGAAAAATGTTTGTCACCCACCTGTCGTTCCATGGGTAGAGGAGTTCCTCTGGGAGGATGTTTTGGTACCATTCTTAGTTCGTGGCTGTTCTGAGGATAAACTGCGAGTGTGTCCACTCCTGTGGCTGAGAAGCACCGCCCAAGACACAGGGTGCTCATACTTTCTTCTCCAGATTATCAGAAAGAGGATTCATCAGATAAAATTACTTCTCCAGTTCTCAGTATCCTGATCCTTAAGCGGAACATCAATCTGTCTCTGATGTTTTTTTTTTTGGAGAGGCGGATATTTTTGCCACCCTTCTGGACACCAGACCTTCCTCCGAACATCTTCTCTTCACTGATCTGCAGGTGCCCTCACACCTGCTTGCTGCCAACCCTGAGCAGCTCTGCACAGGCGGCGCAGAAGTCGGACTTTATAATTTACAGCCAGCTACTTCTTCTGGAGTTTAAGCAAACTGCCATCATAAAACCTGAGGCAGCAACATTTGTGGCAATTAATAAAAGCAGCATTTGGCCACAGCTGTGCACTTCAGTCCATCCATCCTCTTCTGGAGACCAACACAAAGATCTGTAACCAGTGTTGCCAGAAGTATCAGAATCCAAACCGCCCAATCCAGCAGCGCTACCTGGATCAGGACCAGCTGTGAATCCCTACCACGAGCCCGGTGGAGCCGTGCCAGCCCCCCGTGTCCCTGTCGGTTTCTAAGTGCAAAAATGTTTGATGAAAAACAATCTAATGCAAAACGGCCGCCTCACTGCAGTGAGCTTTTTTTTTTTTAATGTCAGCTGAATTGGGGCCAAAAAAGGACTCTTGCCCGGCAGTTAATTACCTCTAGACATCCAGGCAGGGACTCGCACTCAAGAGCTCAATAACCTGCGCATGATGAACAGCCTATAAAAGCCAGACAGGTGCAGTAATAGCAAGGGATGAGCATGGCATTAGCCGGGTGGCCCCTGAGGAGTGTTGGGAGGAATTTGCTTACACATCACAGATGTAATGGTGTTCTTCCTGCTGCAACCATTAAATGATTCACATCATTTTAAAGGGAATGCGGAGGGGTAAAAACATGGGGTAGTTTAGGACAGGGCTTTTCAGTTCCGGGCCTCCAGGACCGGTGTCCACCATGTTTTGGTTTCAACCCTGCTTCACCACACCTAATTTCAATTAACAGGTGATTAACATGCTGCTGCAGAGCCTGATGAGCTACTTTGGTGTGTTGCACAAGAGAAACCACTAAAACGTGCTGGATACCGGTCCTCGAGGCCTGGAAATGAATAGCCCTGGTTTAGGAGTTACTTTCCTCAGAGCTGGTAAAACACTCAAAGTTCTGGGCTGGAGAAGATGCAGGATTCTGTCCTGCTGGAGGAGCGATGGTGTTGGGCACTTCACCCCTCCAGCAGCTAGAGTGATCACTTACAGTCACAGCTGCCGTTAGAGGTACGTAAACATGTGTTTTAGCAGCCTTGATTTGTGCCTATTGGAAGCCCATCCTTTTCTTTCGTGAGGAGAAGTGGCTGGATTTAGAGGGTCCGAAAGCACTTACCAAAGATTTTTATTGACAGGTATAAATCCTTCGTCTCGCGTGCACTTAGAGAGGACGGCTGCAGAGGCTCCCTGAGGGCAGAAATGAAACAGATTTCAAATCGATGGAGTGCGATAAAGCGATTCGCGTCATGCAACTGAAATGTGAGAAAACAGATTCCTGCAGATTAACCAACGGCGGCCGTAGCTAATTAATATTAAGAGACGAAAAACTTCTCTAAATCAGGCAGTTTTACAGACACGGAGCTGACATCTGAAGCGGTAGTAGCTGAGACTCATTCACAACATTTAGAGATTACCGGACATGCAAGATTTATGAATTGACTTTTGCCGTTAAAACAGCTTCGTATCTCTGGAGTCAGCTCTGTTAGCAAAATATCTCACAACCTACTAGATGCATTTTCGACAAAACTCATCTACATCCCATCAGCTTTTCCCAGTTCAAGCCAACTAACATTAGAAAAATACAAAATTAGCTGCAACGCGTTGACTTTTACAGATAGGTGGCTAAACTTTGGTGCCATAGTGGTTTGGATGGAAAGTTTCGGATGAAAACTAAAATGTTATGTTTATCAGTCTTCTGATTAGTCAGTGCCACGTTGTCCCAAGTCGGGGGCCGCTGTTGCATTTCTAGCCTTAAGGATCCAGATGGAGCATCAGGATTGGTGCCTTCATCAGAAACCTGCCAAATCCAGTCCCACACTTGTCTACTGCCCTCTGGTGGAGGATAAATGATAAATGACCCGCACTTGTATAGTGCCTCTCAGAGTAAGGACTCCAAAGTGCTTTACACTACAGTGTATCATTCATCCATTCACACACACATTCACACACTGGTGGGGATGAGAGGCGAGGCTGCCGAGCACAGGCGCCACCGGACCCTCCGACAACCACCAACAGGCAAGGTGGGTTAAATGTCTTGCCCAAGGACACAACAGCAGAATTCTCTGTCCACAGCCGGGATCGAACCTGCAACCTTCCGATTACTGGACAACCCGCTCAACCTGTTGAGCTACTGCTTGCTACGGCAAGAGCCTATTTTATTTCTCAACATCAAAGGTATCGGTCATTAGGCTTGTTTCCACTATGGGACCTTCCCAGCATGCGTGTGACTCCATGTCACTGGGCCGGCCAAAAAGGTCCGCTTTCTGGTTTGCTTCAGCGACCAACCGTGCCCCTGAACTGGGGCATGGACTTGGCAAGGGTCCAGTAGAGTCACGCTGATTAGGAAGTGATCTTGCCAGACAACGCCAAAACAACCAGCGTTTGTAAAATTGGAAGAGTTATTGGTGAAGCAGAACAGAAGGAAAAGAAAACACGCATGATTGACGTTTCTTTTCAAATCGCAGTTTTAAGACTCCCAGAGCTATAAAATGTGGCAGAAATCCCGCCACGACGCCGTACTTTACGCTGTTTTGGGTTCTCATACAGAGCACCGTAAAAAACAGGGATTCTTTTGGTCACTGAATGCTGGTTTTTACATCACACCACCACCCTTCTTGCCCCGTCTTGAACGGATGAAATTACGACGTGTTTTTACAGAATGAAACTTTTCCCGTTTTTCCTGTGACCTTCCCCCTCCCAGAAATTTCCCAGAACTCCTAAATGCTTCTTTTTTTGTTTTTTTCCATATAATTTGGTGGTTTTTTGTTGACTTGTACCATTTTGCTTGTTTTAATGTAGGTTTTGTGTCAGATTTAGTAAACAAGTAAAAATTACTTGTATAAAGGGGTAGGGATATATAAGTTTCCACTTCAGCCTACTCCTTTTCAAACACAGAAGGGATGATATGTATTTTTCTGTTTGTGGTACTTTTTAAAAAATTATGTATGTTTTCTTTGTTTGAAATAAACTAAACTAATAGTCAAAAAATGACAAGATCTTTAATTTCTCTCAGTGTTTATTTATTCACCACCCAGAGAAACGTGCATCGAGTCTGATGAGCGATGCATCGCCCACAGGTTTCATCTTCTCATCTATTTACCTTTACATGTGATTTAGGTTCACGGAGGAACGTTTTGTGCACCCGGAGCTGTGGATCAGAACTCAGACACGCTCGTTATGTGGATATCCATCATGTGTATAGATGACAAAATCAATGGTGTGGAAATAGTCTAGCTGAGGCTGGATCGAGTCTCCGGGCTATGCGGGATGTGGGATGGGGCTGGTATGTGGGGCAAATCGCTCAATTTCAATCTCACTCGCCAGGAGTCTGATCGTTGAACTTTAATTAACTGAGGCTGTTGTTTGTTATGAAGATGCATGGCTGCCCTGATGCCTTTTAGCCTGGAGAATTCAACAAACAGAAAAACTAAACTTAGCGTCTGAAAAGCCTCTGCTTCTTTGTGGAACGTAAGCAGGATCCTGCGGTTCAGCGTTTGGGTCGTACAGCCCTCCCAAATCTTATCAATGTCGAAAACACACGTCCAGAACACGAGGCAGCCGAACTCGGCTTCCGATGTGAGAAAAAAAGAAGTCTATCAAGAGCCGGCAGCTAAAATTACATTTGTTTTATGCGATGGAAGGAAGTCGAGCAAAGCGAACAGATCTAGCACCGGGAATCAAAGCAGGCTGAAACACTCGGGTGGGCTGATGCTTTCCTTCTTCTGTGGTTTTCACTTACGAATTCAATGATGGGGAAAAAAATAACGCTCTGCTCTATCTGCTTCTTCAGTCTGTCGAGGAGGGCTTCACTTCATCCGGAAACTTCTAGAAATCCGTAAGGTCCTTTTCAAATTATTTAGACATGAGATGACTAAAAGAGGAGTTTTAGCAGTCAGCTGTTTTTGGTTTTAGAGCAACATTAATGCAACTCAGAGATCCGACCATGGACGTAATTTGGGGGGGGGGGGGGGGGGGGACATGTCCCCCCCACTTTTTCCAAAGTCATGTTTTGACCCCTGCACTTTTTACCATCCAAAAACAATATTACACTATATTAAATTGACACTAGTTGAGCTCTAGGACCAAACAGAAAACAACCGTTAGTGTTGAAGCCTGTTTCCTATTAGAGCATACTGTAAAGATACCCCCCACCCCGTGTCCCCCCCACTTCCAAAGTGAAAATTTCGTCCATGGATCCGACGTTAAGTTTTATGTCGGCAGCAGCGGCACAATCCCTCTGTAACAGATTTGAATTAAACTGGCATTTTTTAAAAGTAAACTGGGTTCAATTAGTAACAAAGTCGCTTGTTTTATTTATTGAGGAATTGAAAGTCTTCCTCTAGCCGGGTCTTTATGCAAAAATGACAAACATGGATTCTAACAGGCGCCACAATGCTGAGGAAATTTAATTCATGTTGATTTTCAATTTCAGTTCACCAGGACTTTTATTGATCCTCCAATAAACATGATAGTGAACATGTAGCCGAGTTAAATCATGTCCGTGTGGGGTTAACTGGCAACAGCTGTAAAACAACAAAACCTTGTATTTATTTGCTTCCCTGTGTGTGTGTTCGTCAAGGAGACGCCAAATGGATCTAATTTATTTCACCTGCTTTCCGTAAGTCTCCGTGCAATGATGATCAATACGATCCAACACCAGGAGACAGAAAGCATTTGTCATTCAGGAATGGAGGGCTGTAGCAGTTTCACGGGAAGAAACTGCAATAATTGGGTCCTTCTGATTTCATTTGTGGGATTTAAAAAGGGAAGAAATGTCAAATTTAAAGAGCAAGTCACCCTCAAATCTACTTAATTTTTCTGATAAACTATATAAATGAGTGTCTAATCGTGCTGCAGACACGTGTCGTCAATAGTTTTGCACTTTAGTGCGTTTTAGTTAAAATGTGAATTTTCTGCCTAAAACTGTCAGTGTTGTGCCGTTGTCAGGTAAAAACTCTGCACTGCAGTTGAATTTAAATCAGCCATCGCTATTGGCTAAGAGGTACCCTAGAATGTTAGCTGGTACCATATGATGTCACAATGTCGTTGTGAGCCTGCGTGTGTGTGTGTGTGTGTATTTGTTAGTGGCTCCGCCCTCTCGGTCTGCTAGGCAACAGCATTTGTTGCATTTTTCAAACAGGAAGTGGGAGTGGAGTAATACTCTGGTAGGGGGTGACTTGCTCTTTAAGGAAGTTCAGTCCAACAACATTTAAAGAGCAAGTCACCCCTTACAAGAAGCGTACTTCACTCCCACTTCATGTTTGAAAAATGCAACAAATGCTGTTGCTTGGCAGAGCGAGAGGGCGGAGCCGCTAACAAATACGCACACACAGGCTCACAATGGCATTATGACATCATAATGTACTAGATGACATCATGGTATACCTCTTAGCCAATAGCGGTGGCAGATTTAAATTCAGATACAGTGCAGAATTTTCCCTGACGACGGCGCAACACTGGCAGTTGTAGGCAGATTATTTGAATTTTAACCAAGATGCACTGAGCTGCCAAATTATTGACCACACGTGTCTGCAGCACGACTAGACACTCGTTTATGTAGTTTATCAGCAAAAAAAAAAAGTGATTTGGGGGTGACTTGCTCTTTAAGATATTCCCCATTGAATGGTTCTAATGTCTTAAAGATTCAAGTTCATTTGTTTATGTAACACACTAGCAAAGGTTTTTAGTATAAACTAATGCCCTGTGAGTTGATCTTTGTGGGAATGAAGCTCTGGTGCTTCTGTTTCAGGAACTAGAAGTGAGCCACATCAGAGTTGAGCTTCTGATGGCAGGATTTGGAGTCTTATTTCCTGATATTTGGATATCTCACTTCTTATTGGCTAACAGTAACGTGACTATCATTGACTCGGTTTGCTCTGCGGCATTAATGTTTTATCTCCAGTAATGAAACAAGCCTGGAGGAGCTTCTGTCATGTTATGGAGTTGCAATGCTAACAGTTAGCTTCTACTAGCTACTATATTCTACTGAATATTCCTTCTGACATAAGAAAAAGATGTTGCAACCCCACCGCTCTGCGTTTGCATTCTGGGAATGTCACAAATGTCTAATTCAAGCTTGATAAATCCCAGATCAAAGAAGCTCTTGGGTACCCTGTTGGGAAAACCAGCAGCATAGCTGGTTACCAGCATATGTTGTGCTTTGATGATGGTTTAGTTGATGGACCAGCATGCAATGCTCCAGTATGCTGGTCCAGCATACCAGCACCAACACACAATGTATGCTGGTAACCAGCTATCCTGGTTTTACCAGCAAGGTATAGTTCCCACTTTCCCAGAATGCACTGCTGACCGGAACATCTCATGTCTTATCTTTACTTATCTGTTACATTTTTTGACCAAAAAGACCCATTTACATTAAAAGCGGTCAAAACTTTATTTAAAAATGTAATCATGCACGTTGAAAATAAAGCCCATTAAAGTCCCAATAGTCATCATCACACAATGAAATTACATCTCCACGTTTGACCCATCCCCCTGGGGAGCGGTGAGCTGCAGCAGCGGCTGCGCTCGGGAACTTTTTGGTGGTTTAACCCCCCAATCCATTCCCTTAGAGCTGAATGTCCAGCAGGGAGCCATTGGGTCCCGTTTTTAACGTCTTTGGTATGACTCCCCCGATTTCCCATCCCAGGGAAGACACTCTACCACGCCACTTACGGCTTACGGCTGCATTTGTGTGTTTTAAACACATTTACTCAAGTTGCTCCAGATGCAACCTTAAAGAGATAGCACACCTAAAATGTCAACACCTAATCAAAAACATCGAGGTTTTCTACGCAGCAGACGGCTGGACATCCAAAGCTGTTCACACGTGTCCTGATTTTCCCTCCAGCTTGGTGTCTTTTCTCCCTCCAGCACAGTGGGATTTCAAAGTCCGGCTGATGAAGACAGCTCCTCCAGCTCCATCATCACTCCCAGCCACAGGAGCGACAGACAACAGCCCTGCTGACCTTGCTTTTATCAACAAAACAACCTTCTGCAGCATCCACGGGAACACGCACATCAATATTTGCCAAATGCAGATCTTGGCTGCTTGGCTTGGCCGTGTTCTAGTTTTGTAAAAAGCAGAATAGCAGCTTCCTGTTGAAGGTTTGGAAACACAAAACAAGCCATGTCATGCAACACCGGCCTTCTCCCTGGAGGGCGCAGTACCCTTCTAATATGTGAAACAGGGGCCAGCTTGGTGCTTCTTGTGCTCTGAGACCACCAAGAAAGGTCAGACCGCTCTGACAGCTATCCAAACAGGTTTCACACGTTATCCTGAATTTAAAGTCTTGATCTGATTTAAGAAACCAAAACCGATGGAAAACATCAGAGCCCTGCATGTCCATGTGCATCCCCTGAGGCACTGGATATCCACGTCGTCCCGGAAACACCCGCCACACATGGATGTTGTTTAACCGCGCTGAGATCACACACGTGTGCGCCAAGTCCTGCTAATGAGTCGCCTTGGCCCGGCTGGCCAGTAAACACCCAAACCATAAGGGTGTCATGATTTGATTTTTGGGGTTGCTTATGAGTCGGGACGCTCCACATACCAGGATGACGGCCCACAGCAGGTAGCGACAGAGGCAGTGGAGGGTTTTTCTTTTGTAGAAAATGATAATTTTCCCCGCCTGCAGAGAAAAACACAGACAGCACAACGCTTTGATGAGTACAGTCAACAGGAAACGCCACATCAACTGAAACACCCGCCGTTTGGACGCTGGTAACCAAATAGTCCTGGGACGTGGCTCTTCCATAAAAGGGTCCCCCTCTGATGCGGCGGTCACATTTTGTCCAACGCCGTTGAGCCAGATGCGGTGTGCAAGCCGACTGATTAATTTGGTGATGATGAATACGTTTCAGCTGAGAACATTAGCATGAACAAACACAGAGGAGGGCGGCGGACACCTGGCGTGTCATCTAAGACCTGCTGACTGAAGGGCTCAGAGCAAAGCGCCCACCGGGAATTAAGCAATGCGGCAAAGTAAGTTCCCACAGCACAGATCGGAATGAGTCCTGGGTCTAAAGACCAAAGGCTCTCTCTGCTCCTTCAGACGAGCTGGTGTCAATAAACCAGGACAGCTGCACACGCCTAGTTTTAACTCTCACTGAAGCGTGGTCTACTCGTCTCTTATATGAGTTTTTAATGATTTATTACATAAAAATCCCTGTCTTGTGAACATTTTCCGTGTGTATTAAGCTACAGAGCAGCTGTGCATGAAGAAGCATCTTGTCTTCGGCTAATTAAGGACATGAGGGATTTTCATGAATGAATGAGGTTTACATTAATTAGAAAGAAATGTGAATGAGGATGAACATTTGGGTGCTTTGATGTTTTATTAGAAAAACCGAATATTTTTTTAAAACTTAAAAGATCTTGGTCACAACAAAATAACTCAACAGGAGAAGAGTTGGGTCCTCTACAGAGGGCTGTGTAACACTGGTATGTCTAATTTAGGATGTTTTAGGGTTGTTTATTATAAAAAATGGGCTGCAAAGTGTTGCAGGTGGTTGGCACTGTTGCTAAGGTGGTCCCAGGTTCACATCCCAGCCTGGGGTCTCTCTGCATGGAGTTTGCATGTTCTCCCTGTGCATGCGCGAGATCTTTCCAGAGACTTCGGCTTCCTCCCACAGTCCACAGACAGGACTGCCGGGCTCATTGGTCTCTAAATTGTCCTTAGGTGTCAGTGTGTTTAAGCATGGTTTGTCCTGTGATGGACTAACCCTAACCTGTCCAGGGTGTACCCCGCCTCGTTGAGTGAAGACTGCTGGAGATAGGCATCAGCCCCCCATGACCCTGCGTGGATTAGCAGGTTCAGAATTCGCATGGATGGAAGGATTCAAAAACAAAGATTTTTGGGCTAGGGTCTGGTTTGATCCAATGTAGCGCTTAAATTTTTTTTTTTTACGTAAAAATGTATTGAAATTATAATAATCATGGCTATAATACGAACAACAACAATAAAAGTTTACTTTAACCTCCTGCGAGCCAATTTTCACTCTGTGTAGTTGGACCTCATTAGCACAAAATTTCTATTGGTTCAAAATGAATAAAATATTGACAAATGTCCTAAAATAAATAACAAAAACATTTTTTGAAAGGGATTACTCAAAATTAAAGCTGAAATCTGGACGTTTTTATCCCGACGACACCATCTCGAGGCTGAAAAATGTATCGCGCCTTAAACTATTCTCACCACTTCTGTATTTATGGACAAAAGCAAGGGCCCTCGTTTGTGAATGCGCTCCAGCAAAAACACATTATTTAGTTATGTATTTTAAAGGCTTGATTATCTAAGAGAAATGTGGCCAACGCTGCATCCGTCGAGGTACGTCCTCAAACGCTCACGTGCGCTCTGACCGTACGTAAGAGGATGTCTAACGCTATTGGTGAATGCTGAAACAGCAGTTCATTCAAATTGCACAGGGAACGGGCTCATTGCTTTCATTCCATCACAGTACAGAGACTAAAGAATAAGAGAACTCAGGGATTCAGGAGACTTGGCTGCTAACTGAGGAGAAATAAATGATCCAGCTCACCTGCATCCCCAGAAATCCCATAACAACAGAATTTATTGTACCCAGAACCCCCTCTGGGTCAAAGGGCTGCACGGTGCGATACAGTCCCTGCAATAATGGAAACAAGTCTGTAAAAAAAACACGTTTTTTTTACAAATGAAGCTATGAAAACAAATCTTACTTTGCAGGTGGGGTATCTGTACATGTTGTCACCAAACATCCACCTATCGATGTATCCTGCTGCACCCCCGGTGCAGTTTGGGTAACGTCCACCATCACCGATTCCACCGGCTCCCAAATAACCGCTGATGACGATAAACACAAGGGTCAGAATTACAAAATTACATCAAATATACAACAAAGTTAAGGTAAGTGGAGGTTCTGCCAATAAAACCTGTCGTCAAAAGAAAGTGTTCAGCCATTTTGAATTCTGTATAAAAGTTCTAAATCAATATCAGCTTTGGGAACAACCTGAGTTTAGAGAAACAGAGACCGTTTATCAATACTCAATGATGCTGGTATGTTCTTGTGTACAAGACAATTATGTTCTCGGCAAGGACACCAAAAAGTCTGCTCTACCGAGTACGGGAGGATGAGGACGGCATTTGGACCAGAACCGTACTCCGTTGTGTTATGGCAACAAGCACTGCTTGTTTCTAGCTAGGGCACACTTGATATAAAAATGAAAGTCTAGTTTGTTCCTTATTTAATAAAATAACAGCAAAAACGTATTATTAGTATTATATTTGGTACACTTTTGATCAAAAATGATAAAATATCAGCGGTTTCCGCTGTTAAACGAATAAAAAAATGAATAAAAATTAATTTTTCATCAAAACAGAAGTACTCTGCTTTTATTTTGATAGCGGGTTAGCTAACTAGCATTTTGAGGGATTGTGAAAAGTAAAACCCAAATACACACAGCAAATTGTACAGGTACCAATTATTTACAACAATAGACAACGTAATATTTATTTGTATTTCTGATATAAACTCTAGATTTCTCCTCTGGTGTTCGGAGTATAACGGTTGCGACGCAATGCATTATGGGAAACTGCTGTCCCAAGTCCGCAAGAGGATGCATTGATGCGTTCTTGTTACAGTGGGCGGAGCAAGTACACATCCGGGGACTTTGTGAAAACTTGTCATGATGCATACTTAGGACTGATGACGTTTCACGAGGACATAAGTACACAAGTACAGACAAGTATGCATGGCCAGAATCAGCTGGATGTGACATCATCATTTACGTGGAATTCTGTTTATAAACAGTCCAATAAATGGTTTAGAAAAATGGGAGACTGGAGCATTTTAGGAGGGTTCCCAATTCCAAATCCGTATTAGTATCAACATAGAAGTATAGTATAGTAAAGTACTTTATAGTAAGTATATTTACTCAAACTGCAATGGCATTTATGCAAACGGAACGGTTTTGAGATGGCAGCAAAAGATTTTGGCCTTGCCTGAGCTCAGACTAGCCATTAGCGCATCAGTCCTGAAGGTAGTTTTCTAACTTTTGCAAAGAAACACACAAAATTCCTTTTTAAAATGTCTTTTTTAACCCTGTTACTCAAATGTAAGAGAAAGCATAAAAACATAAAGGCTAGATGGAGAACTCAGAATTCTGAATCCAATGTTGGTCAAGCTAACAAAGAAATGAGGAAACCGCACAAAAACAAAAGACCCAGAGCGAGGAAGAAGGATCCTCTTCCTCCTATTGCACTTGATAGACTCAGACCGGCTCATTAAGCTATAAGAAGCATCCAACACAAGCCCGTAAATCACTGCAGGTCACCACACCTGCAGCACCAGGTGCACACTAGCACCAAACAGACGGGCTCGTTTAGTTAATGTGAGGTTTGTTGGGACTTACGTGGGGCAGTCGGGTACGGGCATGAGGAGAGTGATGCAGAGCCACAGCATCTCCAGCACGATGATGACCAGCCACTGGGGCCAATAGAGACAAATGTCATGAGCCGAGTTCCTCCAGTGGAACTGCAAACACAATCAGGCAACATGCAAACTCTCTTTTATTCACATTTATAATGATAAACTTAAAGATTTATTACATTTTTAAATATTCCAGAACTGTTTTAATGAACCATTTTCAGGCTTTTGTGTTTTTCTACTAGGAATCGATGATAATGTAAAGCTTAACCTCTGGATAACCGTCTGGCTAAAGTTGCACGGTAGTTGTACTTTGGTTCATCTTTTAAATGAAACATCCAAAATTTTATTCCTGCTCATTTCAGGCAGACACAGAACCACACAGGAAACAGGCTGAATGAATAAAAGAAGGAAGAGCATTTTCCTGCCTCAACACAACAAAAAGGAGCTCTAGAAGAATGATTCTGCACCAAACAAAAGCAGAGCCTTTGCCTCACTTTAGATGGATAAAACAAACACCCACAGGTAAGATGACGCTGTAGGTATGTGAAAACGTAACAGATTGACAGGCAAACCACTAGTTCTAAAAATAAAGTTTATACTTTGGGTTTATCCCAAGGTAATGGCAAAGTTTGTCATTTTTATCATTTTCATCATCTTTTTAGTTGAATCCTGGCAAGTTTATAAGTTTGACCATTTTAATTATTTAGCTTTATGTTAGCTTGCCAACATGCAAGAATAAGATGGTAAAAAGGACAAATCTGGGCCCATCTGATGTTTGTGAGTGAGCTGTTAGAAAACGGTCTGATGCCGCTGGCTTGGATAATTAAATTGTGTGCGAATGCGCCGTCTCAGACCGATTCGCTCTATTGTCTGTTTTCTCTTTGTGTGTTTGAACTGATGAAAGTGAACTTGACAGAAGTGCTCACCGCTCTCTCTGGGATTTCTGTCTGGCCCCAGAAAGTCTGCAGGAGAGACAGAACAAAGTAGGTGAAGCCCAGACGCTGCAGCACTCCAGGGATCCTTAGCCAGGACCAGGACACTGGGACCAATCAGCAAGACACAGTGTAAATGCTTACAACAGCACACACTACTCGCTTTTATATGAAAAATACTGCAAGAAATTCCCATTCACACACAGACATTTTCCTCTGATGTTCTGATGATCAGAGAAAAATAAGAATATTTTTTTCCTATGGGAGGCTGAGAAACGTGATGTATGGAGCTCCAATTGGAAAATAAGATTTACCAGCTACAATTGGCTCCTCCTGCCATAATACCCAAGAGTCACAAGCATGGATGATTCAGTGTTCCTTTCTAATTTGGCTCTTTACTATAATAACATATTCGTGGGTAAACTGATTAAACTTCATTTTAAATATTTAGATTTAAGTTTAAATGTTAACTATTTCCGCTAATATTTCAGTGTAGCTATCAGTTTAAACATATCAATAGTTTAAAACTGGATTGTCTATATTTAGATTTCGTCATCTTCCTCCGCTTATCCGGGTCCGGGTCGCGGGGGCAGCATCCCAACTAGGGAGCTCCAGACCGTCCTCTCCCCAGCCTTCTCCACCAGCTCCTCCGGCAGGACCCCAAGGCGTTCCCGGACCAGATTGGAGATGTAACCTCTCCAACGTGTCCTGGGTCGACCCGGGGGCCTCCTGCCGGCAGGACATGCCCGAAACACCTCCCCGGGGAGGCATCCAGGAGGCATCCTGACCAGATGCCCAAACCACCTCAACTGGCTCCTTTCGATCCGGAGGAGCAGCGGTTCTACTCCGAGTCCCTCCCGAATGTCTGAGCTCCTCACCCTATCTCTAAGGCTGAGCCCGGCCACCCTATGGAGGAAACTCATTTCGGCCGCTTGTATCCGCGATCTCGTTCTTTCGGTCATTACCCAAAGCTCATGACCATAGGTGAGGATTGGGACGTAGATCGACCGGTAAATCGAGAGCCTGGCTTTCTGGCTCAGCTCCCTCTTCACCACGACAGATCGGCTCAGCGTCCGCATCACTGCAGACCAAGACCAAGATACTCAAACTCCTCAACTTGAGGTAGGACCTCTCCCCCGACCCGGAGTTGGCAAGCCACCCTTTTCCGGTCGAGAACCATGGTCTCAGATTTGGAGGTGCTGATCCTCATCCCAGCCGCTTCACACTCGGCTGCGAACCTACCCAGCAAGAGCTGAAGGTCAGAGCTGGATGAAGCTACGAGGACCAAATCATCCGCAAAAAGCAGAGACGAGATTCTCCTGCCACCAAACTCGACACACTCCACACCACGGCTGCACCTAGAAATTCTGTCCATAAAGGTAATGAACAGAACCGGTGACAAAGGGCAGCCCTGGCGGAGTCCAACCCAACTTACTACCAGCTATGTGGACCTAACTCACGCTCCTCTGGTAAAGGGACTGAATGGCCCTTAACAGAAAGCCACCCACCCCATACTCCTGGAGCGTCCCCCACAGGGTGCCCCTGGGGACACGGTCATAAGCCTTCTCCAAATCCACAAAGCACATGTGGATTGGTTGGGCAAACTCCCATGCCCCCTCCATCACCCTTGCAAGGGTATAGAGCTGGTCCACAGTTCCACGGCCAGGACGAAAACCACATTGCTCCTCCTCAATCTGAGATTCAACTATCGATCGGACCCTCCTCTCCAGTACCTTGGAGTAGACCTTTCCAGGGAGGCTGAGGAGTGTGATCCCCCTATAGTTGGAACACACCCTCAGGTCACCCTTCTTAAAGATGGGGACCACCACCCCGGCCTGTCACTCCACAGGAACTGTCCCCGATGACCACGCAATGTTGCAGAGACGTGTCAACCATGACAGCCCTACAACATCCATAGCCTTGAGATACCCAGGACGAACCTTATCCGCCCCCGGGGCTCCGCCGCTGTGTAGTTGTTTGACTACCTCAGCAACTTCTGCCCCCGAGATTGGACAGTTCATCCCCAGGTCTCCCGGCTCTGGTTCCTCCTCGGAATGCGCATAGGTGGGATTGAGGAGCTCCTCAAAATATTCCTTCCACCATCCGACTATAGCCCCAGTTGACGTCAGCAGCTCCCCATCCCCACTGTAAACAGTGTGAGCGAGTTGCTGCCTTTCTCTCCTGAGGCGCCGGACAGTTTGCCAGAACCTCTTTGGAGCCGATCGATAGTCTTTCTCCATAGCCTCACCAAACTCCTCCCACGCCCGAGATTTTGCCTCGGCAACTGCCACTGCTGCACCCCGCTTGGCTATCCGGTACCTGTCTGCTGCCTTCGGAGACCCACAGATCAGCCACGCCCTGTAGGCCTCCTTCTTCAGCCTGACGGCTCTCCGAACCTCTGGTGTCCACCAGCGGGTACGGGGGTTGCCACCACGACTGACACGGGCCACCTTACGACCACAGCTAGCAACAGCCGCCTCGACAATCGCAGAGTGGAACAAGGCCCACTCTGAGTCAATGTCCCCCACTGCTCTCGGGACACGGTCAAAGCTCTGCCGGAGGTGGGAGTTGAAGACCGTCTTGACAGGTTCTTCTGCCAGGCGTTCCCAGCAGACCCTCACAATGCGTTTGGGTCTGCCAGGTCTACGCGGCATGTTCCCTTGCCATCTGATCCAACTCACCACCAGGTGGTGATCAGTTGACAGCTCCGCTCCTCTCTTCACTCGGGTGTCCAAAACATACGGCCGCAGGTAAGATGATATGACTACAAAGCCTATAGTCGACCTGCGACCTAGGCTGCCCTGGTACCAAGTGTACCGGTGGGCATCCTTATGTTCGAACATGGTGTTCGTTATGGCCAAACTGCGGCTTGCACAGCAGTCCAATAACAAAACACCACTCGAGTTCAGGTCAGGTGGGCCGTTCCTTCCAATCACACCCCTCCAGGTCAAGCTGTCATTGACCATGTGAGCATTGAAGTCCCCCAGCAGGACAATGGAGTCCCCTGATGGAGCACTATCTAGCACTCGTCCCAGTGACTCCAAAAAGGGTGGGTACTCTGAACTGATATTTGGCCCATAAGCACAAACAACAGTCAGGACCCGTTCCCCAACCCGAAGGCGCAGGTAAGCTACCCTCTCATCCCCCGGGGTAAACCCCAGCACACAGGCAGGGAGTCTTGGAGCTAACAAAAAGCCAACCCCAGCCCTCCGCCTCTCACCCGGAGCAACTCCAGCAAAGGAGAGTGTCCAACCCCTCTCAAGGACTTGGGTTCCAGAGCCAATGCTATGTGTCGAGGTGAGTCCGACTATATCTAGCCGGTACCGCTCAACCTCTGCCACAAGCTCCTGCTCCTTCCCCGCCAGCGAGGTGACGTTCCATGTGGCAAAAACCAGTTTTCTTGTCCGGGGATCGGACCGCCAAGGCTCCCGCCTTGGTCTGCCACCTGATCCACACTGCACCGGACCCTTCATGTTCCTCCTGCGGGTGGTGGGTCCACAGTTGGATGAGCCCATATATCCGGTTCGGGCTGGGCCCGGCCGGGCCCCATGGGCGAAAGCCCGGCCACCAGGCGCTCGCTCACGTGCCCCAACCCCAGGCCTGGCTCCAGGGTGGGACCCCGGTAACCCTCCGGGCCGGGTTCTCCGACTCTTTGAATTTACTTCCATGAAAGATCCTGTGAACCGTTCTTTGTCTCACCCTTCACCTAAGACCAATTTGTCATGGGAGACCCTACCAGGGGCACAAAGTGCCCTAGACAACATAGCTCCTAGGATCATTAGGGCACTCAAACTCCTCCACCACGATAAGGTGACGGTTGAAGGAGGAGTATATTTAGATTTCAACATTAATATTTAACTTTACAAATTTAGATTTGACTGTAAATATTTAGGGATTAGTTAAAAGAAATCCAATGATTTTATTCAAATTCTTAAGGCAAATATTTTTATATTTGGATATTGTTGGAATTATTTAGTTTTACTGTTCTATTCTTATTTATACTGCAACAATATTATGTAAATTTTATTCTGATATGTAGATTTACCTTCATAGATGTATATTTTAGCTGAAACATTAAGTTTAAAATGGAAATATTTATACTTACATATTTGTATGTAAATTGACAAACACAAGATTTAAGTTGAAATGTTTATATTTAACTTCATATTTTAAAATTTTATTCTAAATATTCAGGTAACTTTTTATAAAATCAGATTTTGCTCTATACGTTTTTTGAACCCTTTATTGGGCACTTATTGAAATATTTTTAATTTTTTTTTAATTTCAGCCAAAGGGTGCTAATGTAGTCCATAACCAAAGAGTATTTCTGTTGTTACAATTTAAAAAAATATTTATTTTCCTGTAGAAAACCAGAGAAAACAAAGTGATTAAATATGGACGTTGGCCCTGTTCTGGTAAGAGAAATCCCAAAATAAAATAACACAAACATGTTAAATAAACATTATTTTTTCAATAATATAGATAAATATAAGACACTTGAGACTAATCTAGCTAATTTTAGAACATTACATCACTGTTCAAAATACAGAACACATCACAATATAGTATATTTTTATAAAATTTAATTATTGTAGAATATTTTTGAAAAGTTATTGAACAATAGATACTATTTCTGATCAAATATAGATTAGAATATTTTAGAATATTTTATATCCGAGGTTCTGCCTCAATGTTATGTTCCTCCTGTTCATCATCATCCCCGATGGTGAGATTGGTTGGCGCAATAACTGTCCTCCTCCATTTCCCAGAGAAATCTTAGTTTAAAACTGCTAAATAAATTCAACATCATAATTGTTGTGATTACTGTTAACAAGAATATTAAGATTATGTCAAAAAAACAAACAAACAAGATTTTACCTTAAAATAATCATAATTTCTTTTACTTGTTCAGGGCGTATGTTCAAATATGGCAGATGTGAGTTTCATGCTAAGATTCCACCAACTTCACTGTTTAACCTTTAAAACACATATATCCTTATTTAGCACAACTAGTCAACCTTGTGATGTGAGAGTTTCATAAACCTAGCACTGTTAGTTTTAGAGATCTGACGGTAAACACGAGAGGAGACTGAGGAGTTTTCTGGTTCTGCAGACACACCGATATTTGGCGCGGTATAGCCCCACACTGATTGGTGGAATGGCGCCATGGCGCAAAACGTGACTAGCTTGATCTCTGATGATTGTTTGGGTGAAATCCTGTAATTCTGAGTTTGTGAGAAGGCACACAGACATCATTTATGATGTGAGCGGAAGTGTCTAAATATGGACGTTGGCCCTATAAAGGGTTAAGACTGCCATATTTTTACTTTGACTTGCATGTAAATTAATTTTGATTTCATTCTAACTGTTTAGATTGGACTTTATAGATTCAAAGTTTATTTTAAATATTCGGGCTTTTTTTTATTTCTAAATATTGATTTTATAATAATATATTTAGATTTTATTCCAAATATTTAGGTCAGCATTATTTTTCAAAGCTAAATGCAGTTAAAAAAATCTGTTAATTTCTTTACTTTATAATCAGCACCCCATACATGGATGGATGACATGGAAATATGAAGAATGTGGAAAGCTAATCAAAGATCCCAGTTATCTTTCTGTCTGAACAAATTGGGATGGATAGGAATGGCTGCTGGTTAAGAGACCGATGGTAATCTCCACATTAGTTAATTGAAGGTCTCCGTCACGCAAAGTGCTGTAAAAAATACGATCTCTATCATTGATCCAAGCAAATCAAATAAGAGGCGGAAATCTCTCCTTTCACAGGAAAAGAGGAAGCTTTTGCTCATAATGTTTAGTAAATCTGTAGGTTTCAGCCTCACTAAGATTATTTACAGATTTCTCCTGAACACTCTTACGGCAGATGACTGCACCTTTTATTGGTTCTCAATCTTGCAGGTTCAAAAACAACAAACCGTGGTTGTCAATAATAATGACAGGATGTTGTGTCAGCCAGCGAAGGCTCTTCAGCCAGCTGTTAGAACAACCTCAGTTTGGAAAAAAAGATGAATTCAGATCAAAGGAGATTTTTTTAAAGATGGTAATCCACTTTTGTAATGGTTTCACTGTAACTAGCCATTTGCTCAATCCAGTCAGAAATGTTCTTCATTTCTCCAAACTGAGCTAATTCCTTGAGCTGATTACAAACGCAATAAAATATTTGTTCATAATTTCAGTTGTTTTAAAACCTTTTTGGCCAATATTTTCTAAATGAGGAAATTATCAGAATATTTGGCATCATGATAATCACCCTGATTATCCTCGCCATCACCATCACCCTCATCTTCATCACCCTTATCTTCATCACCCTCATCATCATCACCCTCATCATCATCACCATCACCCTCATCATCATCACCCTCATCATCATCATCACCCTCATCATCACCATCACCATCATCATCATCACCCTCATCATCACCATCACCATCACCCTCATCATCATCATCACCCTCATCACCATCACCATCACCCTCATCATCATCACCATCACCCTCATCATCATCACCCTGATTATCCTCACCATCATCATCACCCTCATCATCATCACCCTCATCTTCATCACCATCACCACCCTCATCACCATCACCCTCATCATCATCACCATCACCCTCATCATCATCACCCTGATTATCCTCACCATCATCATCACCCTCATCATCATCACCCTCATCTTCATCACCATCACCACCCTCATCATCATCACCCTCATCTTCATCATCACCCTCATCATCACCATCACCATCACCCTCATCATCACCCTGATTATCCTCACCATCACCATCACCCTCATCATCACCATCACCCTCATCACCATCACCATCACCCTCATCATCATCACCCTGATTATCCTCACCATCATCATCACCCTCATCATCATCACCCTCATCTTCATCACCATCACCACCCTCATCATCATCACCCTCATCTTCATCATCACCCTCATCATCACCATCACCATCACCCTCATCATCATCACCATCACCCTCATCACCCTCATCACCATCATCATCACCCTCATCTTCATCACCCTCATCATCATCTTCATCACCACCCTCATCATCATCATCATCATCATCACTATCACCCTCATCTTCATCACCCTCATCATCATCTTCATCACCAACCTCATCATCATCATCATCATCACCATCACCCTCATCATCATCACTATCACCCTCATCTTCATCACCCTCAGCATAATCTTCATCGCCACCCTCATCATCACCACCCTCATCATCATCACCATCACCCTCATCTTCATCACCCTCATCATCATCTTCATCACCACCCTCATCATCATCATCATCATCGTCATCATCATCATCATCATCACTATCACCCTCATCTTCATCACCCTCAGCATCATCTTCATCCCCACCCTCATCATCATCACCATCACCCTCATCTTCATCACCCTCATCATCATCTTCATCACCACCCTCATCATCATCATCATCATCATCATCGTCATCATCATCATCATCATCACTATCACCCT
The DNA here is from genome assembly GCF_043380555.1 of Nothobranchius furzeri. Taxonomy (NCBI): domain Eukaryota; kingdom Metazoa; phylum Chordata; class Actinopteri; order Cyprinodontiformes; family Nothobranchiidae; genus Nothobranchius; species Nothobranchius furzeri. Next base: position 5,758,245 of record NC_091752.1, read on the forward strand.
CATCTTCATCACCCTCACCATCATCTTCCTCACCAACCTCATCATCATCATCATTATCATCACCATCAGCATCATCATCATCATCATCATCATCACCATCACCCTCATATTCATCTTCATCACCACCCTCATCATAATCACCATCACCTTCATATTCATCATCATCATCATCATCACCATCACCCTCCTCTGCATCATCACCATCGCCCTCATATTCATCTTCATCACACCCTCATCATCATCATCACCATCACCCTCATCATCATCATCATCATCATCATCATCACCATCACAATCATATTCATCTTCATCACCACCCTCATCATAATCACCATCACCTTCATATTCATCATCATCATCATCACCATCACCCTCCTCTGCATCATCACCATCGCCCTCATATTCATCTTCATCACACCCTCATCATCATCATCACCATCACCCTCATCATCATCATCGTCATCATCATCACCCTCATCATCATCACCCTAATCAACATCCTCATCATCACCCTCACCATCACCCTCCTCTTCATCATCACCATCGCCCTCATATTCATCATCATCATCATCATCATCATCATCATCACCCTCATCATCACCATCACCCTCCTCTTCATCATCACCATCGCCCTCATCATCATCATCATCATCATCATCACCCTCATCATCACCATCACCCCCCTCTTCATCATCACCATCGCCCTCATATTCATCATCGTCATCATCATCACCCTCATCATCATCATCATCATCATCTTCATCATCACCCTGATCAACATCATCATCATCACACTAATCATCATCCTCATCATCACCCTCACCCTCCTCTTCATCATCACCATCGCCCTCATATTCATCTTCATCACACCCTCATCATCATCACCATCACCCTCCTCTTCATCATCACCATCGCCCTCATATTCATCATCATCATCATCATCACCCTCATCATCATCACCCTAATCAACATCATCATCATCACCCTCATCATCATCACCCTCCTCTTCATCATCACCATCACCCTCATATTCATCATCTTCATCATCATCATCATCATCATCACCCTAATCAACATCATCATCATCACCCTCATCATCACCATCACCCTCCTCTTCATCATCACCATCGCCCTCATATTCATCTTCATCACACCCTCATCATCATCACCATCACCCTCCTCTTCATCATCACCATCGCCCTCATATTCATCATCATCATCATCACCCTCATCATCATCATCATCATCACCCTGATCAACATCATCATCATCACACTAATCACCATCCTCATCATCAACCTCACCATCACCCTCACCCTCCTCTTCATCATCACCATCACCCTCATATTCATCACCATCATCACCCTAATCATCACCCTCACCATCATCATCACACTCATCATCGTCACCATCATCATCACACTCATCATCACCCTCATCGTCATCATCATCACCCTCATCATCATCATCATCACCCTCATTACCATCACCATCACCACCCTCATCATCACACTCATCATCACCCTCATCGTCAACATCATCACCCTCATCATCATCACCACCCTCATCGTCATCATCATCACCCTCATTACCATCACCATCACCACCCACATCATCACATTCATCATCGTCACCATCATCATCATCACACTCATCATCGTCACCATCATCATCACACTCATCATCGTCACCATCATCATCACCCTCATTACCATCACCATCACCACCCTCATCATCACACTCATCATCACCCTCATCGTCATCATCATCACCCTCATTACCATCACCATCACCACCCTCATCATCACACTCATCATCGTCACCATCATCATCACACTCATCATCGTCACCATCATCATCACCCTCATTACCATCACCATCACCACCCTCATCATCACACTCATCATCACCCTCATCGTCATCACCACCCTCATCGTCATCATCATCACCCTCATTACCATCACCATCACCACCCACATCATCACATTCATCATCACCCTCATCGTCATCACCACCCTCCTCTTCATCATCACCATCGCCCTCATATTCATCTTCATCACACCCTCATCATCATCACCATCACCCTCCTCTTCATCATCACCATCGCCCTCATATTCATCATCATCATCATCACCCTCATCATCATCATCATCATCACCCTGATCAACATCATCATCATCACACTAATCACCATCCTCATCATCAACCTCACCATCACCCTCACCCTCCTCTTCATCATCACCATCACCCTCATATTCATCACCATCATCACCCTAATCATCACCCTCACCATCATCATCACACTCATCATCGTCACCATCATCATCACACTCATCATCACCCTCATCGTCATCATCATCACCCTCATCATCATCATCATCATCACCCTCATTACCATCACCATCACCACCCTCATCATCACACTCATCATCACCCTCATCGTCATCATCATCACCCTCATCATCATCACCACCCTCATCGTCATCATCATCACCCTCATTACCATCACCATCACCACCCACATCATCACATTCATCATCGTCACCATCATCATCATCACACTCATCATCGTCACCATCATCATCACACTCATCATCGTCACCATCATCATCACCCTCATTACCATCACCATCACCACCCTCATCATCACACTCATCATCACCCTCATCGTCATCATCATCACCCTCATTACCATCACCATCACCACCCTCATCATCACACTCATCATCGTCACCATCATCATCACACTCATCATCGTCACCATCATCATCACCCTCATTACCATCACCATCACCACCCTCATCATCACACTCATCATCACCCTCATCGTCATCACCACCCTCCTCGTCATCATCATCACCCTCATTACCATCACCATCACCACCCACATCATCACATTCATCATCATCACCATCATCATCACACTCATCATCACCCTCATCGTCATCATCATCACCCTCATTACCATCACCATCACCACCCTCATCATCACACTCATCATCGTCACCATCATCATCACACTCATCATCGTCACCATCATCATCACACTCATCATCGTCACCATCATCATCACCCTCATTACCATCACCATCACCACCCTCATCATCACACTCATCATCACCCTCATCGTCATCACCACCCTCATCGTCATCATCATCACCCTCATCATCACCCTCATCATCACCCTCATCGTCATCATCATCACCCTCATTACCATCACCATCACCACCCTCATCATCACACTCATCATCACCCTCATCGTCATCACCACCCTCATCGTCATCATCATCACCCTCATTACCATCACCATCACCACCCACATCATCACATTCATCATCATCACCATCATCATCACACTCACCATCGTCACCATCATCATCACCCTCATTACCATCACCATCACCACCCTCATCACCACCCTCATCATCACACTCATCGTCATCACCACCCTCATCGTCATCATCGTCACCCTCATTACCATCACCATCACCACCCTCATCATCACACTCATCATCGTCACCCTCATTACCATCACCATCACCACCCTCATCATCACACTCATCATCGTCACCCTCATTACCATCACCATCACCACCCTCATCATCACACTCATCATCACCCTCATCGTCACCCTCAATGTCATCACCCTCATTTCCGATCACTTCCCTCATCATCACCCTCATCGTCACCCTCATCGTCATCATCGTCACCCTCATTACCATCACCATCACCACCCTCATCATCACACTCATCATCACCCTCATCGTCATCACCACCCTCATCGTCATCATCGTCACCCTCATTACCATCACCATCACCACCCTCATCATCACACTCATCATCACCCTCATCGTCATCATCATCACCCTCATTACCATCACCACCCTCATCGTCATCATCATCACCCTCATTACCATCACCATCACCACCCACATCATCACATTCATCATCATCACCATCATCATCACACTCACCATCGTCACCATCATCATCACCCTCATTACCATCACCATCACCACCCTCATCATCACACTCATCATCACCCTCATCGTCATCACCACCCTCATCGTCATCATCATCACCCTCATTACCATCACCATCACCACCCACATCATCACATTCATCATCATCACCATCATCATCACACTCACCATCGTCACCATCATCATCACCCTCATTACCATCACCATCACCACCCTCATCATCACACTCATCATCACCCTCATCGTCATCACCACCCTCATCGTCATCATCGTCACCCTCATTACCATCACCATCACCACCCTCATCATCACACTCATCATCGTCACCCTCATTACCATCACCATCACCACCCTCATCATCACACTCATCATCACCCTCATCGTCACCCTCAATGTCATCACCCTCATTTCCGATCACTTCCCTCATCATCACCCTCATCGTCACCCTCATCGTCACCCTCATCGTCATCACCCTCATTACCATCACCACCCTCATCATCACTCTCATCGTCATCACCACCCTCATCGTCATCATCATCACCCTCATTACCATCACCATCACTACCCTCATCATCACACTCATCATCACCCTCATCGTCATCATCACCACCACCATTATCCTTATAATCATCACCCTCATCATCGCCATCCTTAATATTATCATCACCTTCATCATCGCCATCCTCTTCCTCCTCGTCATCATCATCATCATCATCATCATCGCTAGATGGGATGAAGAATAGTGCAATAATAATTTTCTTATTTTTTCCTTTTTCCTATATTCTGAATAATTTTGGTTATTTAATTTTAAGTTAGAATAATAATAATATTTAATTTATACTTTAATTATTGTGTTTTAACTGTGAAACTTATTGTAACTGCGTCTCCTTTGAAAACGTATTTTTCAATATCAATGAGATTTCTTCCTGGGTGAATAAAGGTTAACTGAAATCCAAATAATAATTATAAAAACAACAACAACAACAACAATAATACTAATAATAATGTTATCATTATCATTATTATTATAATGAATGTTATATTAATGTTGCTGCCAACATAAACCTAGATTACCACCGGGTCTTCCACAGTCTTGGTTTCCTTTCACCATTATTCAAACATTTTTCCAGAGCCAGATTTATTTGAAGTGACTCATCGTTGGTGACAAAGGTTAACGCGTTCTTCTTTCTCATCTGACATTGAAAGGGTTCAACTTATCGAGCTGATGTGACTCCATTCTCCTATTGGATCAAACCGGCCAAAGAGCCAAGGTCGTCCCTTTGAAACTGCGCTGAGAGCCTCTGTGTTTGGACCCGCTGCTGCAGCAGAACCTTCCAGCAGCTGCAGGGAGCTGAAGGCTGTAACTCTATCCGTTTGTAGTTACTGCAGCTTTTGTTTACGCCTAGGCTGATCGCCTCCTGTATTTGACTGGAGAACACACTCAACATTGATGGTATCTTAAACTATTGCAACTCACAGCTAGTCAGCAAAAGTAATTGTTGACTTTGTTTTAAGAAACAACTGGAAAATAAAATAGGCCCTCACTGCCTGCAGTATTCAGATCCTCCACTAGGGGACAAAAATATGATTCAGTAGGTTTTTGAGGGATGAACTAGCCCTGAAAATGAGAAAGATAGGATAAAGTCAGATTTAAATGGGTTAATTTCACTCAACAGGATGTCCTACAACCCCTAAAATGAAGTCCTGAACAGGTTTTATATTTATTGTCAGCGTGGGGTTTTTGTGTTCCACCTACGTGGGCCATCTCTTGGAGAGTAGTTGAGGAAGCAGAAGCCAAGCATCATCAACACGGCCGTTCTCCAGGTAATTTTCCTCAGCAGCTGCAGGCGAGTAACTCCTCTCCTCTGCATGGAGCTGATGGCCAAAACCACTGAAGTGCCAATTATAAACACAAACCTGGCAACCACATCGGCCGTGAGTTAAAAGCAGTATCCATCCAGGGTAAATGTTAAACCCGACCCAAAAGCCAGACTCACCAGGGCATCACCAGATCTGCCACCATGAGACCTGCAACGGGTTGAGAAGGAAGAAACCCCAGCTAAGTGCTGCATTTAGGAAGCAGATAAATATTATTATTGTTTTTTAATTCAAGCACGTTGAACTGGCTGTGCATGAAATGTGCTGCATAAATAAAGCTGCCTTGCCTTTATAAGTATTAATACATTTATTTTAGGTGCAGTTACTGGCATCCATCCATCCATCCATCCATCATCCATCACCCAGCTAGTATTCATACGTCCATCATCCATTAATTCATCCATCCATCCATCCATCATCCATCCAGCATCCATCACCCAGCTAGTATTCATACGTCCATCATCCATTAATCCATCCATCCATCCATCCATCCATCATCCATCCAGCATCCATCACCCAGCTAGTATTCATACGTCCATCATCCATTAATCCATCCATCCATCCATCCATCCAGTCAACCAGGTAGCATCCATCCATCCATCCATCCATCCATCCATCCATCCAGGTAGCATCCACCCATCCATCCAACCAGCAGCCATCCATCCATCCATCCATCCATCCATCACCCAGCTAGTATTCATCCGTCCATCATCCAGCTAGTATTCATCCATCCAGTATCCATTAATCCATCCATCCATCCAGTCAACCAGGTAGCATCCATCCATCCATCCAGCATCCATTAATCCATCCATCCATCCAGTCAACCAGGTAGCATCCATCCATCCAGCCATCCAGCCAGCCAGGCAGCATCCATCCATCCATCCATCCATCCGTCCATCCATCCATCCAGCCAACCAACCAACCAGCATCCATCCATCCATTATTCAGCCAGTATTCATCCATCCATCCATCCATTATTCAGCCAGTATTCATCCATCCATCCATCCATAATTCAGCCAGTATTCATCCATCCATCCATCATTCAGCCAGTATTCATCCATCCATCCATCCATCATTCAGCTAGTATTCATCCATCCATCCATCCAGCATCCATCCATCCATCCATCCAGCATCCATCCATCCATCATCCAGCCAGTATTCATCCATCCACCCATCATTCAGCTAGTATTCATCCATCTATCCAACCAGCATCCATCCATCAATCCATCCATCCATCCAGCATCCATCCATCCAGCATCCATCCAACCAGCATCCATCCATCCATCCATCATTCAGCTAGTATTCATCCATCCATCCATCCATCCATCCATCCATCCATCCATCCATCCAATATCCATCCATCAATCCATCCATCATCCATCCATCCATCATTCAGCTAACATTCATCCATCCATCCATCCATCCAGTATTAATTCATCCATCCATCCATCCATCCATCCATCCAGCATCCATCCATCCATCATCCAGCCAGTATTCATCCATCCACCCATCATTCAGCTAGTATTCATCCATCTATCCAACCAGCATCCATCCATCCATCATCCAGCCAGTATTCATCCATCCACCCATCATTCAGCTAGTATTCATCCATCTATCCAACCAGCATCCATCCATCAATCCATCCATCCATCCAGCATCCATCCATCCATCCATCCAGCTAGTATTCATCCATCCATCCATCCAGCTAGTATTCATCCATCCATCATCCAGCTAGTATTCATCCATCCATCCATTCAGCCAGCATCCTTCTCTCTCTCCAACCCATTCTCCATCCCATAATTCACCCGTCCATCCATGGGATCCAATTCCTATCTTACAATTTCTAGCTTCCAGAACAGCCTCAGTTTGGAGAAATACCTTACATGCAACAGGACTGATGAGCTAACCGCTAGTCTGAACAATACCAAGATCAAAGTGTTTTGCTGCCACCTTAAAACAGTTTCAGTTAAACGTCACAAATGTTATAACAAACATAAACCTTTACAAAAGTGTTAATTTTTCAGGGGTCATCCAGGGGTCACGTCTGGCAGGAATTACTTCATAAACCAGATGAATGTAAAACAGGTTTACTTAAACAATGTTTGCAATGAAAAGCAGAAACAATAAGAACAAAACAGTTTTAAGATGGCAGCAACGGCCATAGTTTTGGTTGGTTTGAACGAGTCTGACTCAGCAGTGTGTGTGTGTGTTCTGAAGCATCATTTATCATAATTAGTTACAACAGGTGGGGTGTGTGTTGCACATGAGTAATGGCGTTTGGCTGTGCACAAGATACTCTTATTTTGAAGCTCCCAGGTTTTTTTTTTGCTTTACGTCACCATTCCAAGGAGCGTGTTGGAAGAACCAGTAGCCTCCTCCTCCGTAGTTCACAAACACCATGACTGTGATGGCAAACCTTCAAAGAAAACCACAGTGATGAGTCCACACGCTGGAGCTTCAGTAAGGTTCAAACGGCTCAAGTCACAAAAACAAAGACAGAATACGTTTGACAAAATAAAAGGGCTTATTTTGACAGTTTCTGTCAAAATAATGAAACCTGCACAGAAACTTGAATTTAAAAATATTTTAACATTAAAACAAAACACAACAAAGTAGCAAAAATACCGGGGATCCAAAGAAACAGCGGTAAAAAGACAGACTGTGATTGAAAACTGACCATGATGTGACTTTTATTGCGTCACTACTCCAAAAGCTTGGTAATGCAGCCTAAGCATTATGAATCACTTAGGAAATGAACACTTGTCCTCTGCAGCTCCTCATGCAGCTTTGCTGACTAAACACTTTGTGTTTAATACTCGACCACACACTTTCTTCTGAAGCTCTGGTGACTGCTGAAACGTAGCGTGCTTTCAACCAGACGTGGTGCTTGTGTCGCACCCCAGAGCGCCGTTACGCAGCACAAACCTCTCAGGGGAACGCATGCGGTGCTCCGAGAAATTAAATGCTTGAATTTGTGCTTCGAAAAATAATTAATCCATGCAGGGTCTTTAAGAGACGTAATAAAATCAGAGCAACCTTTAAGACTGAGACTATCTGATACGGAGCACTGTATCTACCTCTGCCTCCTCTTGTTTTTCCTGCCTGGAATCAATTAAGAGCAGCACTGAAGCCATTACGGCTCTTTCAGCCCCAACCTGCTGATACGAGATTAAAATCGTCTGCTATCATCTCCACAGGGCTATTAAAGCTGAGCAACCCCCCCATGCACGTGTCTGTGTGCTCTCACAGGTACACTCTTAGCCTGTCGTTTGAAATTTGGAGAACATGTCCATTAGTTGCCATGGTAACGCAGGCAAAGGTTAAACCTGCCAGAGGAGGACTTGTGAAACATCAAAGCCGTACTGGTGGCGATTTTAATAAAAAAAAAATTAAAAAAAAGATTTTCTTTTGGAAATGAGAGCGATAGAAGAAAATGATGGCGGCGCTTCGCTAATGCAGACCACGCCTATTCTAGTAGGGTGAAAATGGAGGAGTGGGAAGTAGTCTGGCTGGAGTTCAAGGAGGCTCATCGCCATCACTGAGGCACAAAGACAATGGAGGGGGAGGGGCAAAGCTGTGGAAGGAGGTGATTTAAATGGCCCTTTGCACATGACGTCATGCCGTTCATGGGACCGCCCCCTTCTCCATGATGGACAGCAGAGAAACTGTTTACTCACATTAAAACTCCTGTCCAGCTAGTCAAAAAAAGCCTGTTTGAAGCCTTTTTCGGCCTTTCTTTGGTTGATTTTGCAGTAACACTTTACTGCACAGTTGGCTGCACTAACAAAAACTTTTGAATAACTTGGACAGCAGCCCTCAAAGTATGTCTGGATTTACAGCAAACACGTTTTACCAGGTGAGATTAAAGCTACAATGGCACATTTGGAAAACAAATTTGCTTAAAACATATTTTTTTGTGCCTCGTAACAAGTTTCTAACATAGTATAGCTTTAAATATATTGTGTAGATAAAACTTTTTTTTAAATCAAAAAATTGGTTCTCTCGCATTTGTCTAAAAACCTCCACCAACAACATGTTTTGGACAGAGAGCAAGAGCAACCGCTGAACCATCCGGTTATCGGTCTCACCGAACTGCCACACTCCTGTATTCCCCTGGGTTACGCACTCTTTAACAGAACACCAGTGGTGTGAGAGGTTCTCAGCTCAATAATGTCAGAGAAGTAGAAACAGCCGGCTGCTACCACTTCAACTTTAAGAAAAACTACCAGAGTCCCAAAAAGAAAAACACAGTTCTAAGTCATGGACAACAAAAGACATTTGGACCAAGAAAACATCAACTGGTGTTTAGCACCATCTCGTTTCCTCCAGCGTCGTGGGTTTCCGGTTCCGTTAGAAACCAAGATACCCGAGGGGAGGGGTGAGTGTTCCGTGGCCGTGTTTACGTTTAAAACCTAGCTTGTTTTGTTGATTCACTAAAGCAGCTTTAAAGAGCAAGTCACCCCCTACAAGAAACTTACTTCACTCCCTCTTCATGTTTAAAAAAATGCAACAAATGCTGTTGCCTAGCAGAACGAGAGGGTGGAGCCGCTAACAAATACACACACACACAGGCTTACAACGGCATTGTGACATCATAATGTACCAGTTTACATCTTAGCAAACCTCTTAGCCAATAGCGGTGGCAGATTAAAATGCAAATGCAGTGCAGAGGTTTTACCTGACAATGGCACAACACTGACAGTTTTGGGCAGAATATTTAAATTGGAACTAAGAAGCACTAAAGCGCTAAATCATTGACTACACGTGTCTGCAGCCCAATTAGACACACATTTATATAGTTTATCAGCAAAAAAAGTTGATTTGGGGGTGACTTACTCTTTAACATTCATATATTTCATGAGGCAGGGGCTAACTGGGATGAGCCTGAAATGATGCATGGGTAAGCGGGTGAAGAAAACTAACAGATGGGTGACAATGCTTCATTCAACTGTAGAGGACGTACGTTACAGTCCACTAAAGTTACCGTTAGTGACATACTAATATTGCTCCAATGTAAGATTACATGTGTGAAAATTATGTTACTTGAGTTTCGCCATTATGAGATATCTATGTGCCCCACCCCGGTGTAAGAGCTGAACCCGGTGACCCCGCCAGCAACAAAAACCGATGAGGATTCAGACTTTTCTAGTTTATTTTTTAAGTCTGCTTCAGTATAAAGTGAAACGTTTTTTATCACATGATGTCATAAATCCAGCAGGGTCAATTCTGGCAAAGTCAGCAAGCACTTGTTTACATCAGTGGACAGCAGCAGGGACAACGTAAGCTAACGTTTGTTAGCTAGCTAACACTAAAGGTTGGTTTATGCTTGACGCGTCCGCGAGGTTGCACGGCTCCGCACGGCAAAATTGCGTCATTTTAACAACCACGCCCCTCCACCTGGCCTCCGCACGGCCCAAACTTTCCACACCGCGCACCTAGGAAATTTTCTAACCACTCAGACGGTCGAACACAGAAAAACATGGCGGACTGGCAAGAACTATGTAACGTGATGAAGGAGCTATTCCTCAAGGTTATTTAACCTCTTTCTACAGTTGCCTCTGACACAGCGCCCGAGTGCATGAGACAGCCTCAAGGTCATGCATTTGCTTCTAAACTGTTTACTTTCCAGCAAAAGAAGAAAGATGAAGAGACTCTTTTATTAAATCAAAGAACTATTTTTAATGAAGCTAATCAAAACAACTGTTAGTCCATAATACAATGTGACCGATCTGTGAAATCACAATGTTATGATTCATATGTTTTTAATAAGTAATATGACTTATTCTAGTTCAACCAAGCAACGGTTCCTTTCAGAGTAAAAGCTGAACTCGCTGACCCAAGGAGGGTCCCCTTTTGACGCTGTGAACCACCTGTCGCTTTTTACCTGGAGACTATCCAAAGAGACTGGTTTGTCGTGCTGTGACGCTGTTCCATCGGCTCCGGTACCAGAGGAGGGTCTGTGGACCTGGCATCCGGATCTGTACGGAGGTCTCATTCTAAGGGTAGGTGTGGATGCGACAATATGGCGTCTCATGTGTTTATGACTACAAGTCTCAAACTGTGATCAGTTAGAAGCAAAACATCATCCCACTCAGACTTGCCTCTCCGGATACGAGAGTTCTGATAATAACACGACTCACACACACCGTCCATCTCACACCTCATTCAAACAGAACATCCATCATTAGAGAGTTGGTATTGTTAAATTGTTTAAAATTATTTAGTAATAAATCATCTTAAAAGTTTGAAGGTCTCTCTCTTCTCTTGTCTCTCAGTTAATACAAAGTGTTATCTAATCCCTGCATTAAAAAGTTCCAATCTTCTGATTTCATAACCCAGTGGTCCGTAGATGGACTTCATACTCGATGTTAAATTTTAATGTCTTACGGTCCTTAATTAAATGTAAATTACTATCATTACAACTAGTTATGGCAGAGTTTGCAAATACAGACATTTGTATTATTCAGCTCTCAAAGATCACCGTGATCAACATGTTGTTAATAATTATTGAAGAGAAATAGCTCGCACTGTCGAAAAAGACGAGGACGCTGTTAAAAAATGCTGAAAAAACACGAGGGACCGATATGTGGAGGCAAGGAAGGGGAACAAACGGAAAAGCGGTGATCCTGGTGGAAACAAGAACACTCCACCAATTCTAAAAGAGCTGAGTTGGCTCTCAACTTTCATTAACAACTGTTGTAGACAACAGTAATTTCTACTTCTACTATGGTGAGGTGTTGGATGCATGCCGTAGAGCTCCATGCTGCCCCCTACAGTTTGGGAGAATATTGGCTCACCGCAGAGACAAGCTGCATGCACCATAAACGCTGCAAGTTGTGAAGTGCTTTCCATCCGCGAGCCGCATCACCACACGTTAAGTAAATGCGTCAAGAATAAACCAAGCTTTAGCTTTTATATATACCGCTCCGTATGAGCCCCACCTAGGTGTACTAAATCTCCCCACGGTTGAACTGAGCTTGAAACAGTAGTCGCCTCTTTTGCCCTCTGTTCTCTCCCGTAATTCACTGTTCACTATGCTGCACCCACGTGATCAGGCGACGTAGGTGCAAAGGGTCAATACTGCGAGTGGACGTGTGGTCTCCAAAATGGCCTGAAAAAGTCATTTCAGTCCGGCGATCGCTTGACGAGTTTTTGATTTCTGTCGTGTCAAAGCTGAGCAGACCTTCCCCCAATCCTGTCTGATTTGTTCACATCCCAGTGAAGCTCACCAGTAGACAATTCATGTTCGGGAGTCGGTCTCTATGATTTATAGCTGCTGGATTAAAGGAAGACTCAATGATGGACGCTCATGGCCTTCTGTTATTTGAATCATCGCACGTGTATTATCAATCAGAGAACAAGGTTTGCACTTGTCTCCGTCGCTTCATCCTCACAGAGCAGCAGTGATTTACCAGCTGTGCTGGCGAAACACACCAACACTCGATATCAGAATACATCAGAACTGGAGTTGAACAGAAGCCAAGATTATTTTTATTATTGCGGCTAAACGTCAGAAGCAAACTTAGATCTTAGTCAAAACAAGAACCAGGATGAGTCAGCTCTCTGGTTCTAGACCCCCGGAACTGTTGTCCCGTAACAACCAACAGAGCGATTTTCCAACAGTGGAAAAACGGGTGGAAGGCTTTTAGCAGCAGGGCACATGATTAAAATCCAAATCCTTGTAGAAAAGTAAACGCCCACCCATAACCCGCATTTCTCTGTATATGATGTCGTGCAGAGCCCAGTTAATGAACAGAAATAGCTTTCAGCTCAGAAGGAAAGCCTGTTGCCTTCAGAAACGTCCCAGCGTTTACGGCAAGTGACGGATGTGTCTGTTCTCTGTGACTAACTGCTGCTCATCGGAGTTATGGACCATAAGTCACAGGGCTGAGCAGACACTTGTGGCATTGCTTCTGAGTTTGATTAACTGTCTTGTCAGGTTTGAGTTTCCAGCATCTCCACTCAAGAGCATCAATATGTGACAGTTGTCTTCTGCTGCAGGGGCGTGTCCAGGAAGAGGCCTAAGAGAGGTAGCACATGCCACCCTTGAAATCTGACCCCCCCCCCCCCAGGTGCCACCCCACTGAGATCCATTTAAATTGACTTTGCATTGTCCACAAGACAAGATCCATCCATCCATTTTCATCCGCTTATCCGGAGTCGGATCGCAAGACAAGATTTGGGATTATAATCCTCCAAACTGTAATGGGCCATTCCCATCTGTACCGGGTCGGCCCAGGCCGGGTAGCGTAGGTTGTTTACATATCTGGGTGGCCTGGTATTTTTCCGGGCCAACCAAGGCTCATTCTCAGCCCTCTTCTCGAGGGGGTCTGCTTCAGGCCGACCAGGGCCAACACACCCACTGCTGACAGCAAATTCACACCTTCCATTAGAGCAAGCCTCTGATTGGTGGGTAGAATCAGCCCACATGGGCTTAAGACAAGGATGTGTGGAATCAACCGGGCCAGGCTGGGGCCGACTGGGGCTACCCGGCCCGGGCCGACCCGGTACAGATGGGAATGGCCCATAAGTGGCAGCATGTAGACCCAGGCCTACAGAACATTCCAGTTGGTGGCGGTAATGCACCAAGAAATGGCTTGTTAACCACCACAAAACAGCTTGAAGAAGAAGATGAATGAGGAGAGAGAATTGGTCATGAGGAATTCACAAGTTCACTAGAATTTAGAAAGAAAAAAGCATTACCATAGGTGCCACCCATGCATAAACAAATGCCCCACCTGGGCCACCCCATTTTAAAATGCCTGGAAACGCCTCTGTTCCGCTGCCAGCTCAATATATAGCTCAGCTAAACCTGTTTAAACTGAGTTGTTGATGCAAAAATATGGATATTTTGCTAATGCAGCAGACAAAGATTGTGAAAACACTTTTTCAGCAGTGGATCAAAAGCTATCGAGCTCCTAAACTAGATAAATTTGCAGTATTTTGAATTAAACACGTGTCCTTAATGGTCTCTTTCCTGAAGTCGTCGGCAGGACTAGAGTGTTGCTGCGTTTCCTCTCCCTCTCAGGTTTGGCAGCAGATCCACGGCCATGTGGACGTGTGCTGATATGTCGACGGTATTATTACATCAATTATTTGGCAAAGGGGGAAGTCAAAGCCACACCAGCATCCTGTTTGCAGAGAGGCGTGCTTTGTGTCTACCCCGAGGGCCACAATTACAGCCAGCAGAGACCCCAGATTCAATCACATGCATCACTCCCCGTCCAACAAAAACACTCTGTTCCAAACCCGAGACGCAGCAATATCAGAAATCATGCCCAAAGCTACAGCGCCTGATAACAGAAAGCTTTGAGGGAGCGCGTGGCCAGACTCTGACCCCTATAATTATTCATTATGCAGGGCCTGTAGATTGTCATCGTGCCTCCAAAAAGAAATACAGCATGTGGTGATAGACTGATAAACAAGATGGTTGTTGATGGCATACGTACCCTCTGAATGTGTCCAGAGAGAGCAGGCGAGACGATTTAGCCTTAACGGTATCGTGCACAGATTCACAGCTGTCCTGGGAGAATGACAGCAGGAAGACAGATTCAGGCCAGCAAGCTGAGGGTCATATCAGGTGAAATGGCTTGCTTTTGATGATTTTTCTGCAAAAGTTTGGTTATTTCTGTCTGTTAATTGCAAAAAATAAGGTATAAACAATTTGGATTGTGTGTAGTTTATATTAAAAAGAGTAAATATAATTCAAGCAGTTTAAAAGGAAGATGTCAAGAAGAGAAATGCGTAATTCAAAATTGTCATATCTAAAAAGTAGAATTCATTACATTTTCTTGTACATGACGTATGAAAATAAACAAAATTACAGTAAGTTTTATTTTATACTTAGACATTAAGAGCTGTACTGAGATGAATCTGATGCCATCTTGCAGCAACATCACCAGCACATGCGTGAAAATCCTTTACCAGGTCATGAATCTGGTCAATTATTTACTAACAGATCAGAAAAGAAGTGGGCCAAGAACTAAGCCTTGTGGCACACCTGTATTCAAGTTAAGAAAATATTTATCCTGGAACATTTTGCCATTAATGTTTAAAGGGAAACTAGGCAGTTTTGGCTTGCTTTTAGCACCCCCTAGTGTCCGTTTGAAGAACCGAAAGCAAAACCAATCTCTTCGCTGTGCAATCGTCTTTTTACAACCTTAATCAGCTAAATGTCTCCTCAGCCTTTCTTAGTGTCTTCAGGAGTGATTCATCACTAAATTAAACAAATCAGCTGTGTTCACGATCTAAAACATGCAGGAAACGTGCTGGAAGCAGACTGCGGAACAGGTACTTCAGCTCATTTTTTTTAAGTCACAACTGGCAGACCAGCAACTATGACGTTGCAAGTGGAATATTCTGTCCACAGGGGGCGATAGGAGCGGAGTGGCCTTTCATTAACCTTGTAAAGAGTCACAGGGGTATTCAATTTCAGCCCTGGAGGTCCGGTGTCCAGCACATTTTAGTTTTAACTCTGCTTCAACACACCTGATTTCAATCAGCAGGTGATTAACGGGCTTCTGCAGAGCCTGATGAGCTGCTGCACAGCCGAATCAAGTGTGTTTAATTCAGAGAAACCACTAAAACGTGCTGGATACCGGACCTCGAGGGCCCCATAATGGTTCACGAAAATTATTTAAAACTATGAAAAAGTTGCATAGTATGCCTTTAAACCTTTAAGACCATGACTTCAGTGAAAACATCGATGAAACGCTGATGTCTCTGTGCTCCCGTTGCTTCCATGATCCAGCTCCACAGTGACTGGCCTGTTGCCCTCTCAGTTGGATTAGCCTGACTTTCTGGCCTCCGTGCAGCAGTTTAAAGTGCCAGAGCAGGAAGACACCAACACTAATATGCCATGATGGATCTATGAGCCATCCAGACAGCATATGGAAGCCAGAGATGTCTCCCTTAGTCCAAAGAGAAGATCCATTCATGCTCAACAAAAATACACAGCAGCTTTTGCCATGACAAGAGACAATTGGATGGATGCAGCAGTCTACTGCTACTGCACAACTGGCTCTGCTTACATTTGTATCAATCATTCCATTAGTGTCTCCAAAATGGCTTGATGACTGGAGTCTCAGAGCAATTTTGGTATGCATCTCAGGCTGCAAGGAAGGCCAATGAAAATGCTGTAATGTAGCTGTTGGGTCGAGGCAGTGTTTGTGTTTGATCGGGAAAAAAGTTTAAAGTCAATCATCTGCTGCTGGACGAGAATAAAAACAAACTAAGTATTTTAACACAGCTGAGAATCGGGTTTACAGGAAACTATAGGGCACCAATCACAAAATTAAACATTCATAAATGAACAGACCTGTTTGACCTCATCCAGACTTCAATAACTCAAGTTAACATAAATCTAAATGCATGAAATTTGACTTAAAATTACGCAAGTTAAATCTAAATATTAAAATCAATAATTTAATCTATGGATTTAAAATTAAGTCCATGTAAATGAATGGAGCTTTAATTATTGTCAGATTTTAATCTAAAAATATAAGTTTGACTAAAATAAAAAGACTCTAATCTAAATATAAAAAGGTAAATTTACTATAAAATAGAACTCTATTAATGTAAAGAAAATCTAAATATGAAGTAAAGCCTAAATTTTAATCTAAAGGTAAATCTATGCATTTAGAATCAAATCTACATATATGAATTACATTTTTTATATTTTTACATTCTAATCTAGAAATATAAGTTTCAGATAACTTTCAGAACTTGTATCTACATCTAAACATTTATAATAAAACTAAATAATTTAAAAGTTATTCAAATCTATGCAAATTAAGTCAAGTCTAAATTTAAGCTTAAATAAAATGACTAAATTTGACTTAAATATTAAGAATTGTATAATATATAGATATGTCTAAATTATAAAATCTAATTCATAAACATCCATCTATTTAGAATGAAATCTGACTTTTAATATTTAGATTTAAATCTAAACAAACAAGATTTGACATGAAAGTTTGAGACTTGTACCAAAATATGCTCAGGTAATGATTAGATGTAAATGTAAATACAGAAGGCCTAGGTTGAATATTTAAAACTTACATTTTAAATAGACTAGGGTAAATCTAAATATGTAAAATCAAATCTAGTTTACAAACCTTTATTCATCTCAGTGTAATAGGTGCAGTTTCCCACTAAATATTTAGCTGATGTGCAAATTCAGAGTACCATAAAACAGAACTGGCACTCCAAAAGAAAAGTTAGATGAAGAGATCCCCCATCTAAGGTCCGAGTCCTTTCATTGGTCACTGAGGATTCCAGTCCATGGATTTGTCTAGATTTTATATTAAATATTTAAATTTAACATTATGCATTTAGATTTTACCTGAATGACTTTGATGTTGTATGTTAACATGAATCACAGTCACACACATTAGAAACTTCTAAATAAATGTGGTAACAGAGTGAACTAAAAAATGGCACCTATTTAATTTTTGATTGTATTACTTTACAACCAGCGCCTCATAAGACAGCTCCCACAATGGTCAGAGCGTGGAAGTCCTCTCATCCACTTATAATCTAGATCATACTGTACATCCAATTCCTTTCATCAGGGTATTAATCTAATGCTTTCAGTATGTTACTTACATCTTCCAAAGAGTACTGTGGACCTTGGCAGCAAATGGTCTTAATAAACTTTGATGTACAATGTCTCCTAATAAGAAAATAGAAAGGAAGTAATGTTTCGATAAAAGTGCAGGGAGGCATTTAACTCCTGGATGTTAGATATACGTGTACCTGCAGATGTAGGGTGTCGCAACAAATAGGAGAGCAATTATAGCCAGTAGGAGAGCAGCCACCAGGAGAGCTGGAAAAGAAAGAAATTATCCAATCAGGTCACCATGGCAATGGGCTAACCCGTGGCTCCGTGGCAGTCAGGTTGTGTTAAAGACAAACTCTTCAGTGGCAAAGCTAGAACCTCCCTTAAACCCCTGCAGGCATTTACACGGAAAACTCAACTACTAAGAGAATATAAACACAAATAGAGCTGAATGAGGAAGATTGAGAGACATTTAGCTTGTGTGGAATATTTTTGTGTAAATGGCTTGCTGAACTGCCTCAGTAGGGAGAAATAAAGTTTACACCACATAGGAGAACCAGATGTGGAAACATGGGCCCTCATTTATGAAATGTTAAGTGTTTGTATGAGAGGCCAAAATCCTGATTAATGTAACAAGCGGCGGCCTCTCGTATGTACGTTCCTCCGCAATAGACTTTAAAGAGCAAGTAACGTCTAAATTAACTTTTTTTTGCTGATGAACTGTATAAATGAGTGTCTAATAGTGTTTTAAATGTGTGCATTCTTTATTTTAGCATTTTGGTGCATTTTCTTTAAAAATTCTGTCTAAAAACCACAGTAATGCGCCACCTTCAGCTGAAAACATAGAATTTAAGTCATTTTGAATAAATTTTAGCCAATGGCTAAAGAGTAAAGTACTACGTAAACCAGTAGAGTACTACGTAGCAGCTCCGTGCCAAAGTTATAAAAGCAACGAGCGTCTCGGCCACGCCCTGTGGCGAGTGGGAGTTGGATTTGCAAGCGAGTGTAGGAGGTCAGCGGTAGTTCAGCATTAGCATATAGCATTAGCATATCCTAGTCTTTAGCATAGCTTTTAGTGTTATAAATACTTATTTAGTGTTAGCTTGGCTGTTGTATATTGTAGTTTAGTTAGTGTTTGGCTGTTAGTGTAATTGGGAAAGTATTTCGGGTTTAGTGTTCCATATCGTCTTAGTATTGGTGAGTAGGTGTAGTGTAGTATGCTTGTGGTGACTCTGGGCATTTTACCCGCGATTCTGCACGCCTCCGTTTGAAGAGGGAGGCTGTGCCCACCGTGGCTCTTCCGCGATTTAGATGCAGCCCACCGACTCTGCTCCCCCACCACGGCGGGCTCCAGTCTGAGGTGAGTCAGCTAAATAAACGTTTTAACATCTTCTAAAGACAATTCCCTACCTAAATGCAAAGTCTGAGAGACGTGGTTCACTTCCTTTAGCTAGTCAGTCGGTAATTCTGCAACAGTGTCTCTAACTAACGCTGCACTTGTTGACAGCATTACAGCGTGAAATCCAGCTTGTGACCCGGTTCTGTGAGGAATTCTGTTCAGGAGGTCGCATTTCAGGCTCTCCACATCATATGTGACTGACTTTTACGTTATAACAACGATCACACACTAGGAATGTTATAAAGCGCCTATATAGGAGATTCTTTTGTATATTATCTGACTTTATAAACTCCCAACAACAATGTGCTTCTATTTTTTTTTCAGGCTAAATCTACCCAAGACACTGGCTGTCAGACTGATTTAGCTGCAAGAATGTACTTGTCCAGGCAGACGTGAAGCCTTACCTGTAGCAAAGGTGAATTATTTTTAATAATATTCTATGTAAACATTTTATTATTACCTTCTAGTTTTAATTTGTTTTACAGATTATTGTTACACGTGATTTTATGCTCTTTTAAACATTTATAAATGTGCTGCTTCTTTGTTTTTACATAGCCAGCCAGAATGGAGTTCACAGCCGCAGTGTGTCTGGTGACCCACGGGGACCATGATGAAAATTCATCTTCCAGAAGGTCCCAGAGCATCCAGACCCCCTGAAAAGACCAAGATGTAAGGTGTCTGCTGTTGATTCCAGCTTCCACCTCAGTGACAGTGCAAGCTCAGTGAACTGTTCAAGGTAAAAAAAAAAAAATTAAAACATTTCAGAATTTTTAAGATATTAACAATTAAATAAGTATGTGATTACATCATGACATCATGACGGAGGCTACTGATTCTGCCCCTGTGACACTTGGTGGTGACGTGTGAGCTGATTCTCCTGGAAAATAACTTTTACATTAAATATTTTGTTTTTGCTATCAAAAGTAAAGTAACTAATAACCTGCATTATTGCAGGACACTCAGCAAAATATGGACTCTACACCATGAGGCATGCACACATTAATATTCTATAAGAGCACATAAGGTGAGCAACACCACATATTGTACACTGTCCTGAATTTGTTTTCTTTCTGCATCTCATTAGCCTGGCTGATCACCTGATAACTCTGTCATCTGGTTATGACAGCATGAGGATGTCCTCACACACCTGTAACCTATCAGATCATCTGGCAGAATAGAGAGAGAAGAGACAACACCACATCTCCTGTTCCTGGAAAGCCTTCAGCCATCCTTCGATGACTGAGAACCTCCATCAGCTCTGTCTCCTGTCTGCCTACAATTATTATAATAAATATTGTGTTTGACAAGTTTTTTGTGCTGCCAAATATCTCATTTAGATTCCAGTTTTGATATTTTAATGGATATTTATAAATTACATTGAATATCACATTTTTGTTGCATGTTTAACTAGCTCTATTGTGATTAATTAAACTAGCACCTCACTGTTAAAAGCTCGTTCTAATTTCAAGCATGTTTAAGTATTTATGGACATGAACAAAAACAGGAAATATATATATTGAGATTTATTTAATTAATATAACAAATAAGGGGGAAAGAGTCATCGAAAGGCACATTCTTCTGGAAGTTCCTGATCCTGAGGACACCAGCAGAGGAGACCAGCTGCAGACACCAGAGACCAGCTGCAGACACCAGAGGACCTAGAACCGAGAGAGCAGCTGTTATTAGTAAATAAATAAAGAAATCAGGGCAGTTTTAGTGGGCTGAACACATTACAGAATGATTTTCTCATGGGGTATTTTCATAACTTTATATGCAGCAGACTGTAACTTGAGCCCAGGGCTACCGGAGAGCTATCCAGCATGTTTCAGTGGATTTTCCTGCTTTAACAGGTTAGATTAGCTGTTAAGCAGCTCAGCTATTTGTTGCTGATTAAAACCAGGTGTGCTGAAGCAGATAAACCTCTAAAACATGCTGAATACTAGCTTTTTAGGGCCGTGGAGACAAACCCTGCAGCTAATCCAATGCTATGGCTAACGGCTAACTTACCTTTCAGAGGTGATTCTGTTGGGTCGGTTCTGGGAGTTTCAGGCAACTCACAAGCTCAAAACAATAAGACTCAGGTCCGCTTGTCTCCTCCAAATAGACTTGGTCCCTTTCTTCTCGAGTGTCTGTGTAAGGAGGGGGAGAAACATCCTCCACTTCTATCAACTGCTCAGAGTGAAGGGAGCTAGCTTCGTCTAGTTAGCCATCGTCTTCGTCACTGCCGCGGCTCCGCCCTCTCGGTCCTCCAGGCAACGCCTACTAATGTTGCATTTTTTAAAATTGATACGTGGGTGGAGAAGGACTCCGAGGCTCAATTGACCCGCTCTTTAAGGCCCTGTCTACACGTAGCCGGGGATCTGCCAAAACGTAGATATTTTTCTACGTTTTGGCCTGTCATCCACACGAAAACGGATCTTTTTAAAAACTCCGGCCAAAGTAAAGATCTGCATTTTCTCCGTTTTGGGTGTCTGCGTGTGGACGGACAAAACCGGAGTTTTAAGGTCCGCAACGTCACTTTCCGCGACAAAAAATGCTGACATCACGTGTGTGATCTGTGTTTACACTAGCCGACAGCATGGATGCCCTCAGAGCTGCGCTCGCTTTATCAACTGTCCAAGCGCTTTTTGCTTGTTTGTTTTTGCAAGCGGAATTACTGCTCCTTGCGGAAGACCACAGACGAAGGACGAGGTATTAACGGGGGAAGTACTGCCGCCTACAGGTCTGGCATGTCCTTAACAACGTATTTATTCGGGTACGTGTGGACAGAGTTTTTTTTTTAAACGAGGTGGTGTGGATGCAAGTTTTTGGAGGGGCGGATATTCGTTTTTTAAAAAAACCGGTTACGTGTGGACTAGGCCTAGAATCCCACCTGTGGCCACCCAGGTGCTTGTGTCCATTCAGTCTTTAACATACAGAAACACCCTCAATTAACCATATTTGGTCATACCACATCCTCTGTCCGAGAGACCGAAGCGGAACTAATATTCCGCCGAGCGGAACTAATGTTTGTTCCATGCTTCCAGACCGTGCCTTTAATTTATGACGGACATACTTCCGGTTTAACGTTCTGTATGTTGTGCGTGACGGATATAAAAGTGAGTACTAAAGGCGAATATTGATGTTATATTTATGTTCGCTAGTTTGTTTCATGTTTGGTAGCCCGTCAGTCGCAGCTGTTATTCGTTAGCATGTTTAATAGTGTTTAAATGACTGCCGTTAGTTGCTAATGCTAAAGCTAGCCTTATGAGTTCCATGCTAAGTTGGTAACGTACCTTCAGTTACACGAGTATCGGTTATAATTTGTTTAGTTAGCAGTGGGTGTTGGCTATGTCTTAGGCCTAGTCCACACGTAGCCGGGGTTTTTTGAAAACGAATATCCGCCCCTCCAAAAACTTGCATCCACACCACCGCGTTTTAAAAACAAACTCTGTCCACACGTATCCGGATAAATACGTTGTTAAGGACATGCCAGACCTGTAGGCGGCAGTACTTACCCCGGTCTTAACCTCGTCCTTCGTCTGTGGTCTTCCGCAATGAGCAGTAATTCCTCTTGCAAAAACAAACAAGCAAAAAGCGCTTGGACAATTGATGGATCGGGTAGTGACAGAGCGCAGCTCTGAGGGCTTCCATGCTGTCAGCTAGTGTAAACACAGGTCGCACACGTGATGTCAGCATTTTTTGTCGCGGAAAGTGACGTTGCGGACCTTAAAACTCCGGTTTTGTCCGTCCACACGCAGACACCCAAAACGGAGAAAACGCAGATCTTCACTTTGGCCGGAGTTTTTAAAAAGATCCGTTTTCATGTGAAAAAACTCCGTTTTCGTGTGGATGACAGGCCAAAACGTAGAAAAATATCTACGTTTTGGCAGATCCCCGGCTACGTGTGGACAGGGCCTTAGTTGGATTATTTAACTTACGGAAGTCACTTTGTTTCTTCCTAGAGACCACACATATACATACATGTATCCAACTCCAGTTACAAGAGTCTGCTGTTTAATGTCAACGCCAATAAATTCACTGAGAATACTTCTAGTTCGCCTGGTTCTCTGACCAGAACCTCCTGTCCATGTTGACTGCCTCAACCAATCTGTATCCCTTTACTAGTGTAGTGCTACGACATCCTCCGCTCATGAGGGGGATCCCTGTGCCCTCCTCCGTGTTCCTTCCCAGTCCATTGCATGATTTTCCCTTGTGCGGTGGCCCGTTACGGCTGATTTCTTTATTTATTCTTGTCTCGCGGCTCTTGTGTGTCTTCGGTTTGTTTCTTTCTCGCACTCTTTTCTGGGAAGAAGCACGGATCATAAACAGCGAACAACGAAAATACAAAAGATGGAATTAGGAAGCCGTGGAAATAAGGAGACATGGACACGGCCATAAATGGAGACAATGGTTTCTACACGTTGGATCACGCCTGTGACATCAGTGAGGAGAGCGCGGGCAGCAGAGGGCGACATCGTCCTCTGCTGCTCACTGAGAAACGAGAAGGATATGATGCCACCAGCAGCGGCGAAGCTCTGAGGAAGACTACAGTGTTAGTCGAATCGTCAGCAAAAAAAAAAGGCCAAAATAAAACTGGCTGCAGTTAGATGAAACACAGAACAAACGTACAAACGATGTTTAAATTAGCACTTGTTGTTGTGAAATTCAGGCGTTTATATAAGAAGATAGCAACACTTCGGTCTTGTCTAAATCTGGATAAGCTCGACATTTCTCCAAAAACATCCCATCAAGGAAGCCATTTGCAACAAGTAATCGTTTATCATTCTGACGCAGAAAAAAAATTCAAAACAAAACAAATCCCTTTAGCGTTAGACCAAAAGTGTAAGAAGTTCTGTTCACGTTCCCTAAAAACGGGACCAAAATCAGGTCTTGTCAGAACAGCTGACCTGAAAACGCTGAAGGTTGTTCAGGGAGACGTTTTACAGTCGGAATATAAAACTTCCAGCTTCTCCCAAACGTGATAAAATCATCTCCCTGCGTCATCGTGTGGGCTGTAAATGAGTACGCACCGTGTTTGTTATGGAAGAACAAACAAAAAGAAGCCATCTCAACCCGAGATGGATCCACATTGGACGAATCCTCTTGGGAAAGTCACAGCATTCCTGACAAATTCCCTGAAGTTCCTCCTTTATCGGAACAAGAAGATGACTGATTTAGGCTGTTTTTGTGGATGTAATGATGGAGTTAGTAATAGTAGCCAGCGTTGTGGCCTTGTTGAGGATAATTAAGGACTCTGCAGGTGACCAGTGGTCTGCGGTCCGATGCAGAATACCGTACTAACACGATTACAGGTCTATGATGGCCTCTGCACACAACAAAGAACCAAAGGAAGGCCTGCTTCAACAGGAGACAGCGGTGGACCTTAGTCCTGCTTTTACCTGCACTGAGCTGGTCAGACCATTAAGCTGAGCAACTCCCATGAGGAGTTGCTATAATCACAGGTCTGTGGAGCTAATGGAAGCTCATCATACTGTGAAAGGTGCAGTCACACTGACCATAGCAAGATAATGGCTACTTGGCTTTAAAAGTCAGATCTACAACATAATCTGCAATATTGTTAAGTAGAGTACATTATGCAGAGAGAGAGAGAGAGAGGCTTTCAAAATCCCATTACACCCTAATCCTTCCACACTCCCTAATGTATTACCCCAACTCTCAGCGGCCAGAGCCAGGACTTCAAAACAAGCAGAAAAAGCTTTTCTTTTATCCCTTTTCAAGAAAGCAAGTCCTATCTGATCAATACGCATCATGCCCCGTGAGATGGATGAGAATCACTGCTCCAATGAGAGAAGTGATTTTTCTCTGCTGACTCAATTAAGAGGTGGGATCAAAGTGTCTGAGTGTGGCTAAAGGTTACCGGCTTCCACCGAGTCTCAACCAGGGATGAAACGTGTAACTGGTTTTAATGGTTACTGTGGTGTTGTCTCATGTTTCATCAAACTATTTCTAGCCTTAAACCATCCAGATGGAGCATCAGGATTAGTACCATCATCAGAAACCTGCCAAATCTAGTGCTACGCATGTCTGCTGCCCCCTGGTGGAGGATCTACAGGAGGCAAGCGCCACTTTTATTTCTTTACTGCTGTTATATTGGTAATGATTGGAGAATAAAAATGAAGCTGATTATATAGTTGCTACTGATTTGTTTTTTTTTAACTTCATGTTTTTTTTTCTTTTTTTTTCCGTGATTTTGTCAGTTTAACTCATGGACTGACAGTTTAAGGTCCAACAAGTTTTTCTGTTTACATCTTGTTTCCTTCATCTGTACGCCAGAATCACCGTTCAGTGCCTTCTAATTTTATTACATTCTAATGCAGTGACAATAAAAAGCTTTCTGATTCAGATTCAAACTTAAGAATTTTACAGTGAAATAATCACAAAACATGCTGCACAGTGGTGCAGTGGCTAGTGCTGTTGCAGCAAGAGGGTCCTGGGTTCACATCCCAGCCTGGGGTCTTTCTGCCTGGCGTTTGCATTTTCTCCCTGGCGTTTGCATTTTCTCCCTGTGCATGTGTGTGTTCTCTGCAGGTACTCCGGCTTCTCCAATGGTCCAAAATCAAGACTGTTAGGTTCATTGGTCGCTCTAAATTGTCCTTAGGTGTGAGTGTGTATATGCTTGATTGTTTGTCCTGTGTGTCTCTGTGTTGCCTTGCAATCGACTAGCAACCGGTCCAGGGCGTACCCTGCGTGCATGCCCGGAGACTGTCGGAGATGGGCACCTGCCCCCACCCCCCCACCCCCACCCTTGTGAGGATGAGCAGGTAAAGAAAATGGATTTTTACTAATATTGATTTCACCTGACTGAGGCATAACTTCCTGTAAAAGACCTTCACAATAAAAGCACATGGCAAATGAACATGTTTAAACCTTTGAAGCCTAACATACTGTACGTATGTAATGCTAATTTAAAAGCAGCAGCCATGCATTTGCCTACATTTTGCAGTTTTCTGATGAAGGAGCTAATGCTGATGCTATGCTTTAAGGCCGGTGGGTTTGATGAAAATTTACTACAATAATCTACAAGGTTAGAAAAATAACCAAACAACAAAGAAACTCATATTTCTTGACGCTCATTATAAAAAACACACAACTTGATGCTGAGTGTGTCTTGGTTTTGTCCTGCAGAGAGCTGGTTACACGTTTATTTATTATGCTGGCACCTTAATGTCTTTGTGAGCATGGATGTAGGTTTTTTTTGGGGGGTTGGACCAAGCAGAAAACAGTGTGTTGAAGCCTGTTTCCCATTAAAACTTCCTGTAAGGATCCCACCCCCACCCTGGTCCTCATACTGGTTGTGTCCCCCCCACTTCTAAAGTCGAAGCTACGCCCCTGATTGTGAGGATTTTTGTATGATTCTGAAGGGTTTTAAAACTGACGGTGTTAAATTCTGGAAATAAATTTAAAAATAAATGCACTAATCTTCTCCATTAGCATCATCATCCTCATCCTCTTCTCCAGGTGTTTTATACTCACGCAGGGTTGCATTGTTTGGGTTTTTATCCACAGAGAAATTGCATTGTGGTTGCGAGAAGGCCAGCGGCACCTGGATCCAGACGGAGTAACGACCTCCTTCCTCATACGTCTGACTCCACCTGCATCAACACATTTCTCTCAATCTGATTGATTTTGTCCGAACTTTTCCTCACAACTGACCCAAAAGAGAATTGTCAGGGTTTCCTGCAAACTTCTGGAGCACCACCTAGTGTCTGCAGGTGTGAACTGCAGCCCCTCTTATTGTCTCCAGTTTCTCGTGCATTACATGTTTATATTGATCCACTGTTGTGATGACATACTGGCTATCAGTCTGAGTGTTCTTCTCTTTTTTTTTCAAAGAGGAAAAGGAAATCAATAGCAGCACAGTCTGGTTAGAGACCTCACCATTGATCACAAGAGACCGGACCTCTAAGAGAATTAAAATAACAAAAAGCAGCAAAACGTTTGGTACCGAACCCAGCAGGCCTCCCTGTTCATAAATCTAGGACCTGTCAGCCGGATGCATCCGGAGGACATGTGGCTTTCTGCCTTTAAGGAGCTGCATCAATATCAGAATGTCAGGTCTTATTAACCCCCAAAAGGCTTCTAATTGATCCTCAGTAAGGAGGTTTAGAGATCATTCAGGTCTCCAAAGCAGGTCAGACAGCTCCTCCAGACCTGTAAATAACCTCAGACTGCTGATGAAATCACTGGATGCCATCACACCGCGTCACGTCAAGGAAACAACATGAAGTAGACGTGTTACCTGCACAAAGTCGTATTGCTCATTCGTGATTCCACCTGCAGCGAGAGGGTGAAAACTGTGCTGATTGTTGCAGACGAGTTGTTGTTGGGCTTCACTGTAACGAGCTGCTGGTACACACACTGAAAAGCAAAAATGAAAGGTTTGGAAACAATAATATTGTTAAGAAAACAACAAGTTTTTCTTTAGAGTGGTTAAGATGGTGATTATAGCGTTAGCTTTGGTAGACTTAAAATGTTTGTTACCCTCAGGGCGTGCCCTCTCTGACAACCATCTTGGAGCAGCTAAAGAGGGAGCCCACCTCAAATGCGGCCTTTTTATAGGAAATGTTTGACCGTGATTGGAGGAAACTTCAGATGAGTGGATGGAGAACTCATTCTCATTTACAACAACGATGTGGTCAGCAGCAACGGACACTGAGGCCCTGTCCACACGTAGCCGGGGATCTGCCAAAACGTAGATATTTTTCTACGTTTTGGCCTGTCATCCACACGAAAACGGAGTTTTTTCACACGAAAACGGATCTTTTTAAAAACTCCGGCCAAAGTGAAGATCTGCGTTTTCTCCGTTTTGGGGGTCTGCGTGTGGACCGACAAAACCGGAGTTTTAAGGTCCGCAACGTCACTTTCCGCGACAAAAAAATGGTGACATCACGTGTGCGACCTGTGTTTACACTAGCCGACAGCATGGATGCCTTCAGAGCTGCGCTCGCTTTATCAATTGTCCAAGCACTTTTTGCTTGTTTGTTTTTGCAAGCGGAATTACTGCTCCTCGCGGAAGACCACAGACGAAGGACGAGGTTAAGAACGGGGGAAGTAGTGCCGCCTACAGGTCTGGCATGTCCTTAACAACGTATTTATCCGGGTAGGTGTGGACAGAGTTTTTTTAAAGAGGTGGTGCGGATGCAAGTTTTTGGAGGAGCGGATATTCGTTTTTAAAAAAAAACCCGGCTACGTGTGGACTAGGCCTTAGTTAGCTTTACACCAAAGAAAAACTGGTAAGATAAAAAAAAAGCAAGCCATAAATAAGATAAAACAATTAGACATAACGACATAAAGGACCGTTCTCGTTTACAATATGTACAATCAAAACAGACTTAAAACAGTCTTTAAGTACTCAGAAACACATTGATAAGAAACTACTGATCACTATCAATTATTGAAGGTAGATAATGAAATGTAGGTAGTGAACTTCAGTGGTTTCTGCAGCTCATTCCAGAGTAGTGAGAGCCTGTGAAGGGCTCAAATGCATGCGTCTCACGCTCAGTGCATTAGCTCTGGCAGCCCTGTCTGTCAGGCTTTTCTAATCCTAGAATTTCAGGAAATAGGGGTAGAAGACTGTAGAAAATCTCAGAGAGTGATTTAATTAGAAATATAATAAAAAATAGGTTTTCCAGTGAACCATACCTTTAAGGACCTGCCACCCAGTTATTTCACATCCAATAAATCTTTTTCAGCAAAGACGCAGACAGTTTTGTGAACTGCTGCCACCTACAGGCTTGGCGTGCCTATTACAGTAATGTGCATCAAAATGCTCTGGATGTTTTTGCCGAAAACGAGGTGGGCTGAGGAGGTGTTAGAAAAACGCGGCTGCATGGCCTGAGTCTCATGTTCTTATGTCTAAAATGTTGCACTGCCACCATAAAGTCACAGAATTCTGTTATTAAGTGGAATTTTATTTATTACAGGAGTTTTTCCAAAGCTGCAAGAGGAGAAACAGAAGAAAATCACAGTGGTGCTTCCACGTTTATTCACCAACTCCTCGATCAAGTAAACGCTGAAAAAGCAAAACACAATACATCATAGCTGGAGCGCAAATGACGAACTTTCCTCTGAGCAACATATCTGCTGTTTGGTTTCCATAGCAAAGCCATCAAATCTAAATAAACCTACCGGACTTTCCTTTTACTGGTTCTCTCTGTGGAGGTGGGTCATCCTCACCTTGTAGCAGTGATCTGATGTGTAGAAGATCTGCACTTCTTCTGGAAGCTGGTTGTGAAACGTGAGCAGAGCCTGGTCCATTTTCAGAGCAGGTCCTGCTCAGATTCAAAAACAGTTCTGATTTATGGACTGTACACAAATCCTCCAGCACACCATAAAATACACGGCAGCAGAAGGGCGTTACAGATCACTATCCTTCTCTAGGTCCCAGAAATAACTGGATCTGCTTGTTTGATGCTCATAATACTGACTTGTTCTATTAATTATTGAACTTTTGTATTGATCATGATTGATATTTCGTCCCACTGCGTGCAAAAACCACAACACAAACACTTTTTGAATGTAAAAAGTTACAGTCTGTCTCTGTGAGACTGCTGATACTCACCATCCAGATGCAGCTCGTCGTTCCTGACGTGTCCTCCGTAACTCCAGGTAACGAGGAATAACAACGGCAGACTCGCATGTAGGAGTCTGTTGGATTCCATGTTCCGTCTTCTAAACAGCCCCTTCTACTGTTCATCTTTATAACTCTCACAGCGGCATAAAAAGAGCCCAAAGGTCAGCGGGCTAATGAGCGGCTGGTTGTGGGTCGGCTTCACGTTCAGGGCTAAGAGAATCAGCAGATGCTAAAATGATTTGTGGCGGAGTCGGTAAACACAAACGATGACAGGCTAAGCCTGAAAGTCTAAAATTGCAAGAATTGAGGTCAATCTGAAGGCAGAAGTGATTTAAATTTTACTGAACGTGACAAAAACCTTTTTAAAGTATTACCGTGAATCAGCGAAACCCACCAACGTGCCTTTACTACCGGGAGCAGAAATGTGAGTACAACTCGAGTCTGGTCACATTCTGATGTGTGGTCAAACTGCACCTTTTCAAAGATCTTCCCTCGGGCCCTGACTGATCTGTAGATAAG
Organism: Nothobranchius furzeri; assembly: GCF_043380555.1. Classification (NCBI taxonomy): domain Eukaryota; kingdom Metazoa; phylum Chordata; class Actinopteri; order Cyprinodontiformes; family Nothobranchiidae; genus Nothobranchius; species Nothobranchius furzeri. The sequence continues at coordinate 5,789,159 of NC_091752.1, forward strand.
CATGATGCCTGTATACACGCAGGTACTGATTATCTTTACAGCAGATACAATCTACTAAATAGATCACTAAACAAAAAAGGAAGAGTACTAGCATTTTGCTGTGTGGTACTTTGACGTAATATTGAACATAAAAAGTACAAGATACAGTTTTTCTCAGTCGCTTTGGTGCGTTTCTCAGAACACTATCAACACACTAACAGCACAGCAGTTAGTGCATTTCTCAAAACAGTTAGTGCAAACTGCAAAACCTGGTGGATAGCCTGCAAAAGCACGTCACATGCTCAGAATTGACAATCCATTCCTCAAAAGCAAGTATTCATGTCAATGAAACGGTCGGTGGCATCAAAATGAAAAGTCTTGACACCATCTCTATGAACAAGATAGTCAAATGGCTTTGTCATGTTTTCACTATGACCGTTTATAATTTCAGTGTTTTCCATTGCAAGAATATTCGGTGAAAATGCTCCAGACAGCACTGTGCCATACTTGTACAGCCACTTGAAATGTGCAGGAAAGTTACTGTAGATGTTACGGGAGTTTGGGGAGTAACTGAGACACTGAATGCGTACGTTTTACATTTTTACTGTATAGAAGTGTTTCTACAGCATTGTGCAAAAGCAAAATGTGCTACAGTCACTTTGTAATGGAGACCAGGGGTTCCATTCATTATGATTTATGTGTTTCTGATTGAGTTCCAGACAAAAGGTTTTGTTATTGAAGTCGTTTATTTTGTGTTTGACATTTGAAACAGATTCTTTAGAAGCAGAGGGACTGGCCACCCTTCCTGTGTAAAGAGGAAATGTTGGTTAAATGTCAATTTGTGTTTAAGTTGACCTCCAAAGTTTCACTCACCTTTCTGGTGGCGTCTCCTCAGCAGGGCGGGGCAGCAAAGGGACGTTTGTGTCCCAGGTGCTGCTTTTAAGCTGCTGGAGCATACCACTTAAATAAGGAGGGGCGATTCTTGGAGGAGTCGTGTGAAACCTAGTTTCTGTCGTTTGAACTTGGATTTATTTAGTATGATTTGTATTTATGTAAATAATGTTAGGTGCCATTTATTATTTTGGTGGTTGGGTTCTGTAAATATTATTTAGTTATTATTTCTTTGATTACCCCTCTTCTTGGTTTCTTCCAATCAGTCACTTAGTTATAAAAGGCAGTGAGTGTTGGTGTTAGGTGGATGTTGGTGTTGGTGACAATGCGTGTTGCAATAAAGCCACCTCAGCCTGATTTATTTGTTTGCCTCTCCTTCAAACCACGTGCTGCCGCCGGTCAAAACTGACACACTTGTTTACTGTAGAATACACGTAAACATAAAATCACCCTTTTGGTAGAGCTGTGCACAAATGTGAACAATATACAGTACATGTAACAGTACACACAGTATTGCACAGTACTGTAACATACAGGTACAGTAAATCATTCTGGCACATCCAGACGTTCCTGTCCGTCCGTCTGGCCACATGTTTTCGTCTACATCACAACGGATGTCATCCCTCGCAACGCAGCGAGGAAAGTATCTCCTGGAGTGGCGAATCCATCCTCTGCAGGACTCTGCTGTGATGTTGTCACATGCTGCATCCATGGCTGCTCGCAGGGCCATTTGCTCATGTGGATGCCGGTCATCAACTTTCCACCTCCAGGCAGAGAGAAACTCCTCTATCGGATTAAGGAATGGGGAATATGGAGGGAGATATTCAACCAGCATTCTTTCATGTGCTGCAAACCACTCTCTGACCAGATGGGAGTGGTGAAAACGGACATTATCCCAGACAACAACATACTTGCTGAGTTGGCCTCCACCCCTCTCATTCTCAGGGACTAGGTCCGTGTAAAGAGTGTCTAAAAATGTCAGGAGATGTTGGTATTGTATGGACCAAGAAGGGGGATATGGGTGAGATGGCTGTACACATGGTAATATTCCCTCCGCGCTGACCAGGGACTTCAGCGGTTGCTCTCTGTCCAATGTGATTTCTTCCATGCCTTCTGCCTTTGGCCAGATTGAAACCTGCCTCATCGACAGATATGAATGTGTGCAGTGGTTCCCTGGCTTCCAGCTCCAGGACACGCTTGAGAGAGAAACAGAAATGCAATTTCACAATCGTCCTGTGTACAGCAACAAACAGTAATGCATGCATTTGGTAAAACACATTGTAGAGTATGTTTTGTAGAATTGCTAGTGTACTGCATGAAACTACAAAACAGATAAACTCTGTAGTGAGGTCTTGTTTTTATCAGCTTCGCCGCCTTACTCACCTCAGACGAATCCTGAAACGGAGGCATTTGGAGTCAGTCATTCATGCATTCATTACCTCTCGCCTGGACTACGCAAACGCCCTCCTCATTGGTGTTCCGGACTCTGCCCTGAATCGGCTGCAGGTTGTTCAGAACGCTGCTGCCAGGTTCTTGACGGGTACACACCGACGTAGCCACATTACCCCTGTCCTGACACATCTTCACTGGCTCCCTGTCATTTTCAGAGTGCAGTTTAAGTTACTGACTTTTGTTTTTAAAGCACTCAGTGACCTGGCACCTTCCTACCTCTCTGCCCTTCTCACTCCATATGTGCCCACCCGCTCGTTGAGGTCGGCTGACCTTTTGCTGCTGCACACGCCGCGGATGAGACTCAAATCGCGGGGGGACCGAGCATTTGTCCATGCTGCCCCAAAGCTATGGAACTCATTGCCCATTGGAGTTCGGCAGGCTCCATCTCTGGCGGTTTTTAAATCTCGTTTAAAGACCCACTTTTACACTTTGGCTTTTAGACAGTGACTCGTTTTAGTGTTTTATTGTGTCATTGTTTTAATGTGTTCTTATTATTCATGTTTTCTCTGCTTTTAATTGAGATTTTTATCCTTTGTTTTAGCTCCTTGTAATGGGTGTGTTTTGTTTTAGCCTGTGCAGCACTTTGGGCAGCTCCCAAGCTGCATTTTAAATGTGCTATATAAATAAACTATGCTATGCTATGCTATGCTATGCTATGCTATGCTACTGTTACAGTGCTGAACATAGAAGACCTGCTTTACCTGCACATACTGGTGACGGATCTCCTTCACTCTTTCACAGTTTCATTCGAACGGCACTTTATACAATTGCTTCATGCGGATTTCATTTTTTTTTTTAGAACTCTGTCGATTGTTGAAATTGAAACTGATTCAATATTGCCAAATACCGTCTTATTCTCTATGACACCGCTCTGTATTTCTCTCAACTTTATTGCATTGTTTGCAATGACCATTGCACAAATGGCTTCCTCTTGCTGTGGGGTGAAAAGGGCCCTCTTCCACCTCCGTGAGGTAGTCTTTCAATCCTATGTGGTGCAGAGTAAAATTACAGTAAAATTACAAATACAGTACAGTAACATGAGATATGTATGAGATGGTACAGTACGGTAAATTACTGTATGCATACCTGTTTTCCCTACGGAATGTTTGAATGATTGAACTGACAGTAGTTCTTCCAATATTGGGTTGCACCCTTCGACCAGCCTCCTCCATGGTGAGGCCGTGATTGACAACATGGTCCACAATTGTAGCTCTAATTTCATTTGGAATGTGCCGATATCTCCCTCTTCCCCTTCCCCTTCCTCCCCACATCCTCCCCCCTCTTCCACGATGCTGACCTTCCAATTTGTGTCACAGAAGTGTAGAAATGGTACACACTAGCTCCTGCTCAGTTCATATATGCTTGCCAGTGGAGGATTCACCTCCTCATGAGTGACAGCTGAAATTCACCTATGTTCAATTGTTCAATTTAGGAGACATTTCCAGGAAAAAAAGATAAAGAAAGGTATAGAATTTGCTCGACAGATGACTAATATTTGACATTTGATAACTAGTTCAACAGTTTTGTGTAATGAAAGTAAGACTATTAGTTTTATTCAGAACGACTATTCAGCATCCATAAGTATAATTAATTTTGACTGACATGACATGAGCAAATGGAAATGTCAAAAAACAGCAGAGAAATGTATGAAAGCAACTGATACATGTCCAAAAGCACAAATGACTAAACGTTTTGGAGGTTGAACTAAAAGTTATGAGAATTTTAATTCTGTTCTGAGAAACGCACCAAAGCGACTGAGAAAAAGTGTAATATTACACCATCTAGCCCAGGTGTCAGGTCCAAACTGGTCTGAAAGAAACCCTGGAATAAAAATCCACGTTCCAGTAATAATCAGCTCTAGTTTATAGCAGTCAACAAATTCTTTTACACCCAGATTTCACAATTTCTTTCAGATACAAAGATTCTGAGAAACATCTAGCTTACATCACACCACCTACACATCACACTCCATCACCGCACATCCACTCCATCACATCTCATTATTCATATCTTGTCAATTCAATTCAATTCAAGTTTATTTATAAAACGCCAAATCACGACAAGAGTCGTCTCAAGGCACTTCACATAATAAACATTCCAATTCACAGTTCATTAAGCCAACCAGAAATAATGTTTCCTATATAAGGAACCCAGCAAATTACATCAAGTCACTGACTAGTGTCAGTGACTATACAGCAATCCTCATACTAAGCAAGCATAAAGCGACAGTGGAGAGGAAAACTCCCTTTTAACAGGAAGAAACCTCCAGAGAATCCTGGCTCAGTATAAGCAGCCATCCTCCACGACTCACTGGGGATGGAGAAGACAGAGCACACACACACACACACACACACGCACGCACGCACGCACACACACACACACACACACACACACACACACAATAATGTGTCTATAGTTATATTGTGATGTCTTAGTAAATGTATTTATCCTAGTGGATCTATAATTAAACGGGTAAACTAGCAGTAACACGTCCAATGTCAAGGAAAGCATAAAGTTATTATCAGGAGAGGGAGAATGTTTAAGCGGTTAGCAGCAGTGTGCTAGTCGATGGCCCCCTCCATGAGGCCGCCACAGCTCAGCAGAACATCGTTGTCATGTATAATCATTAGTTTAGAAAAGAATAAAACTCCTTTTCATACCTGACTCTGTCTGAAATGAGACGAAGTGTGTTTATGGTCCCTGAACAAGTAAAAGCAACTATAATTCTAAGATCAATCAGATTGATATTTCATATTTATATGGAATCATCACATCTTATTGGTCATAATTAATTTGCAGTTGTCACCAGAGGCGGAGCTGGCCTAAATGGCGCCCTGTGCGAGATCCCCCGTGACCCCCCCCCCCCCCCACACACACACACACACACACAGACACACACACACACACACACTCCTGCGGAGAAATATAGCATTTCCATAATTTTAAATGCAGTTTTTACATCAAAAGATGGATTTAATAAATGTGAATTCAAACAAATATGTTAAATTAAAAATACATACAGAGGTAAATATACAACAGCATTGTACACGACCACAAACAGTTATTTACTTAATCATTTAGAAAGGAATTGGTCTACTAAACAGCAGCAGGATCAGCGCAGTTTCCATTATCAACCAGCGGGGCAAACTGGTTACACACACACACACACACACACACACACACACACACACACACACACACACACAAACACACACACACACAAGAAAAAAAATTACACCTACAACTTTGTTTCAAATTGCGTGGAGTGTATTATATATAACAACGTTTGCTAACTGAATACAACATCCAGCTCCTGGCCACCTTCTCACCACTTGTCAAAGTTCTACTGAATTAGTGATGATGACAACACCTGCCATCGCCTTCATACCTGGGAAATATGAAAGTAGTTGGCACCTTGGTAGGTCCTCCTCGAACTAGCTTTGTGCGTATGCTGTCGGTAATTGGTGATGGCCACTTGGCTGGGTCTGAAGAAAGAGGCTCATCATCACCTTCAATGGGACTCATTGGTTGATCGTTCAGGCTTCTCTATTGACAGAAAACAGAAGCGTAACTCAACACATTGCTATGTGGACCATTTCACATATTCTATTAAAATACAATATGTGACATTCAAATTTCTCTAATGTTTGCAGGACACACACACACACACACACACACACTTGTGCAAAACTTACCTGACATATCTTGTTGGGGAGACGTGGCAGCTGGCTGTCCCTCATCAAGTTCACATATACTGGTAGGTCTCTCTATTGACAGAAAATGGAAGCATAACTCACCACATTGCTATATGGAACAATTCCCATATTCTGTGAAAATACTATTTAAATGTCTATAGCTAAATGTTTTCTGGACACACACACGTGTGCAAAACCCACCTAAAGTATCTTCCTGGGGAGATGTGGTGCCAGCAGACTGTCCCTCCTCGAGTTCAAATACTGGCCTACTGGTATGAGCCGTGGAGGTAGATGGCTCTTCCTCAGTGGCAGCTGATGTCATCCCAAAATATCTGTGTAGGGCTCCTGATGTTGCATAAAACAAACAATACAATCTTCATGTCACATCTGTTGCTTCAGCATTTTAATTAACATGTTACAATGAGCATTTACAGTTTTCAGCAGTGGTGGAAAGAATTCTGAAAATCTGTACTCAAGTACAAGTACTGTTACATTGCTAAAATATTACTCATTTACAAGTAAAAGTACTGGTGTTAGAGAAATACTCAAGTAAAAGTACAAATTATTCATAAAAACCTCAGAGTATTATTTATTTTTAACGGCTGATGTCACCATCACTTCTCCAGACTGGGGCTGCCTGGAAATTGTGTGTTTTCCTTTGCCAAAAGTTAAAACACCAACAATCTATTAATCATTAATAATTGATAGAATACAAAACAAGTGTTTTTCCCTAATTTTTTTTGTCATTTTAAGCTTTTATTTCCTTATTCAGCAAATGTCTCCGGCACACAAAGAACTAAATGACCAGAGGAGCCACAACTATTGATTAAATATCCATGAATCCATTTTAACTGGTTAAATTCTTCAACTCTCCCACGCTGCTTCAAGGTCACTGTGAGTTAACATAGCCGCGGTGTGCTGTGCAGTACACTTAACGCAACACGATGACATCATCGACTTGTACAGTGCTGAAAGGCGAGACAGTCTCAACTTTCAGCTAAAAAAAAGACCGCTCTAGCTATTATAGTTTTTATTTTATGGCAGTTTACAGTTTAAACGGGATCTTACTAGCAGGGCACCTCCAGCGGCCAGCTGCCGCTCCTTTTTTTGTGGGATAAATAATACGTAGCTCATTTCCCGAGTCCAAAAAGAAAGGCGAATGGCGCCGGCGCGAGACCTGCCGCCCGCCGTCAATGTAT